>NC_142079.1:17676250-17994375 GCF_059756535.1 Pantherophis guttatus | reverse complement strand
GGGACACTTTGGTCTATCTCCTCAGGGAAAGCTCAGATTTGAAAAAATTGTCTGTGGAAAAAATCTGAGCTTGTATCAAAAGTTAAGTTTTCTGGCTGAATTGAGCCCTACTGCCAATTCTGAGAGAAATTGGTCTCTCCTCAAGGAAACCTCGTACTTGAAATTTGAATTTCTTTTTGCCCTTTTTCAGACCGTGGGGAACATTTGGTCTATCTCCTCAGGGAAAGCTCAGATTTGAAAAAATTGACAGTTTTTTGGGCTTTTCAGACTGTGGGGTACATGACTATGTGTTTGTTTTACATATCTAAGCTCTTTTTGAAAAGTTAAGTTTTCTGGCTGAATTGAGCCCTACTGCCTATTCTGAGATACAGCTTTGGTCTAACTCCTCAGGGAAAGCTGAGATTTGAAAATTGTGTGTTTTTGGTGTTTTCATACTTTCCGTAACATGAATATGTGTTTAATTTGAAAATCTGAGCTTGTATCAAAAGTTAAGTTTTCTGGCTGAATTGAATCCTACTGCCAATTCTGAGATACAGCTTTGGTCTAACTCCTCAGAGAAAGCTCGTATTGACAATTGAATGCCTTTTTGCGCTATTTTCAGACCTTGGTGAACATGAATATGCGTTTCTTCTGCAAACCTGAGCTGTCGGTCAAAAGCTAAGTTTTCTGGCTGAATTGAGCACTACTGCCAATTCTGAGAGACACTTTGGTCTATCTCCTCAGGGAAAGCTCAGATTTGAAAAAAATGTCTGTGGGATACATGAATATTTGTTTCTTTTGCATATCTAAGCTCTGGGTCAAAAGTTAAGTTTTCTGGCTGAATTTAGCCCTACTGCCAATTCTGAGGGACACTTTGGTCTATCTCCTCAGGGAAAGCTCAGAGTTGAAAAAATTGTCTGTTTTTTGGGCCTTTCAGACCTTGGTGAACATGAATATGTGTTTCTTCTGCAAACCTGAGCTTTCTGTCAAAAGTTAAGTTTTCTGGCTGAATTGAATCCTATTGCCAATTCTGAGAGACACTTTGGTCTATCTCCTCAGGGAAAGCTCAGATTTGAAAAAATTGTCTGTGGAAAAAATCTGAGCTTGTATCAAAAGTTAAGTTTTCTGGCTGAATTGAGCCCTACTGCCAATTCTGACAGACACTTTGGTCTATCCCCTCAGGGAAAGCTCAGATTTGAAAAAATTGACAGTTTTTTGGGCTTTTCAGACTGTGGGGTACATGACTATGTGTTTGTTTTACATATCTAAGCTCTTTTTGAAAAGTTAAGTTTTCTGGCTGA
Source organism: Pantherophis guttatus (assembly GCF_059756535.1). Lineage (NCBI taxonomy): Eukaryota > Metazoa > Chordata > Lepidosauria > Squamata > Colubridae > Pantherophis > Pantherophis guttatus. The sequence goes on along the minus strand of NC_142079.1, from coordinate 17,993,095 downwards.
ATTGAGCCCTACTGCCTATTCTGAGATACAGCTTTGGTCTAACTCCCCAGGGAAAGCTGAGATTTGAAAATTGTGTGTTTTTGGTGTTTTCATACTTTCCGTAACATGAATGTGTTTATTTTGAAAATCTGAGCTTGTATCAAAAGTTAAGTTTTCTGGCTGAATTGAATCCTACTGCCAATTCTGAGATACAGCTTTGGTCTAACTCCTCAGGGAAAGCTGAGATTTGAAAATTGTGTGTTTTTGGTGTTTTCATACTTTCCGTAACATGAATGTGTTTATTTTGAAAATCTGAGCTTGTATCAAAAGTTAAGTTTTCTGGCTGAATTGAATCCTACTGCCAATTCTCAGATACAGGTTTGGTCTACCTCCTCAGAGAAAGCTCGTATTGAAAATTGAATGTGTTTTTGCCCTTTTTCAGACCTTGGTGAACATGAATATGTGTTTCTTCCGCAAACCTGAGCTGTCTGTCAAAAGTTAAGTTTTCTGGCTGAATTTAGCCCTACTGCCAATTCTAAGGGACACTTTGGTCTATCTCCTCAGGGATTTGAAAAAATTTTCTGTTTTTTGGGTTTTTCAAACTGTGGGGTACATGAATATGTGTTTCTTTTGCATATCTAAGCTCTGTGTCAAAAGTTATGTTTTCTGGTTGAATGCAGTCCTACTGTCTATTCTGAGATACAGCTTTGGTCTAACTCCTCAGGGAAAGCTCAGATTTGAAAATTGTGTGTTTTTGGTGTTTTCATACTTTCCGTAACATGAATATGTGTTTATTTTGAAAATCTGAGCTTGTATCAAAGTTAAGTTTTCTGGCTGAATTGAATCCTACTGCCAATTCTAAGATACAGCTTTGGTCTAACTCCTCAGAGAAAGCTCGTATTGACAATTGAATGCCTTTTTGCGCTATTTTCAGACCTTGGTGAACATGAATATGTGTTTCTTCTGCAAACCTGAGCTGTCTGTCAAAAGTTAAGTTTTCTGTCTGAATTGAGCCCTACTGCCAATTCTGAGGGACACTTTGGTCTATCTCCTCAGGGAAAGCTCAGAGTTGAAAAAATTGTCTGTTTTTTGGGCCTTTCAGACCTTGGTGAACATGAATATGTGTTTCTTCTGCAAACCTGAGCTGTCTGTCAAAAGTTAAGTTTTCTGGCTGAATTGAATCCTACTGCCAATTCTGAGAGACACTTTGGTCTATCTCCTCAGGGAAAGCTCAGATTTGAAAAAATTGTCTGTGGAAAAAATCTGAGCTTGTATCAAAAGTTAAGTTTTCTGGCTGAATTTAGCCCTACTGCCAATTCTGAGAGACACTTTGGTCTATCTCCTCAGGGAAAGCTCAGATTTGAAAAAATTGTCTGTGGGGTACATGAATATTTGTTTCTTTTGCATATCAAAGCTCTGGGTCAAAAGTTAAGTTTTCTGGTTGAATGCAGTCCTACTGTCTATTCTGAGATACAGCTTTCGTCTAACTCTTCAGGGAAAGCTCAGATTTGAAAATTGTGTGTTTTTGGTCCTTTCATACTTTGCCAAAAATGAACGTGTTTCTTTTGAAAATCTGAGTTTGGGTCAAAAGTTAAGTTGTCTGGCTGAATTGAGTCCTACTGCCAATTCTCAGTTACAGGTTTGGTCTACCTCCTCAGAGAAAGCTCGTATTGAAAATTGAATGTGTTTTTGCCCTTTTTCAGACCGTGGGGAACATGAATACGTCTGTGTGTTGCAAATCTGAGCTGTTTGCCAAAAGTTATGTTTTCTTGCTGAATTGAGCCCTACTGCCCATTATGAGATACTCTTTGGTCTATCTCCATAGGGAAAGCTGAGATTTGAAAAAATTGTTTGTTTTTTGGGCTTTTCAGACTGTGGGGTACATGACTATCTGTTTGTTTTACATATCTAAGCTCTTTTTGAAAAGTTAAGTTTTCTGGCTGAATTGAGCCCTACTGCCAATTCTGAGATACAGCTTTGGTCTAACTCCTCAGAGAAAGCTCGTATTGACAATTGAATGCCTTTTTGCGCTATTTTCAGACCTTGGTGAACATGAATATGCGTTTCTTCTGCAAACCTGAGCTGTCGGTCAAAAGCTAAGTTTTCTGGCTGAATTGAGCCCTACTGCCAATTCTGAGAGACACTTTGGTCTATCTCCTCAGGGAAAGCTCAGATTTGAAAAAAATGTCTGTGGGATACATGAATATTTGTTTCTTTTGCATATCTAAGCTCTGGGTCAAAAGTTAAGTTTTCTGGCTGAATTTAGCCCTACTGCCAATTCGGAGGGACACTTTGGTCTATCTCCTCAGGGAAAGCTCAGATTTGAAAAAATTGTCTGTGGAAAAAATCTGAGCTTGTATCAAAAGTTAAGTTTTCTGGCTGAATTGAGCCCTACTGCCAATTCTGAGAGAAATTGGTCTCTCCTCAAGGAAACCTCGTACTTGAAATTTGAATTTCTTTTTGCCCTTTTTCAGACCGTGGGGAACATTTGGTCTATCTCCTCAGGGAAAGCTCAGATTTGAAAAAATTGACAGTTTTTTGGGCTTTTCAGACTGTGGGGTACATGACTATGTGTTTGTTTTACATATCTAAGCTCTTTTTGAAAAGTTAAGTTTTCTGGCTGAATTGAGCCCTACTGCCTATTCTGAGATACAGCTTTGGTCTAACTCCTCAGGGAAAGCTGAGATTTGAAAATTGTGTGTTTTTGGTGTTTTCATACTTTCCGTAACATGAATATGTGTTTAATTTGAAAATCTGAGCTTGTATCAAAAGTTAAGTTTTCTGGCTGAATTGAATCCTACTGCCAATTCTGAGATACAGCTTTGGTCTAACTCCTCAGAGAAAGCTCGTATTGACAATTGAATGCCTTTTTGCGCTATTTTCAGACCTTGGTGAACATGAATATGCGTTTCTTCTGCAAACCTGAGCTGTCAGTCAAAAGCTAAGTTTTCTGGCTGAATTGAGCCCTACTGCCAATTCTGAGAGACACTTTGGTCTATCTCCTCAGGGAAAGCTCAGATTTGAAAAAAATGTCTGTGGGATACATGAATATTTGTTTCTTTTGCATATCTAAGCTCTGGGTCAAAAGTTTAGTTTTCTGGCTGAATTTAGCCCTACTGCCAATTCTGAGGGACACTTTGGTCTATCTCCTCAGGGAAAGCTCAGAGTTGAAAAAATTGTCTGTTTTTTGGGCCTTTCAGACCTTGGTGAACATGAATATGTGTTTCTTCTGCAAACCTGAGCTTTCTGTCAAAAGTTAAGTTTTCTGGCTGAATTGAATCCTATTGCCAATTCTGAGAGACACTTTGGTCTATCTCCTCAGGGAAAGCTCAGATTTGAAAAAATTGTCTGTGGAAAAAATCTGAGCTTGTATCAAAAGTTAAGTTTTCTGGCTGAATTGAGCCCTACTGCCAATTCTGACAGACACTTTGGTCTATCTCCTCAGGGAAAGCTCAGATTTGAAAAAATTGACAGTTTTTTGGGCTTTTCAGACTGTGGGGTACATGACTATGTGTTTGTTTTACATATCTAAGCTCTTTTTGAAAAGTTAAGTTTTCTGGCTGAATTGAGCCCTACTGCCTATTCTGAGATACAGCTTTGGTCTAACTCCTCAGGGAAAGCTGAGATTTGAAAATTGTGTGTTTTTGGTGTTTTCATACTTTCCGTAACATGAATGTGTTTATTTTGAAAATCTGAGCTTGTATCAAAAGTTAAGTTTTCTGGCTGAATTTAGCCCTACTGCCAATTCTGAGAGACACTTTGGTCTATCTCCTCAGGGAAAGCTCAGATTTGAAAAAATTGTCTGTGGGGTACATGAATATTTGTTTCTTTTGCATATCAAAGCTCTGGGTCAAAAGTTAAGTTTTCTGGTTGAATGCAGTCCTACTGTCTATTCTGAGATACAGCTTTCGTCTAACTCTTCAGGGAAAGCTCAGATTTGAAAATTGTGTGTTTTTGGTCTTTTCATACTTTGCCAAAAATGAACGTGTTTCTTTTGAAAATCTGAGCTTGGGTCAAAAGTTAAGTTGTCTGGCTGAATTGAGTCCTACTGCCAATTCTCAGATACAGGTTTGGTCTACCTCCTCAGAGAAAGCTCGTATTGAAAATTGAATGTGTTTTTGCCCTTTTTCAGACCGTGGGGAACATGAATACGTCTGTGTGTTGCAAATCTGAGCTGTTTGCCAAAAGTTATGTTTTCTTGCTGAATTGAGCCCTACTGCCCATTATGAGATACTCTTTGGTCTATCTCCATAGGGAAAGCTGAGATTTGAAAAAATTGTTTGTTTTTTGGGCTTTTCAGACTGTGGGGTACATGACTATCTGTTTGTTTTACATATCTAAGCTCTTTTTGAAAAGTTAAGTTTTCTGGCTGAATTGAGCCCTACTGCCAATTCTGAGATACAGCTTTGGTCTAACTCCTCAGAGAAAGCTCGTATTGACAATTGAATGCCTTTTTGCGCTATTTTCAGACCTTGGTGAACATGAATATGCGTTTCTTCTGCAAACCTGAGCTGTCGGTCAAAAGCTAAGTTTTCTGGCTGAATTGAGCCCTACTGCCAATTCTGAGAGACACTTTGGTCTATCTCCTCAGGGAAAGCTCAGATTTGAAAAAAATGTCTGTGGGATACATGAATATTTGTTTCTTTTGCATATCTAAGCTCTGGGTCAAAAGTTAAGTTTTCTGGCTGAATTTAGCCCTACTGCCAATTCGGAGGGACACTTTGGTCTATCTCCTCAGGGAAAGCTCAGATTTGAAAAAATTGTCTGTGGAAAAAATCTGAGCTTGTATCAAAAGTTAAGTTTTCTGGCTGAATTGAGCCCTACTGCCAATTCTGAGAGAAATTGGTCTCTCCTCAAGGAAACCTCGTACTTGAAATTTGAATTTCTTTTTGCCCTTTTTCAGACCGTGGGGAACATTTGGTCTATCTCCTCAGGGAAAGCTCAGATTTGAAAAAATTGACAGTTTTTTGGGCTTTTCAGACTGTGGGGTACATGACTATGTGTTTGTTTTACATATCTAAGCTCTTTTTGAAAAGTTAAGTTTTCTGGCTGAATTGAGCCCTACTGCCTATTCTGAGATACAGCTTTGGTCTAACTCCTCAGGGAAAGCTGAGATTTGAAAATTGTGTGTTTTTGGTGTTTTCATACTTTCCGTAACATGAATATGTGTTTAATTTGAAAATCTGAGCTTGTATCAAAAGTTAAGTTTTCTGGCTGAATTGAATCCTACTGCCAATTCTGAGATACAGCTTTGGTCTAACTCCTCAGAGAAAGCTCGTATTGACAATTGAATGCCTTTTTGCGCTATTTTCAGACCTTGGTGAACATGAATATGCGTTTCTTCTGCAAACCTGAGCTGTCGGTCAAAAGCTAAGTTTTCTGGCTGAATTGAGCACTACTGCCAATTCTGAGAGACACTTTGGTCTATCTCCTCAGGGAAAGCTCAGATTTGAAAAAAATGTCTGTGGGATACATGAATATTTGTTTCTTTTGCATATCTAAGCTCTGGGTCAAAAGTTTAGTTTTCTGGCTGAATTTAGCCCTACTGCCAATTCTGAGGGACACTTTGGTCTATCTCCTCAGGGAAAGCTCAGAGTTGAAAAAATTGTCTGTTTTTTGGGCCTTTCAGACCTTGGTGAACATGAATATGTGTTTCTTCTGCAAACCTGAGCTTTCTGTCAAAAGTTAAGTTTTCTGGCTGAATTGAATCCTATTGCCAATTCTGAGAGACACTTTGGTCTATCTCCTCAGGGAAAGCTCAGATTTGAAAAAATTGTCTGTGGAAAAAATCTGAGCTTGTATCAAAAGTTAAGTTTTCTGGCTGAATTGAGCCCTACTGCCAATTCTGACAGACACTTTGGTCTATCCCCTCAGGGAAAGCTCAGATTTGAAAAAATTGACAGTTTTTTGGGCTTTTCAGACTGTGGGGTACATGACTATGTGTTTGTTTTACATATCTAAGCTCTTTTTGAAAAGTTAAGTTTTCTGGCTGAATTGAGCCCTACTGCCTATTCTGAGATACAGCTTTGGTCTAACTCCCCAGGGAAAGCTGAGATTTGAAAATTGTGTGTTTTTGGTGTTTTCATACTTTCCGTAACATGAATGTGTTTATTTTGAAAATCTGAGCTTGTATCAAAAGTTAAGTTTTCTGGCTGAATTGAATCCTACTGCCAATTCTGAGATACAGCTTTGGTCTAACTCCTCAGGGAAAGCTGAGATTTGAAAATTGTGTGTTTTTGGTGTTTTCATACTTTCCGTAACATGAATGTGTTTATTTTGAAAATCTGAGCTTGTATCAAAAGTTAAGTTTTCTGGCTGAATTGAATCCTACTGCCAATTCTCAGATACAGGTTTGGTCTACCTCCTCAGAGAAAGCTCGTATTGAAAATTGAATGTGTTTTTGCCCTTTTTCAGACCTTGGTGAACATGAATATGTGTTTCTTCCGCAAACCTGAGCTGTCTGTCAAAAGTTAAGTTTTCTGGCTGAATTTAGCCCTACTGCCAATTCTAAGGGACACTTTGGTCTATCTCCTCAGGGATTTGAAAAAATTTTCTGTTTTTTGGGTTTTTCAAACTGTGGGGTACATGAATATGTGTTTCTTTTGCATATCTAAGCTCTGTGTCAAAAGTTATGTTTTCTGGTTGAATGCAGTCCTACTGTCTATTCTGAGATACAGCTTTGGTCTAACTCCTCAGGGAAAGCTCAGATTTGAAAATTGTGTGTTTTTGGTGTTTTCATACTTTCCGTAACATGAATATGTGTTTATTTTGAAAATCTGAGCTTGTATCAAAGTTAAGTTTTCTGGCTGAATTGAATCCTACTGCCAATTCTAAGATACAGCTTTGGTCTAACTCCTCAGAGAAAGCTCGTATTGACAATTGAATGCCTTTTTGCGCTATTTTCAGACCTTGGTGAACATGAATATGTGTTTCTTCTGCAAACCTGAGCTGTCGGTCAAAAGTTAAGTTTTCTGTCTGAATTGAGCCCTACTGCCAATTCTGAGAGACACTTTGGTCTATCTCCTCAGGGAAAGCTCAGATTTGAAAAAAATGTCTGTGGGATACATGAATATTTGTTTCTTTTGCATATCTAAGCTCTGGGTCAAAAGTTAAGTTTTCTGTCTGAATTGAGCCCTACTGCCAATTCTGAGGGACACTTTGGTCTATCTCCTCAGGGAAAGCTCAGAGTTGAAAAAATTGTCTGTTTTTTGGGCCTTTCAGACCTTGGTGAACATGAATATGTGTTTCTTCTGCAAACCTGAGCTGTCTGTCAAAAGTTAAGTTTTCTGGCTGAATTGAATCCTACTGCCAATTCTGAGAGACACTTTGGTCTATCTCCTCAGGGAAAGCTCAGATTTGAAAAAATTGTCTGTGGAAAAAATCTGAGCTTGTATCAAAAGTTAAGTTTTCTGGCTGAATTTAGCCCTACTGCCAATTCTGAGAGACACTTTGGTCTATCTCCTCAGGGAAAGCTCAGATTTGAAAAAATTGTCTGTGGGGTACATGAATATTTGTTTCTTTTGCATATCAAAGCTCTGGGTCAAAAGTTAAGTTTTCTGGTTGAATGCAGTCCTACTGTCTATTCTGAGATACAGCTTTCGTCTAACTCTTCAGGGAAAGCTCAGATTTGAAAATTGTGTGTTTTTGGTCTTTTCATACTTTGCCAAAAATGAACGTGTTTCTTTTGAAAATCTGAGCTTGGGTCAAAAGTTAAGTTGTCTGGCTGAATTGAGTCCTACTGCCAATTCTCAGATACAGGTTTGGTCTACCTCCTCAGAGAAAGCTCGTATTGAAAATTGAATGTGTTTTTGCCCTTTTTCAGACCGTGGGGAACATGAATACGTCTGTGTGTTGCAAATCTGAGCTGTTTGCCAAAAGTTATGTTTTCTTGCTGAATTGAGCCCTACTGCCCATTATGAGATACTCTTTGGTCTATCTCCATAGGGAAAGCTGAGATTTGAAAAAATTGTTTGTTTTTTGGGCTTTTCAGACTGTGGGGTACATGACTATCTGTTTGTTTTACATATCTAAGCTCTTTTTGAAAAGTTAAGTTTTCTGGCTGAATTGAGCCCTACTGCCAATTCTGAGATACAGCTTTGGTCTAACTCCTCAGAGAAAGCTCGTATTGACAATTGAATGCCTTTTTGCGCTATTTTCAGACCTTGGTGAACATGAATATGCGTTTCTTCTGCAAACCTGAGCTGTCGGTCAAAAGCTAAGTTTTCTGGCTGAATTGAGCCCTACTGCCAATTCTGAGAGACACTTTGGTCTATCTCCTCAGGGAAAGCTCAGATTTGAAAAAAATGTCTGTGGGATACATGAATATTTGTTTCTTTTGCATATCTAAGCTCTGGGTCAAAAGTTAAGTTTTCTGGCTGAATTTAGCCCTACTGCCAATTCGGAGGGACACTTTGGTCTATCTCCTCAGGGAAAGCTCAGATTTGAAAAAATTGTCTGTGGAAAAAATCTGAGCTTGTATCAAAAGTTAAGTTTTCTGGCTGAATTGAGCCCTACTGCCAATTCTGAGAGAAATTGGTCTCTCCTCAAGGAAACCTCGTACTTGAAATTTGAATTTCTTTTTGCCCTTTTTCAGACCGTGGGGAACATTTGGTCTATCTCCTCAGGGAAAGCTCAGATTTGAAAAAATTGACAGTTTTTTGGGCTTTTCAGACTGTGGGGTACATGACTATGTGTTTGTTTTACATATCTAAGCTCTTTTTGAAAAGTTAAGTTTTCTGGCTGAATTGAGCCCTACTGCCTATTCTGAGATACAGCTTTGGTCTAACTCCTCAGGGAAAGCTGAGATTTGAAAATTGTGTGTTTTTGGTGTTTTCATACTTTCCGTAACATGAATATGTGTTTAATTTGAAAATCTGAGCTTGTATCAAAAGTTAAGTTTTCTGGCTGAATTGAATCCTACTGCCAATTCTGAGATACAGCTTTGGTCTAACTCCTCAGAGAAAGCTCGTATTGACAATTGAATGCCTTTTTGCGCTATTTTCAGACCTTGGTGAACATGAATATGCGTTTCTTCTGCAAACCTGAGCTGTCGGTCAAAAGCTAAGTTTTCTGGCTGAATTGAGCCCTACTGCCAATTCTGAGAGACACTTTGGTCTATCTCCTCAGGGAAAGCTCAGATTTGAAAAAAATGTCTGTGGGATACATGAATATTTGTTTCTTTTGCATATCTAAGCTCTGGGTCAAAAGTTTAGTTTTCTGGCTGAATTTAGCCCTACTGCCAATTCTGAGGGACACTTTGGTCTATCTCCTCAGGGAAAGCTCAGAGTTGAAAAAATTGTCTGTTTTTTGGGCCTTTCAGACCTTGGTGAACATGAATATGTGTTTCTTCTGCAAACCTGAGCTTTCTGTCAAAAGTTAAGTTTTCTGGCTGAATTGAATCCTATTGCCAATTCTGAGAGACACTTTGGTCTATCTCCTCAGGGAAAGCTCAGATTTGAAAAAATTGTCTGTGGAAAAAATCTGAGCTTGTATCAAAAGTTAAGTTTTCTGGCTGAATTGAGCCCTACTGCCAATTCTGACAGACACTTTGGTCTATCTCCTCAGGGAAAGCTCAGATTTGAAAAAATTGACAGTTTTTTGGGCTTTTCAGACTGTGGGGTACATGACTATGTGTTTGTTTTACATATCTAAGCTCTTTTTGAAAAGTTAAGTTTTCTGGCTGAATTGAGCCCTACTGCCTATTCTGAGATACAGCTTTGGTCTAACTCCTCAGGGAAAGCTGAGATTTGAAAATTGTGTGTTTTTGGTGTTTTCATACTTTCCGTAACATGAATGTGTTTATTTTGAAAATCTGAGCTTGTATCAAAAGTTAAGTTTTCTGGCTGAATTTAGCCCTACTGCCAATTCTGAGAGACACTTTGGTCTATCTCCTCAGGGAAAGCTCAGATTTGAAAAAATTGTCTGTGGGGTACATGAATATTTGTTTCTTTTGCATATCAAAGCTCTGGGTCAAAAGTTAAGTTTTCTGGTTGAATGCAGTCCTACTGTCTATTCTGAGATACAGCTTTCGTCTAACTCTTCAGGGAAAGCTCAGATTTGAAAATTGTGTGTTTTTGGTCTTTTCATACTTTGCCAAAAATGAACGTGTTTCTTTTGAAAATCTGAGCTTGGGTCAAAAGTTAAGTTGTCTGGCTGAATTGAGTCCTACTGCCAATTCTCAGATACAGGTTTGGTCTACCTCCTCAGAGAAAGCTCGTATTGAAAATTGAATGTGTTTTTGCCCTTTTTCAGACCGTGGGGAACATGAATACGTCTGTGTGTTGCAAATCTGAGCTGTTTGCCAAAAGTTATGTTTTCTTGCTGAATTGAGCCCTACTGCCCATTATGAGATACTCTTTGGTCTATCTCCATAGGGAAAGCTGAGATTTGAAAAAATTGTTTGTTTTTTGGGCTTTTCAGACTGTGGGGTACATGACTATCTGTTTGTTTTACATATCTAAGCTCTTTTTGAAAAGTTAAGTTTTCTGGCTGAATTGAGCCCTACTGCCAATTCTGAGATACAGCTTTGGTCTAACTCCTCAGAGAAAGCTCGTATTGACAATTGAATGCCTTTTTGCGCTATTTTCAGACCTTGGTGAACATGAATATGCGTTTCTTCTGCAAACCTGAGCTGTCGGTCAAAAGCTAAGTTTTCTGGCTGAATTGAGCCCTACTGCCAATTCTGAGAGACACTTTGGTCTATCTCCTCAGGGAAAGCTCAGATTTGAAAAAAATGTCTGTGGGATACATGAATATTTGTTTCTTTTGCATATCTAAGCTCTGGGTCAAAAGTTAAGTTTTCTGGCTGAATTTAGCCCTACTGCCAATTCGGAGGGACACTTTGGTCTATCTCCTCAGGGAAAGCTCAGATTTGAAAAAATTGTCTGTGGAAAAAATCTGAGCTTGTATCAAAAGTTAAGTTTTCTGGCTGAATTGAGCCCTACTGCCAATTCTGAGAGAAATTGGTCTCTCCTCAAGGAAACCTCGTACTTGAAATTTGAATTTCTTTTTGCCCTTTTTCAGACCGTGGGGAACATTTGGTCTATCTCCTCAGGGAAAGCTCAGATTTGAAAAAATTGACAGTTTTTTGGGCTTTTCAGACTGTGGGGTACATGACTATGTGTTTGTTTTACATATCTAAGCTCTTTTTGAAAAGTTAAGTTTTCTGGCTGAATTGAGCCCTACTGCCTATTCTGAGATACAGCTTTGGTCTAACTCCTCAGGGAAAGCTGAGATTTGAAAATTGTGTGTTTTTGGTGTTTTCATACTTTCCGTAACATGAATATGTGTTTAATTTGAAAATCTGAGCTTGTATCAAAAGTTAAGTTTTCTGGCTGAATTGAATCCTACTGCCAATTCTGAGATACAGCTTTGGTCTAACTCCTCAGAGAAAGCTCGTATTGACAATTGAATGCCTTTTTGCGCTATTTTCAGACCTTGGTGAACATGAATATGCGTTTCTTCTGCAAACCTGAGCTGTCGGTCAAAAGCTAAGTTTTCTGGCTGAATTGAGCACTACTGCCAATTCTGAGAGACACTTTGGTCTATCTCCTCAGGGAAAGCTCAGATTTGAAAAAAATGTCTGTGGGATACATGAATATTTGTTTCTTTTGCATATCTAAGCTCTGGGTCAAAAGTTTAGTTTTCTGGCTGAATTTAGCCCTACTGCCAATTCTGAGGGACACTTTGGTCTATCTCCTCAGGGAAAGCTCAGAGTTGAAAAAATTGTCTGTTTTTTGGGCCTTTCAGACCTTGGTGAACATGAATATGTGTTTCTTCTGCAAACCTGAGCTTTCTGTCAAAAGTTAAGTTTTCTGGCTGAATTGAATCCTATTGCCAATTCTGAGAGACACTTTGGTCTATCTCCTCAGGGAAAGCTCAGATTTGAAAAAATTGTCTGTGGAAAAAATCTGAGCTTGTATCAAAAGTTAAGTTTTCTGGCTGAATTGAGCCCTACTGCCAATTCTGACAGACACTTTGGTCTATCCCCTCAGGGAAAGCTCAGATTTGAAAAAATTGACAGTTTTTTGGGCTTTTCAGACTGTGGGGTACATGACTATGTGTTTGTTTTACATATCTAAGCTCTTTTTGAAAAGTTAAGTTTTCTGGCTGAATTGAGCCCTACTGCCTATTCTGAGATACAGCTTTGGTCTAACTCCCCAGGGAAAGCTGAGATTTGAAAATTGTGTGTTTTTGGTGTTTTCATACTTTCCGTAACATGAATGTGTTTATTTTGAAAATCTGAGCTTGTATCAAAAGTTAAGTTTTCTGGCTGAATTGAATCCTACTGCCAATTCTGAGATACAGCTTTGGTCTAACTCCTCAGGGAAAGCTGAGATTTGAAAATTGTGTGTTTTTGGTGTTTTCATACTTTCCGTAACATGAATGTGTTTATTTTGAAAATCTGAGCTTGTATCAAAAGTTAAGTTTTCTGGCTGAATTGAATCCTACTGCCAATTCTCAGATACAGGTTTGGTCTACCTCCTCAGAGAAAGCTCGTATTGAAAATTGAATGTGTTTTTGCCCTTTTTCAGACCTTGGTGAACATGAATATGTGTTTCTTCCGCAAACCTGAGCTGTCTGTCAAAAGTTAAGTTTTCTGGCTGAATTTAGCCCTACTGCCAATTCTAAGGGACACTTTGGTCTATCTCCTCAGGGATTTGAAAAAATTTTCTGTTTTTTGGGTTTTTCAAACTGTGGGGTACATGAATATGTGTTTCTTTTGCATATCTAAGCTCTGTGTCAAAAGTTATGTTTTCTGGTTGAATGCAGTCCTACTGTCTATTCTGAGATACAGCTTTGGTCTAACTCCTCAGGGAAAGCTCAGATTTGAAAATTGTGTGTTTTTGGTGTTTTCATACTTTCCGTAACATGAATATGTGTTTATTTTGAAAATCTGAGCTTGTATCAAAGTTAAGTTTTCTGGCTGAATTGAATCCTACTGCCAATTCTAAGATACAGCTTTGGTCTAACTCCTCAGAGAAAGCTCGTATTGACAATTGAATGCCTTTTTGCGCTATTTTCAGACCTTGGTGAACATGAATATGTGTTTCTTCTGCAAACCTGAGCTGTCGGTCAAAAGTTAAGTTTTCTGTCTGAATTGAGCCCTACTGCCAATTCTGAGAGACACTTTGGTCTATCTCCTCAGGGAAAGCTCAGATTTGAAAAAAATGTCTGTGGGATACATGAATATTTGTTTCTTTTGCATATCTAAGCTCTGGGTCAAAAGTTAAGTTTTCTGGCTGAATTTAGCCCTACTGCCAATTCTGAGGGACACTTTGGTCTATCTCCTCAGGGAAAGCTCAGAGTTGAAAAAATTGTCTGTTTTTTGGGCCTTTCAGACCTTGGTGAACATGAATATGTGTTTCTTCTGCAAACCTGAGCTGTCTGTCAAAAGTTAAGTTTTCTGGCTGAATTGAATCCTACTGCCAATTCTGAGAGACACTTTGGTCTATCTCCTCAGGGAAAGCTCAGATTTGAAAAAATTGTCTGTGGGGTACATGAATATTTGTTTCTTTTGCATATCAAAGCTCTGGGTCAAAAGTTAAGTTTTCTGGTTGAATGCAGTCCTACTGTCTATTCTGAGATACAGCTTTCGTCTAACTCTTCAGGGAAAGCTCAGATTTGAAAATTGTGTGTTTTTGGTCTTTTCATACTTTGCCAAAAATGAACGTGTTTCTTTTGAAAATCTGAGCTTGGGTCAAAAGTTAAGTTGTCTGGCTGAATTGAGTCCTACTGCCAATTCTCAGATACAGGTTTGGTCTACCTCCTCAGAGAAAGCTCGTATTGAAAATTGAATGTGTTTTTGCCCTTTTTCAGACCGTGGGGAACATGAATACGTCTGTGTGTTGCAAATCTGAGCTGTTTGCCAAAAGTTATGTTTTCTTGCTGAATTGAGCCCTACTGCCCATTATGAGATACTCTTTGGTCTATCTCCATAGGGAAAGCTGAGATTTGAAAAAATTGTTTGTTTTTTGGGCTTTTCAGACTGTGGGGTACATGAATATTTATTTCTTTTGCATATCTAATCTCTGTGTTAAAAGTTATGTTTTCTGGCTGAATTGAGTTCTACTGCCAATTCTGAGACACAGGTTTGGTCTTACTCCTAAGAGACAGCTCGTATTGAAAATTGAATGTGTTTTTGCCCTTTTTCAGACCGTGGGGAACATGAATACGTCTGTGTGTTGCAAATCTGAGCTGTCAAAAGTTATGTTTTCTTGCTGAATTGAGCCCTACTGCCCATTCTGAGATACACTTTGGTCTATCTCCTCAGGAAAAGCTCAGATTTGAAAAAATTGACTGTTTTTTGGGTGTTTCAGACTGTGGGGTACATGAATATATATTTGTTTCCCATATCTAAGCTCTGTGTCAAAAGATTTGTTTTCTGGTTGAATGCAGTCCTACTGCCTATTCTGAGATACAGATCCTAAGGGATAGCTCAGATTTGAAAATTGTGTGTTTTTGGTCTTTTCATACTTTGCGTAACATGAACACGTGTTTCTTTTGAAAATCTGAGCTTGTGTCAAAAGTTTAGTTTTCTGGCTGAATAGAGGCCTACTGCCCATTCTGAGATGCATTTTGGTCTATCTCCTCAGGGAAAGCTCAGATTTGAAAAAATTGAGTTTTTTGGGCTTTTCAGACTGTGGGGTACATGAATATATGTTTGTTTTTCAAATCTGAGCTGTGTGTCAAAGTTATGTTTTCTGGTTGAATGCAGTCCTACTGCCTATTCTGAAATACAGATTTGGTCTAACTCCTCAAGGAAAGTTCAGATTTGAAAAGTGTGTGTTTTTGGTTTTTTCATACTTTCCATAAAATGAACATGTTTTTCTTTTGAAAATCTGAGCTTGTGTCAAAACTTATGTTTTCCTGTTTGTATGCAGTCCTTCTGAGATACAGCTTTGGTCTAACTCCTCAGGGAAAGCTCAGATTTGAAAATTGTGTGTTTTTGGTGTTTTCATACTTTCTGTAACATGAATGTGTTTCTTTTGAAAATCTGAGCTTGTATCAAAAGGTCAGTTTTCTGGCTGAATTGAGCCCTACTGCCAATTCTGAGAGACACTTTGGTCTATCTCCTCAGGGAAAGCTCAGATTCGAAAAAATTGTCTGTGGGGTACATGAATGCAGTCCTACTGCCAATTCTGAGACACAGGTTTGGTCTTACTCCTAATAGACAGCTCGTATTGAAAATTGAATGTCTTTTTTCGCTTTTTTCAGACCGTGGGGAACATGAATATATGTTTGTTTTCCATATCTAAGCTCTGTGTCAAAAGATATGTTTTCTGGTTGAATGCAGTCCTACTGCCTATTCTGAGATACAGCTTTGGTCTAACTCCTCAGGGAAAGCTGAGATTTGAAAATTGTGTGTTTTTGGTCTTTTCATACTTTCCGTAACATGAATATGTGTTTATTTTGAAAATCTGAGCTTGTATCAAAAGTTAAGTTTTCTGGCTGAATTTAGCCCTACTGCCAATTCTGAGGGACACTTTGGTCTATCTCCTCAGGAAAAGCTCAGATTTGAAAAAATTGACTGTTTTTTTGGGTGTTTCAGAATGTGGGGTACATGAATATATATTTGTTTCCCATATCTAAGCTCTGTGTCAAAAGATTTGTTTTCCTACTGCCTATTCTGAGATACAGATCCTAAGGGATAGCTCAGATTTGAAAATTGTGTGTTTTTGGTGTTTTCATACTTTCTGTAACATGAATGTGTTTCTTTTGAAAATCTGAGCTTGTATCAAAAGGTCAGTTTTCTGGCTGAATTGAGCCCTACTGCCAATTCTGAGAGACACTTTGGTCTATCTCCTCAGGGAAAGCTCAGATTCGAAAAAATTGTCTGTGGGGTACATGAATGCAGTCCTACTGCCAATTCTGAGACACAGGTTTGGTCTTACTCCTAATAGACAGCTCGTATTGAAAATTGAATGTCTTTTTTCGCTTTTTTCAGACCGTGGGGAACATGAATATATGTTTGTTTTCCATATCTAAGCTCTGTGTCAAAAGATATGTTTTCTGGTTGAATGCAGTCCTACTGCCTATTCTGAGATACAGCTTTGGTCTAACTCCTCAGGGAAAGCTGAGATTTGAAAATTGTGTGTTTTTGGTCTTTTCATACTTTCCGTAACATGAATATGTGTTTATTTTGAAAATCTGAGCTTGTATCAAAAGTTAAGTTTTCTGGCTGAATTTAGCCCTACTGCCAATTCTGAGGGACACTTTGGTCTATCTCCTCAGGAAAAGCTCAGATTTGAAAAAATTGACTGTTTTTTGGGGTGTTTCAGAATGTGGGGTACATGAATATATATTTGTTTCCCATATCTAAGCTCTGTGTCAAAAGATTTGTTTTCCTACTGCCTATTCTGAGATACAGATCCTAAGGGATAGCTCAGATTTGAAAATTGTGTGTTTTTGGTCTTTTCATACTTTGCGTAACATGAACACGTGTTTCTTTTGAAAATCTGAGCTTGTGTCAAAAGTTTCGTTTTCTGGCTGAATAGAGGCCTACTGCCCATTCTGAGATGCATTTTGGTCTATCTCCTCAGGGAAAGCTCAGATTTGAAAAAATTGAGTTTTTTGGGCTTTTCAGACTGTGGGGTACATGAATATATGTTTGTTTTTCAAATCTGAGCTGTGTGTCAAAGTTATGTTTTCTGGTTGAATGCAGTCCTACTGCCTATTCTGAGATACAGATTTGGTCTAACTCCTCAAGGAAAGTTCAGATTTGAAAAGTGTGTGTTTTTGGTTTTTTCATACTTTCCATAAAATGAACATGTTTTTCTTTTGAAAATCTGAGCTTGTGTCAAAACTTATGTTTTCCTGTTTGTATGCAGTCCTTCTGAGATACAGCTTTGGTCTAACTCCTCAGGGAAAGCTGAGATTTGAAAATTGTGTGTTTTTGGTGTTTTCATACTTTCTGTAACATGAATGTGTTTCTTTTGAAAATCTGAGCTTGTATCAAAAGGTCAGTTTTCTGGCTGAATTGAGCCCTACTGCCAATTCTGAGAGACACTTTGGTCTATCTCCTCAGGGAAAGCTCAGATTTGAAAAAATTGTCTGTGGGGTACATGAATGCAGTCCTACTGCCAATTCTGAGACACAGGTTTGGTCTTACTCCTAATAGACAGCTCGTATTGAAAATTGAATGACGTTTTTCGCTTTTTTCAGACTGTGGGGAACATGAATATATGTTTGTTTTCCATATCTAAGCTCTGTGTCAAAAGTTATGTTTTCTGGTTGAATGCAGTCCTACTGCCTATTCTGAGATACAGCTTTGGTCTAACTCCTCAGGGAAAGCTGAGATTTGAAAATTGTGTGTTTTTGGTGTTTTCATACTTTCCGTAACATGAATGTGTTTATTTTGAAAATCTGAGCTTGTATCGAAAGTTAAGTTTTCTGGCTGAATTGAGCCCTACTGCCAATTCTGAGAGACACTTTGGTCTATCTCCTCAGGGAAAGCTCAGATTTGAAAAAATTGGCAGTTTTTTGGGCTTTTCAGACTGTGGGGTACATGACTACCTGTTTGTTTTACATATCTAAGCTCTTTTTGAAAAGTTAAGTTTTCTGGCTGAATTGAGCCCTACTGCCAATTCTGAGATACAGCTTTGGTCTAACTCCTCAGAGAAAGCTCGTATTGACAATTGAATGCCTTTTTGCGCTATTTTCAGACCTTGGTGAACATGAATATGCGTTTCTTCTGCAAACCTGAGCTGTCGGTCAAAAGCTAAGTTTTCTGGCTGAATTGAGCCCTACTGCCAATTCTGAGAGACACTTTGGTCTATCTCCTCAGGGAAAGCTCAGATTTGAAAAAAATGTCTGTGGGATACATGAATATTTGTTTCTTTTGCATATCTAAGCTCTGGGTCAAAAGTTAAGTTTTCTGGCTGAATTTAGCCCTACTGCCAATTCGGAGGGACACTTTGGTCTATCTCCTCAGGGAAAGCTCAGATTTGAAAAAATTGTCTGTGGAAAAAATCTGAGCTTGTATCAAAAGTTAAGTTTTCTGGCTGAATTGAGCCCTACTGCCAATTCTGAGAGAAATTGGTCTCTCCTCAAGGAAACCTCGTACTTGAAATTTGAATTTCTTTTTGCCCTTTTTCAGACCGTGGGGAACATGACTATGTGTTTGTTTTACATATCTAAGCTCTGAGTCAAAAGTTAAGTTTTCTGGCTGAATTGAGCCCTACTGCCAATTCTGAGAGACACTTTGGTCTAACTCCTCAGGGAAAGCTGAGATTTGAAAATTGTGTGTTTTTGGTGTTTTCATACTTTCCGTAACATGAATGTGTTTATTTTGAAAATCTGAGCTTGTATCAAAAGTTAAGTTTTCTGGCTGAATTGAATCCTACTGCCAATTCTGAGATACAGCTTTGGTCTAACTCCTCAGGGAAAGCTGAGATTTGAAAATTGTGTGTTTTTGGTGTTTTCATACTTTCCGTAACATGAATGTGTTTATTTTGAAAATCTGAGCTTGTATCAAAAGTTAAGTTTTCTGGCTGAATTGAATCCTACTGCCAATTCTCAGATACAGGTTTGGTCTACCTCCTCAGAGAAAGCTCGTATTGAAAATTGAATGTGTTTTTGCCCTTTTTCAGACCTTGGTGAACATGAATATGTGTTTCTTCCGCAAACCTGAGCTGTCTGTCAAAAGTTAAGTTTTCTGGCTGAATTTAGCCCTACTGCCAATTCTAAGGGACACTTTGGTCTATCTCCACAGGGATTTGAAAAAATTTTCTGTTTTTTGGGTTTTTCAAACTGTGGGGTACATGAATATGTGTTTCTTTTGCATATCTAAGCTCTGTGTCAAAAGTTATGTTTTCTGGTTGAATGCAGTCCTACTGTCTATTCTGAGATACAGCTTTGGTCTAACTCCTCAGGGAAAGCTCAGATTTGAAAATTGTGTGTTTTTGGTGTTTTCATACTTTCCGTAACATGAATATGTGTTTATTTTGAAAATCTGAGCTTGTATCAAAGTTAAGTTTTCTGGCTGAATTGAATCCTACTGCCAATTCTAAGATACAGCTTTGGTCTAACTCCTCAGAGAAAGCTCGTATTGACAATTGAATGCCTTTTTGCGCTATTTTCAGACCTTGGTGAACATGAATATGTGTTTCTTCTGCAAACCTGAGCTGTCTGTCAAAAGTTAAGTTTTCTGTCTGAATTGAGCCCTACTGCCAATTCTGAGAGACACTTTGGTCTATCTCCTCAGGGAAAGCTCAGATTTGAAAAAAATGTCTGTGGGATACATGAATATTTGTTTCTTTTGCATATCTAAGCTCTGGGTCAAAAGTTAAGTTTTCTGGCTGAATTTAGCCCTACTGCCAATTCTGAGGGACACTTTGGTCTATCTCCTCAGGGAAAGCTCAGAGTTGAAAAAATTGTCTGTTTTTTGGGCCTTTCAGACCTTGGTGAACATGAATATTTGTTTCTTCTGCAAACCTGAGCTTTCTGTCAAAAGTTAAGTTTTCTGGCTGAATTGAATCCTATTGCCAATTCTGAGAGACACTTTGGTCTATCTCCTCAGGGAAAGCTCAGATTTGAAAAAATTGTCTGTGGAAAAAATCTGAGCTTGTATCAAAAGTTAAGTTTTCTGGCTGAATTGAGCCCTACTGCCAATTCTGACAGACACTTTGGTCTATCTCCTCAGGGAAAGCTCAGATTTGAAAAAATTGACAGTTTTTTGGGCTTTTCAGACTGTGGGGTACATGACTATGTGTTTGTTTTACATATCTAAGCTCTTTTTGAAAAGTTAAGTTTTCTGGCTGAATTGAGCCCTACTGCCTATTCTGAGATACAGCTTTGGTCTAACTCCTCAGGGAAAGCTGAGATTTGAAAATTGTGTGTTTTTGGTGTTTTCATACTTTCCGTAACATGAATGTGTTTATTTTGAAAATCTGAGCTTGTATCAAAAGTTAAGTTTTCTGGCTGAATTGAATCCTACTGCCAATTCTCAGATACAGGTTTGGTCTACCTCCTCAGAGAAAGCTCGTATTGAAAATTGAATGTGTTTTTGCCCTTTTTCAGACCTTGGTGAACATGAATATGTGTTTCTTCCGCAAACCTGAGCTGTCTGTCAAAAGTTAAGTTTTCTGGCTGAATTTAGCCCTACTGCCAATTCTAAGGGACACTTTGGTCTATCTCCTCAGGGATTTGAAAAAATTTTCTGTTTTTTGGGTTTTTCAAACTGTGGGGTACATGAATATGTGTTTCTTTTGCATATCTAAGCTCTGTGTCAAAAGTTATGTTTTCTGGTTGAATGCAGTCCTACTGTCTATTCTGAGATACAGCTTTGGTCTAACTCCTCAGGGAAAGCTCAGATTTGAAAATTGTGTGTTTTTGGTGTTTTCATACTTTCCGTAACATGAATATGTGTTTATTTTGAAAATCTGAGCTTGTATCAAAGTTAAGTTTTCTGGCTGAATTGAATCCTACTGCCAATTCTAAGATACAGCTTTGGTCTAACTCCTCAGAGAAAGCTCGTATTGACAATTGAATGCCTTTTTGCGCTATTTTCAGACCTTGGTGAACATGAATATGTGTTTCTTCTGCAAACCTGAGCTGTCTGTCAAAAGTTAAGTTTTCTGTCTGAATTGAGCCCTACTGCCAATTCTGAGAGACACTTTGGTCTATCTCCTCAGGGAAAGCTCAGATTTGAAAAAAATGTCTGTGGGATACATGAATATTTGTTTCTTTTGCATATCTAAGCTCTGGGTCAAAAGTTAAGTTTTCTGGCTGAATTTAGCCCTACTGCCAATTCTGAGGGACACTTTGGTCTATCTCCTCAGGGAAAGCTCAGAGTTGAAAAAATTGTCTGTTTTTTGGGCCTTTCAGACCTTGGTGAACATGAATATTTGTTTCTTCTGCAAACCTGAGCTTTCTGTCAAAAGTTAAGTTTTCTGGCTGAATTGAATCCTATTGCCAATTCTGAGAGACACTTTGGTCTATCTCCTCAGGGAAAGCTCAGATTTGAAAAAATTGTCTGTGGAAAAAATCTGAGCTTGTATCAAAAGTTAAGTTTTCTGGCTGAATTGAGCCCTACTGCCAATTCTGACAGACACTTTGGTCTATCTCCTCAGGGAAAGCTCAGATTTGAAAAAATTGACAGTTTTTTGGGCTTTTCAGACTGTGGGGTACATGACTATGTGTTTGTTTTACATATCTAAGCTCTTTTTGAAAAGTTAAGTTTTCTGGCTGAATTGAGCCCTACTGCCTATTCTGAGATACAGCTTTGGTCTAACTCCTCAGGGAAAGCTGAGATTTGAAAATTGTGTGTTTTTGGTGTTTTCATACTTTCCGTAACATGAATGTGTTTATTTTGAAAATCTGAGCTTGTATCAAAAGTTAAGTTTTCTGGCTGAATTGAATCCTACTGCCAATTCTCAGATACAGGTTTGGTCTACCTCCTCAGAGAAAGCTCGTATTGAAAATTGAATGTGTTTTTGCCCTTTTTCAGACCTTGGTGAACATGAATATGTGTTTCTTCCGCAAACCTGAGCTGTCTGTCAAAAGTTAAGTTTTCTGGCTGAATTTAGCCCTACTGCCAATTCTAAGGGACACTTTGGTCTATCTCCTCAGGGATTTGAAAAAATTTTCTGTTTTTTGGGTTTTTCAAACTGTGGGGTACATGAATATGTGTTTCTTTTGCATATCTAAGCTCTGTGTCAAAAGTTATGTTTTCTGGTTGAATGCAGTCCTACTGTCTATTCTGAGATACAGCTTTGGTCTAACTCCTCAGGGAAAGCTCAGATTTGAAAATTGTGTGTTTTTGGTGTTTTCATACTTTCCGTAACATGAATATGTGTTTATTTTGAAAATCTGAGCTTGTATCAAAGTTAAGTTTTCTGGCTGAATTGAATCCTACTGCCAATTCTAAGATACAGCTTTGGTCTAACTCCTCAGAGAAAGCTCGTATTGACAATTGAATGCCTTTTTGCGCTATTTTCAGACCTTGGTGAACATGAATATGTGTTTCTTCTGCAAACCTGAGCTGTCTGTCAAAAGTTAAGTTTTCTGTCTGAATTGAGCCCTACTGCCAATTCTGAGAGAAATTGGTCTCTCCTCAAGGAAACCTCGTACTTGAAATTTGAATTTCTTTTTGCCCTTTTTCAGACCGTGGGGAACATGACTATGTGTTTGTTTTACATATCTAAGCTCTGAGTCAAAAGTTAAGTTTTCTGGCTGAATTGAGCCCTACTGCCAATTCTGAGAGACACTTTGGTCTAACTCCTCAGGGAAAGCTGAGATTTGAAAATTGTGTGTTTTTGGTGTTTTCATACTTTCCGTAACATGAATGTGTTTATTTTGAAAATCTGAGCTTGTATCAAAAGTTAAGTTTTCTGGCTGAATTGAATCCTACTGCCAATTCTGAGATACAGCTTTGGTCTAACTCCTCAGGGAAAGCTGAGATTTGAAAATTGTGTGTTTTTGGTGTTTTCATACTTTCCGTAACATGAATGTGTTTATTTTGAAAATCTGAGCTTGTATCAAAAGTTAAGTTTTCTGGCTGAATTGAATCCTACTGCCAATTCTCAGATACAGGTTTGGTCTACCTCCTCAGAGAAAGCTCGTATTGAAAATTGAATGTGTTTTTGCCCTTTTTCAGACCTTGGTGAACATGAATATGTGTTTCTTCCGCAAACCTGAGCTGTCTGTCAAAAGTTAAGTTTTCTGGCTGAATTTAGCCCTACTGCCAATTCTAAGGGACACTTTGGTCTATCTCCACAGGGATTTGAAAAAATTTTCTGTTTTTTGGGTTTTTCAAACTGTGGGGTACATGAATATGTGTTTCTTTTGCATATCTAAGCTCTGTGTCAAAAGTTATGTTTTCTGGTTGAATGCAGTCCTACTGTCTATTCTGAGATACAGCTTTGGTCTAACTCCTCAGGGAAAGCTCAGATTTGAAAATTGTGTGTTTTTGGTGTTTTCATACTTTCCGTAACATGAATATGTGTTTATTTTGAAAATCTGAGCTTGTATCAAAGTTAAGTTTTCTGGCTGAATTGAATCCTACTGCCAATTCTAAGATACAGCTTTGGTCTAACTCCTCAGAGAAAGCTCGTATTGACAATTGAATGCCTTTTTGCGCTATTTTCAGACCTTGGTGAACATGAATATGTGTTTCTTCTGCAAACCTGAGCTGTCTGTCAAAAGTTAAGTTTTCTGTCTGAATTGAGCCCTACTGCCAATTCTGAGAGACACTTTGGTCTATCTCCTCAGGGAAAGCTCAGATTTGAAAAAAATGTCTGTGGGATACATGAATATTTGTTTCTTTTGCATATCTAAGCTCTGGGTCAAAAGTTAAGTTTTCTGGCTGAATTTAGCCCTACTGCCAATTCTGAGGGACACTTTGGTCTATCTCCTCAGGGAAAGCTCAGAGTTGAAAAAATTGTCTGTTTTTTGGGCCTTTCAGACCTTGGTGAACATGAATATTTGTTTCTTCTGCAAACCTGAGCTTTCTGTCAAAAGTTAAGTTTTCTGGCTGAATTGAATCCTATTGCCAATTCTGAGAGACACTTTGGTCTATCTCCTCAGGGAAAGCTCAGATTTGAAAAAATTGTCTGTGGAAAAAATCTGAGCTTGTATCAAAAGTTAAGTTTTCTGGCTGAATTGAGCCCTACTGCCAATTCTGAGAGACACTTTGGTCTATCTCCTCAGGGAAAGCTCAGATTTGAAAAAATTGACAGTTTTTTGGGCTTTTCAGACTGTGGGGTACATGACTATGTGTTTGTTTTACATATCTAAGCTCTTTTTGAAAAGTTAAGTTTTCTGGCTGAATTGAGCCCTACTGCCTATTCTGAGATACAGCTTTGGTCTAACTCCTCAGGGAAAGCTGAGATTTGAAAATTGTGTGTTTTTGGTGTTTTCATACTTTCCGTAACATGAATGTGTTTATTTTGAAAATCTGAGCTTGTATCAAAAGTTAAGTTTTCTGGCTGAATTGAATCCTACTGCCAATTCTAAGATACAGGTTTGGTCTACCTCCTCAGAGAAAGCTCGTATTGAAAATTGAATGTGTTTTTGCCCTTTTTCAGACCTTGGTGAACATGAATATGTGTTTCTTCCGCAAACCTGAGCTGTCTGTCAAAAGTTAAGTTTTCTGGCTGAATTTAGCCCTACTGCCAATTCTAAGGGACACTTTGGTCTATCTCCTCAGGGATTTGAAAAAATTTTCTGTTTTTTGGGTTTTTCAAACTGTGGGGTACATGAATATGTGTTTCTTTTGCATATCTAAGCTCTGTGTCAAAAGTTATGTTTTCTGGTTGAATGCAGTCCTACTGTCTATTCTGAGATACAGCTTTGGTCTAACTCCTCAGGGAAAGCTCAGATTTGAAAATTGTGTGTTTTTGGTGTTTTCATACTTTCCGTAACATGAATATGTGTTTATTTTGAAAATCTGAGCTTGTATCAAAGTTAAGTTTTCTGGCTGAATTGAATCCTACTGCCAATTCTAAGATACAGCTTTGGTCTAACTCCTCAGAGAAAGCTCGTATTGACAATTGAATGCCTTTTTGCGCTATTTTCAGACCTTGGTGAACATGAATATGTGTTTCTTCTGCAAACCTGAGCTGTCTGTCAAAAGTTAAGTTTTCTGTCTGAATTGAGCCCTACTGCCAATTCTGAGGGACACTTTGGTCTATCTCCTCAGGGAAAGCTCAGAGTTGAAAAAATTGTCTGTTTTTTGGGCCTTTCAGACCTTGGTGAACATGAATATGTGTTTCTTCTGCAAACCTGAGCTGTCTGTCAAAAGTTAAGTTTTCTGGCTGAATTGAATCCTACTGCCAATTCTGAGAGACACTTTGGTCTATCTCCTCAGGGAAAGCTCAGATTTGAAAAAATTGTCTGTGGAAAAAATCTGAGCTTGTATCAAAAGTTAAGTTTTCTGGCTGAATTTAGCCCTACTGCCAATTCTGAGAGACACTTTGGTCTATCTCCTCAGGGAAAGCTCAGATTTGAAAAAATTGTCTGTGGGGTACATGAATATTTGTTTCTTTTGCATATCAAAGCTCTGGGTCAAAAGTTAAGTTTTCTGGTTGAATGCAGTCCTACTGTCTATTCTGAGATACAGCTTTCGTCTAACTCTTCAGGGAAAGCTCAGATTTGAAAATTGTGTGTTTTTGGTCCTTTCATACTTTGCCAAAAATGAACGTGTTTCTTTTGAAAATCTGAGTTTGGGTCAAAAGTTAAGTTGTCTGGCTGAATTGAGTCCTACTGCCAATTCTCAGTTACAGGTTTGGTCTACCTCCTCAGAGAAAGCTCGTATTGAAAATTGAATGTGTTTTTGCCCTTTTTCAGACCGTGGGGAACATGAATACGTCTGTGTGTTGCAAATCTGAGCTGTTTGCCAAAAGTTATGTTTTCTTGCTGAATTGAGCCCTACTGCCCATTATGAGATACTCTTTGGTCTATCTCCATAGGGAAAGCTGAGATTTGAAAAAATTGTTTGTTTTTTGGGCTTTTCAGACTGTGGGGTACATGACTATCTGTTTGTTTTACATATCTAAGCTCTTTTTGAAAAGTTAAGTTTTCTGGCTGAATTGAGCCCTACTGCCAATTCTGAGATACAGCTTTGGTCTAACTCCTCAGAGAAAGCTCGTATTGACAATTGAATGCCTTTTTGCGCTATTTTCAGACCTTGGTGAACATGAATATGCGTTTCTTCTGCAAACCTGAGCTGTCGGTCAAAAGCTAAGTTTTCTGGCTGAATTGAGCCCTACTGCCAATTCTGAGAGACACTTTGGTCTATCTCCTCAGGGAAAGCTCAGATTTGAAAAAAATGTCTGTGGGATACATGAATATTTGTTTCTTTTGCATATCTAAGCTCTGGGTCAAAAGTTAAGTTTTCTGGCTGAATTTAGCCCTACTGCCAATTCGGAGGGACACTTTGGTCTATCTCCTCAGGGAAAGCTCAGATTTGAAAAAATTGTCTGTGGAAAAAATCTGAGCTTGTATCAAAAGTTAAGTTTTCTGGCTGAATTGAGCCCTACTGCCAATTCTGAGAGAAATTGGTCTCTCCTCAAGGAAACCTCGTACTTGAAATTTGAATTTCTTTTTGCCCTTTTTCAGACCGTGGGGAACATTTGGTCTATCTCCTCAGGGAAAGCTCAGATTTGAAAAAATTGACAGTTTTTTGGGCTTTTCAGACTGTGGGGTACATGACTATGTGTTTGTTTTACATATCTAAGCTCTTTTTGAAAAGTTAAGTTTTCTGGCTGAATTGAGCCCTACTGCCTATTCTGAGATACAGCTTTGGTCTAACTCCTCAGGGAAAGCTGAGATTTGAAAATTGTGTGTTTTTGGTGTTTTCATACTTTCCGTAACATGAATATGTGTTTAATTTGAAAATCTGAGCTTGTATCAAAAGTTAAGTTTTCTGGCTGAATTGAATCCTACTGCCAATTCTGAGATACAGCTTTGGTCTAACTCCTCAGAGAAAGCTCGTATTGACAATTGAATGCCTTTTTGCGCTATTTTCAGACCTTGGTGAACATGAATATGCGTTTCTTCTGCAAACCTGAGCTGTCGGTCAAAAGCTAAGTTTTCTGGCTGAATTGAGCCCTACTGCCAATTCTGAGAGACACTTTGGTCTATCTCCTCAGGGAAAGCTCAGATTTGAAAAAAATGTCTGTGGGATACATGAATATTTGTTTCTTTTGCATATCTAAGCTCTGGGTCAAAAGTTTAGTTTTCTGGCTGAATTTAGCCCTACTGCCAATTCTGAGGGACACTTTGGTCTATCTCCTCAGGGAAAGCTCAGAGTTGAAAAAATTGTCTGTTTTTTGGGCCTTTCAGACCTTGGTGAACATGAATATGTGTTTCTTCTGCAAACCTGAGCTTTCTGTCAAAAGTTAAGTTTTCTGGCTGAATTGAATCCTATTGCCAATTCTGAGAGACACTTTGGTCTATCTCCTCAGGGAAAGCTCAGATTTGAAAAAATTGTCTGTGGAAAAAATCTGAGCTTGTATCAAAAGTTAAGTTTTCTGGCTGAATTGAGCCCTACTGCCAATTCTGACAGACACTTTGGTCTATCTCCTCAGGGAAAGCTCAGATTTGAAAAAATTGACAGTTTTTTGGGCTTTTCAGACTGTGGGGTACATGACTATGTGTTTGTTTTACATATCTAAGCTCTTTTTGAAAAGTTAAGTTTTCTGGCTGAATTGAGCCCTACTGCCTATTCTGAGATACAGCTTTGGTCTAACTCCTCAGGGAAAGCTGAGATTTGAAAATTGTGTGTTTTTGGTGTTTTCATACTTTCCGTAACATGAATGTGTTTATTTTGAAAATCTGAGCTTGTATCAAAAGTTAAGTTTTCTGGCTGAATTTAGCCCTACTGCCAATTCTGAGAGACACTTTGGTCTATCTCCTCAGGGAAAGCTCAGATTTGAAAAAATTGTCTGTGGGGTACATGAATATTTGTTTCTTTTGCATATCAAAGCTCTGGGTCAAAAGTTAAGTTTTCTGGTTGAATGCAGTCCTACTGTCTATTCTGAGATACAGCTTTCGTCTAACTCTTCAGGGAAAGCTCAGATTTGAAAATTGTGTGTTTTTGGTCTTTTCATACTTTGCCAAAAATGAACGTGTTTCTTTTGAAAATCTGAGCTTGGGTCAAAAGTTAAGTTGTCTGGCTGAATTGAGTCCTACTGCCAATTCTCAGATACAGGTTTGGTCTACCTCCTCAGAGAAAGCTCGTATTGAAAATTGAATGTGTTTTTGCCCTTTTTCAGACCGTGGGGAACATGAATACGTCTGTGTGTTGCAAATCTGAGCTGTTTGCCAAAAGTTATGTTTTCTTGCTGAATTGAGCCCTACTGCCCATTATGAGATACTCTTTGGTCTATCTCCATAGGGAAAGCTGAGATTTGAAAAAATTGTTTGTTTTTTGGGCTTTTCAGACTGTGGGGTACATGACTATCTGTTTGTTTTACATATCTAAGCTCTTTTTGAAAAGTTAAGTTTTCTGGCTGAATTGAGCCCTACTGCCAATTCTGAGATACAGCTTTGGTCTAACTCCTCAGAGAAAGCTCGTATTGACAATTGAATGCCTTTTTGCGCTATTTTCAGACCTTGGTGAACATGAATATGCGTTTCTTCTGCAAACCTGAGCTGTCGGTCAAAAGCTAAGTTTTCTGGCTGAATTGAGCCCTACTGCCAATTCTGAGAGACACTTTGGTCTATCTCCTCAGGGAAAGCTCAGATTTGAAAAAAATGTCTGTGGGATACATGAATATTTGTTTCTTTTGCATATCTAAGCTCTGGGTCAAAAGTTAAGTTTTCTGGCTGAATTTAGCCCTACTGCCAATTCGGAGGGACACTTTGGTCTATCTCCTCAGGGAAAGCTCAGATTTGAAAAAATTGTCTGTGGAAAAAATCTGAGCTTGTATCAAAAGTTAAGTTTTCTGGCTGAATTGAGCCCTACTGCCAATTCTGAGAGAAATTGGTCTCTCCTCAAGGAAACCTCGTACTTGAAATTTGAATTTCTTTTTGCCCTTTTTCAGACCGTGGGGAACATTTGGTCTATCTCCTCAGGGAAAGCTCAGATTTGAAAAAATTGACAGTTTTTTGGGCTTTTCAGACTGTGGGGTACATGACTATGTGTTTGTTTTACATATCTAAGCTCTTTTTGAAAAGTTAAGTTTTCTGGCTGAATTGAGCCCTACTGCCTATTCTGAGATACAGCTTTGGTCTAACTCCTCAGGGAAAGCTGAGATTTGAAAATTGTGTGTTTTTGGTGTTTTCATACTTTCCGTAACATGAATATGTGTTTAATTTGAAAATCTGAGCTTGTATCAAAAGTTAAGTTTTCTGGCTGAATTGAATCCTACTGCCAATTCTGAGATACAGCTTTGGTCTAACTCCTCAGAGAAAGCTCGTATTGACAATTGAATGCCTTTTTGCGCTATTTTCAGACCTTGGTGAACATGAATATGCGTTTCTTCTGCAAACCTGAGCTGTCGGTCAAAAGCTAAGTTTTCTGGCTGAATTGAGCACTACTGCCAATTCTGAGAGACACTTTGGTCTATCTCCTCAGGGAAAGCTCAGATTTGAAAAAAATGTCTGTGGGATACATGAATATTTGTTTCTTTTGCATATCTAAGCTCTGGGTCAAAAGTTTAGTTTTCTGGCTGAATTTAGCCCTACTGCCAATTCTGAGGGACACTTTGGTCTATCTCCTCAGGGAAAGCTCAGAGTTGAAA
Source organism: Pantherophis guttatus (assembly GCF_059756535.1). Classification (NCBI taxonomy): domain Eukaryota; kingdom Metazoa; phylum Chordata; class Lepidosauria; order Squamata; family Colubridae; genus Pantherophis; species Pantherophis guttatus. The sequence continues at coordinate 17,963,930 of NC_142079.1, read as the reverse complement.
AAATTGTCTGTTTTTTGGGCCTTTCAGACCTTGGTGAACATGAATATGTGTTTCTTCTGCAAACCTGAGCTTTCTGTCAAAAGTTAAGTTTTCTGGCTGAATTGAATCCTATTGCCAATTCTGAGAGACACTTTGGTCTATCTCCTCAGGGAAAGCTCAGATTTGAAAAAATTGTCTGTGGAAAAAATCTGAGCTTGTATCAAAAGTTAAGTTTTCTGGCTGAATTGAGCCCTACTGCCAATTCTGACAGACACTTTGGTCTATCCCCTCAGGGAAAGCTCAGATTTGAAAAAATTGACAGTTTTTTGGGCTTTTCAGACTGTGGGGTACATGACTATGTGTTTGTTTTACATATCTAAGCTCTTTTTGAAAAGTTAAGTTTTCTGGCTGAATTGAGCCCTACTGCCTATTCTGAGATACAGCTTTGGTCTAACTCCCCAGGGAAAGCTGAGATTTGAAAATTGTGTGTTTTTGGTGTTTTCATACTTTCCGTAACATGAATGTGTTTATTTTGAAAATCTGAGCTTGTATCAAAAGTTAAGTTTTCTGGCTGAATTGAATCCTACTGCCAATTCTGAGATACAGCTTTGGTCTAACTCCTCAGGGAAAGCTGAGATTTGAAAATTGTGTGTTTTTGGTGTTTTCATACTTTCCGTAACATGAATGTGTTTATTTTGAAAATCTGAGCTTGTATCAAAAGTTAAGTTTTCTGGCTGAATTGAATCCTACTGCCAATTCTCAGATACAGGTTTGGTCTACCTCCTCAGAGAAAGCTCGTATTGAAAATTGAATGTGTTTTTGCCCTTTTTCAGACCTTGGTGAACATGAATATGTGTTTCTTCCGCAAACCTGAGCTGTCTGTCAAAAGTTAAGTTTTCTGGCTGAATTTAGCCCTACTGCCAATTCTAAGGGACACTTTGGTCTATCTCCTCAGGGATTTGAAAAAATTTTCTGTTTTTTGGGTTTTTCAAACTGTGGGGTACATGAATATGTGTTTCTTTTGCATATCTAAGCTCTGTGTCAAAAGTTATGTTTTCTGGTTGAATGCAGTCCTACTGTCTATTCTGAGATACAGCTTTGGTCTAACTCCTCAGGGAAAGCTCAGATTTGAAAATTGTGTGTTTTTGGTGTTTTCATACTTTCCGTAACATGAATATGTGTTTATTTTGAAAATCTGAGCTTGTATCAAAGTTAAGTTTTCTGGCTGAATTGAATCCTACTGCCAATTCTAAGATACAGCTTTGGTCTAACTCCTCAGAGAAAGCTCGTATTGACAATTGAATGCCTTTTTGCGCTATTTTCAGACCTTGGTGAACATGAATATGTGTTTCTTCTGCAAACCTGAGCTGTCGGTCAAAAGTTAAGTTTTCTGTCTGAATTGAGCCCTACTGCCAATTCTGAGAGACACTTTGGTCTATCTCCTCAGGGAAAGCTCAGATTTGAAAAAAATGTCTGTGGGATACATGAATATTTGTTTCTTTTGCATATCTAAGCTCTGGGTCAAAAGTTAAGTTTTCTGTCTGAATTGAGCCCTACTGCCAATTCTGAGGGACACTTTGGTCTATCTCCTCAGGGAAAGCTCAGAGTTGAAAAAATTGTCTGTTTTTTGGGCCTTTCAGACCTTGGTGAACATGAATATGTGTTTCTTCTGCAAACCTGAGCTGTCTGTCAAAAGTTAAGTTTTCTGGCTGAATTGAATCCTACTGCCAATTCTGAGAGACACTTTGGTCTATCTCCTCAGGGAAAGCTCAGATTTGAAAAAATTGTCTGTGGAAAAAATCTGAGCTTGTATCAAAAGTTAAGTTTTCTGGCTGAATTTAGCCCTACTGCCAATTCTGAGAGACACTTTGGTCTATCTCCTCAGGGAAAGCTCAGATTTGAAAAAATTGTCTGTGGGGTACATGAATATTTGTTTCTTTTGCATATCAAAGCTCTGGGTCAAAAGTTAAGTTTTCTGGTTGAATGCAGTCCTACTGTCTATTCTGAGATACAGCTTTCGTCTAACTCTTCAGGGAAAGCTCAGATTTGAAAATTGTGTGTTTTTGGTCTTTTCATACTTTGCCAAAAATGAACGTGTTTCTTTTGAAAATCTGAGCTTGGGTCAAAAGTTAAGTTGTCTGGCTGAATTGAGTCCTACTGCCAATTCTCAGATACAGGTTTGGTCTACCTCCTCAGAGAAAGCTCGTATTGAAAATTGAATGTGTTTTTGCCCTTTTTCAGACCGTGGGGAACATGAATACGTCTGTGTGTTGCAAATCTGAGCTGTTTGCCAAAAGTTATGTTTTCTTGCTGAATTGAGCCCTACTGCCCATTATGAGATACTCTTTGGTCTATCTCCATAGGGAAAGCTGAGATTTGAAAAAATTGTTTGTTTTTTGGGCTTTTCAGACTGTGGGGTACATGACTATCTGTTTGTTTTACATATCTAAGCTCTTTTTGAAAAGTTAAGTTTTCTGGCTGAATTGAGCCCTACTGCCAATTCTGAGATACAGCTTTGGTCTAACTCCTCAGAGAAAGCTCGTATTGACAATTGAATGCCTTTTTGCGCTATTTTCAGACCTTGGTGAACATGAATATGCGTTTCTTCTGCAAACCTGAGCTGTCGGTCAAAAGCTAAGTTTTCTGGCTGAATTGAGCCCTACTGCCAATTCTGAGAGACACTTTGGTCTATCTCCTCAGGGAAAGCTCAGATTTGAAAAAAATGTCTGTGGGATACATGAATATTTGTTTCTTTTGCATATCTAAGCTCTGGGTCAAAAGTTAAGTTTTCTGGCTGAATTTAGCCCTACTGCCAATTCGGAGGGACACTTTGGTCTATCTCCTCAGGGAAAGCTCAGATTTGAAAAAATTGTCTGTGGAAAAAATCTGAGCTTGTATCAAAAGTTAAGTTTTCTGGCTGAATTGAGCCCTACTGCCAATTCTGAGAGAAATTGGTCTCTCCTCAAGGAAACCTCGTACTTGAAATTTGAATTTCTTTTTGCCCTTTTTCAGACCGTGGGGAACATTTGGTCTATCTCCTCAGGGAAAGCTCAGATTTGAAAAAATTGACAGTTTTTTGGGCTTTTCAGACTGTGGGGTACATGACTATGTGTTTGTTTTACATATCTAAGCTCTTTTTGAAAAGTTAAGTTTTCTGGCTGAATTGAGCCCTACTGCCTATTCTGAGATACAACTTTGGTCTAACTCCTCAGGGAAAGCTGAGATTTGAAAATTGTGTGTTTTTGGTGTTTTCATACTTTCCGTAACATGAATATGTGTTTAATTTGAAAATCTGAGCTTGTATCAAAAGTTAAGTTTTCTGGCTGAATTGAATCCTACTGCCAATTCTGAGATACAGCTTTGGTCTAACTCCTCAGAGAAAGCTCGTATTGACAATTGAATGCCTTTTTGCGCTATTTTCAGACCTTGGTGAACATGAATATGCGTTTCTTCTGCAAACCTGAGCTGTCGGTCAAAAGCTAAGTTTTCTGGCTGAATTGAGCCCTACTGCCAATTCTGAGAGACACTTTGGTCTATCTCCTCAGGGAAAGCTCAGATTTGAAAAAAATGTCTGTGGGATACATGAATATTTGTTTCTTTTGCATATCTAAGCTCTGGGTCAAAAGTTTAGTTTTCTGGCTGAATTTAGCCCTACTGCCAATTCTGAGGGACACTTTGGTCTATCTCCTCAGGGAAAGCTCAGAGTTGAAAAAATTGTCTGTTTTTTGGGCCTTTCAGACCTTGGTGAACATGAATATGTGTTTCTTCTGCAAACCTGAGCTTTCTGTCAAAAGTTAAGTTTTCTGGCTGAATTGAATCCTATTGCCAATTCTGAGAGACACTTTGGTCTATCTCCTCAGGGAAAGCTCAGATTTGAAAAAATTGTCTGTGGAAAAAATCTGAGCTTGTATCAAAAGTTAAGTTTTCTGGCTGAATTGAGCCCTACTGCCAATTCTGACAGACACTTTGGTCTATCTCCTCAGGGAAAGCTCAGATTTGAAAAAATTGACAGTTTTTTGGGCTTTTCAGACTGTGGGGTACATGACTATGTGTTTCTTTTACATATCTAAGCTCTTTTTGAAAAGTTAAGTTTTCTGGCTGAATTGAGCCCTACTGCCTATTCTGAGATACAGCTTTGGTCTAACTCCTCAGGGAAAGCTGAGATTTGAAAATTGTGTGTTTTTGGTGTTTTCATACTTTCCGTAACATGAACGTGTTTCTTTTGAAAATCTGAGCTTGGGTCAAAAGTTAAGTTGTCTGGCTGAATTGAGTCCTACTGCCAATTCTCAGATACAGGTTTGGTCTACCTCCTCAGAGAAAGCTCGTATTGAAAATTGAATGTGTTTTTGCCCTTTTTCAGACCGTGGGGAACATGAATACGTCTGTGTGTTGCAAATCTGAGCTGTTTGCCAAAAGTTATGTTTTCTTGCTGAATTGAGCCCTACTGCCCATTATGAGATACTCTTTGGTCTATCTCCATAGGGAAAGCTGAGATTTGAAAAAATTGTTTGTTTTTTGGGCTTTTCAGACTGTGGGGTACATGACTATCTGTTTGTTTTACATATCTAAGCTCTTTTTGAAAAGTTAAGTTTTCTGGCTGAATTGAGCCCTACTGCCAATTCTGAGATACAGCTTTGGTCTAACTCCTCAGAGAAAGCTCGTATTGACAATTGAATGCCTTTTTGCGCTATTTTCAGACCTTGGTGAACATGAATATGCGTTTCTTCTGCAAACCTGAGCTGTCGGTCAAAAGCTAAGTTTTCTGGCTGAATTGAGCCCTACTGCCAATTCTGAGAGACACTTTGGTCTATCTCCTCAGGGAAAGCTCAGATTTGAAAAAAATGTCTGTGGGATACATGAATATTTGTTTCTTTTGCATATCTAAGCTCTGGGTCAAAAGTTAAGTTTTCTGGCTGAATTTAGCCCTACTGCCAATTCGGAGGGACACTTTGGTCTATCTCCTCAGGGAAAGCTCAGATTTGAAAAAATTGTCTGTGGAAAAAATCTGAGCTTGTATCAAAAGTTAAGTTTTCTGGCTGAATTGAGCCCTACTGCCAATTCTGAGAGAAATTGGTCTCTCCTCAAGGAAACCTCGTACTTGAAATTTGAATTTCTTTTTGCCCTTTTTCAGACCGTGGGGAACATTTGGTCTATCTCCTCAGGGAAAGCTCAGATTTGAAAAAATTGACAGTTTTTTGGGCTTTTCAGACTGTGGGGTACATGACTATGTGTTTGTTTTACATATCTAAGCTCTTTTTGAAAAGTTAAGTTTTCTGGCTGAATTGAGCCCTACTGCCTATTCTGAGATACAGCTTTGGTCTAACTCCTCAGGGAAAGCTGAGATTTGAAAATTGTGTGTTTTTGGTGTTTTCATACTTTCCGTAACATGAATATGTGTTTAATTTGAAAATCTGAGCTTGTATCAAAAGTTAAGTTTTCTGGCTGAATTGAATCCTACTGCCAATTCTGAGATACAGCTTTGGTCTAACTCCTCAGAGAAAGCTCGTATTGACAATTGAATGCCTTTTTGCGCTATTTTCAGACCTTGGTGAACATGAATATGCGTTTCTTCTGCAAACCTGAGCTGTCGGTCAAAAGCTAAGTTTTCTGGCTGAATTGAGCACTACTGCCAATTCTGAGAGACACTTTGGTCTATCTCCTCAGGGAAAGCTCAGATTTGAAAAAAATGTCTGTGGGATACATGAATATTTGTTTCTTTTGCATATCTAAGCTCTGGGTCAAAAGTTTAGTTTTCTGGCTGAATTTAGCCCTACTGCCAATTCTGAGGGACACTTTGGTCTATCTCCTCAGGGAAAGCTCAGAGTTGAAAAAATTGTCTGTTTTTTGGGCCTTTCAGACCTTGGTGAACATGAATATGTGTTTCTTCTGCAAACCTGAGCTTTCTGTCAAAAGTTAAGTTTTCTGGCTGAATTGAATCCTATTGCCAATTCTGAGAGACACTTTGGTCTATCTCCTCAGGGAAAGCTCAGATTTGAAAAAATTGTCTGTGGAAAAAATCTGAGCTTGTATCAAAAGTTAAGTTTTCTGGCTGAATTGAGCCCTACTGCCAATTCTGACAGACACTTTGGTCTATCCCCTCAGGGAAAGCTCAGATTTGAAAAAATTGACAGTTTTTTGGGCTTTTCAGACTGTGGGGTACATGACTATGTGTTTGTTTTACATATCTAAGCTCTTTTTGAAAAGTTAAGTTTTCTGGCTGAATTGAGCCCTACTGCCTATTCTGAGATACAGCTTTGGTCTAACTCCCCAGGGAAAGCTGAGATTTGAAAATTGTGTGTTTTTGGTGTTTTCATACTTTCCGTAACATGAATGTGTTTATTTTGAAAATCTGAGCTTGTATCAAAAGTTAAGTTTTCTGGCTGAATTGAATCCTACTGCCAATTCTGAGATACAGCTTTGGTCTAACTCCTCAGGGAAAGCTGAGATTTGAAAATTGTGTGTTTTTGGTGTTTTCATACTTTCCGTAACATGAATGTGTTTATTTTGAAAATCTGAGCTTGTATCAAAAGTTAAGTTTTCTGGCTGAATTGAATCCTACTGCCAATTCTCAGATACAGGTTTGGTCTACCTCCTCAGAGAAAGCTCGTATTGAAAATTGAATGTGTTTTTGCCCTTTTTCAGACCTTGGTGAACATGAATATGTGTTTCTTCCGCAAACCTGAGCTGTCTGTCAAAAGTTAAGTTTTCTGGCTGAATTTAGCCCTACTGCCAATTCTAAGGGACACTTTGGTCTATCTCCTCAGGGATTTGAAAAAATTTTCTGTTTTTTGGGTTTTTCAAACTGTGGGGTACATGAATATGTGTTTCTTTTGCATATCTAAGCTCTGTGTCAAAAGTTATGTTTTCTGGTTGAATGCAGTCCTACTGTCTATTCTGAGATACAGCTTTGGTCTAACTCCTCAGGGAAAGCTCAGATTTGAAAATTGTGTGTTTTTGGTGTTTTCATACTTTCCGTAACATGAATATGTGTTTATTTTGAAAATCTGAGCTTGTATCAAAGTTAAGTTTTCTGGCTGAATTGAATCCTACTGCCAATTCTAAGATACAGCTTTGGTCTAACTCCTCAGAGAAAGCTCGTATTGACAATTGAATGCCTTTTTGCGCTATTTTCAGACCTTGGTGAACATGAATATGTGTTTCTTCTGCAAACCTGAGCTGTCGGTCAAAAGTTAAGTTTTCTGTCTGAATTGAGCCCTACTGCCAATTCTGAGAGACACTTTGGTCTATCTCCTCAGGGAAAGCTCAGATTTGAAAAAAATGTCTGTGGGATACATGAATATTTGTTTCTTTTGCATATCTAAGCTCTGGGTCAAAAGTTAAGTTTTCTGTCTGAATTGAGCCCTACTGCCAATTCTGAGGGACACTTTGGTCTATCTCCTCAGGGAAAGCTCAGAGTTGAAAAAATTGTCTGTTTTTTGGGCCTTTCAGACCTTGGTGAACATGAATATGTGTTTCTTCTGCAAACCTGAGCTGTCTGTCAAAAGTTAAGTTTTCTGGCTGAATTGAATCCTACTGCCAATTCTGAGAGACACTTTGGTCTATCTCCTCAGGGAAAGCTCAGATTTGAAAAAATTGTCTGTGGAAAAAATCTGAGCTTGTATCAAAAGTTAAGTTTTCTGGCTGAATTTAGCCCTACTGCCAATTCTGAGAGACACTTTGGTCTATCTCCTCAGGGAAAGCTCAGATTTGAAAAAATTGTCTGTGGGGTACATGAATATTTGTTTCTTTTGCATATCAAAGCTCTGGGTCAAAAGTTAAGTTTTCTGGTTGAATGCAGTCCTACTGTCTATTCTGAGATACAGCTTTCGTCTAACTCTTCAGGGAAAGCTCAGATTTGAAAATTGTGTGTTTTTGGTCTTTTCATACTTTGCCAAAAATGAACGTGTTTCTTTTGAAAATCTGAGCTTGGGTCAAAAGTTAAGTTGTCTGGCTGAATTGAGTCCTACTGCCAATTCTCAGATACAGGTTTGGTCTACCTCCTCAGAGAAAGCTCGTATTGAAAATTGAATGTGTTTTTGCCCTTTTTCAGACCGTGGGGAACATGAATACGTCTGTGTGTTGCAAATCTGAGCTGTTTGCCAAAAGTTATGTTTTCTTGCTGAATTGAGCCCTACTGCCCATTATGAGATACTCTTTGGTCTATCTCCATAGGGAAAGCTGAGATTTGAAAAAATTGTTTGTTTTTTGGGCTTTTCAGACTGTGGGGTACATGACTATCTGTTTGTTTTACATATCTAAGCTCTTTTTGAAAAGTTAAGTTTTCTGGCTGAATTGAGCCCTACTGCCAATTCTGAGATACAGCTTTGGTCTAACTCCTCAGAGAAAGCTCGTATTGACAATTGAATGCCTTTTTGCGCTATTTTCAGACCTTGGTGAACATGAATATGCGTTTCTTCTGCAAACCTGAGCTGTCGGTCAAAAGCTAAGTTTTCTGGCTGAATTGAGCCCTACTGCCAATTCTGAGAGACACTTTGGTCTATCTCCTCAGGGAAAGCTCAGATTTGAAAAAAATGTCTGTGGGATACATGAATATTTGTTTCTTTTGCATATCTAAGCTCTGGGTCAAAAGTTAAGTTTTCTGGCTGAATTTAGCCCTACTGCCAATTCGGAGGGACACTTTGGTCTATCTCCTCAGGGAAAGCTCAGATTTGAAAAAATTGTCTGTGGAAAAAATCTGAGCTTGTATCAAAAGTTAAGTTTTCTGGCTGAATTGAGCCCTACTGCCAATTCTGAGAGAAATTGGTCTCTCCTCAAGGAAACCTCGTACTTGAAATTTGAATTTCTTTTTGCCCTTTTTCAGACCGTGGGGAACATTTGGTCTATCTCCTCAGGGAAAGCTCAGATTTGAAAAAATTGACAGTTTTTTGGGCTTTTCAGACTGTGGGGTACATGACTATGTGTTTGTTTTACATATCTAAGCTCTTTTTGAAAAGTTAAGTTTTCTGGCTGAATTGAGCCCTACTGCCTATTCTGAGATACAACTTTGGTCTAACTCCTCAGGGAAAGCTGAGATTTGAAAATTGTGTGTTTTTGGTGTTTTCATACTTTCCGTAACATGAATATGTGTTTAATTTGAAAATCTGAGCTTGTATCAAAAGTTAAGTTTTCTGGCTGAATTGAATCCTACTGCCAATTCTGAGATACAGCTTTGGTCTAACTCCTCAGAGAAAGCTCGTATTGACAATTGAATGCCTTTTTGCGCTATTTTCAGACCTTGGTGAACATGAATATGCGTTTCTTCTGCAAACCTGAGCTGTCGGTCAAAAGCTAAGTTTTCTGGCTGAATTGAGCCCTACTGCCAATTCTGAGAGACACTTTGGTCTATCTCCTCAGGGAAAGCTCAGATTTGAAAAAAATGTCTGTGGGATACATGAATATTTGTTTCTTTTGCATATCTAAGCTCTGGGTCAAAAGTTTAGTTTTCTGGCTGAATTTAGCCCTACTGCCAATTCTGAGGGACACTTTGGTCTATCTCCTCAGGGAAAGCTCAGAGTTGAAAAAATTGTCTGTTTTTTGGGCCTTTCAGACCTTGGTGAACATGAATATGTGTTTCTTCTGCAAACCTGAGCTTTCTGTCAAAAGTTAAGTTTTCTGGCTGAATTGAATCCTATTGCCAATTCTGAGAGACACTTTGGTCTATCTCCTCAGGGAAAGCTCAGATTTGAAAAAATTGTCTGTGGAAAAAATCTGAGCTTGTATCAAAAGTTAAGTTTTCTGGCTGAATTGAGCCCTACTGCCAATTCTGACAGACACTTTGGTCTATCTCCTCAGGGAAAGCTCAGATTTGAAAAAATTGACAGTTTTTTGGGCTTTTCAGACTGTGGGGTACATGACTATGTGTTTCTTTTACATATCTAAGCTCTTTTTGAAAAGTTAAGTTTTCTGGCTGAATTGAGCCCTACTGCCTATTCTGAGATACAGCTTTGGTCTAACTCCTCAGGGAAAGCTGAGATTTGAAAATTGTGTGTTTTTGGTGTTTTCATACTTTCCGTAACATGAATGTGTTTATTTTGAAAATCTGAGCTTGTATCAAAAGTTAAGTTTTCTGGCTGAATTTAGCCCTACTGCCAATTCTGAGAGACACTTTGGTCTATCTCCTCAGGGAAAGCTCAGATTTGAAAAAATTGTCTGTGGGGTACATGAATATTTGTTTCTTTTGCATATCAAAGCTCTGGGTCAAAAGTTAAGTTTTCTGGTTGAATGCAGTCCTACTGTCTATTCTGAGATACAGCTTTCGTCTAACTCTTCAGGGAAAGCTCAGATTTGAAAATTGTGTGTTTTTGGTCTTTTCATACTTTGCCAAAAATGAACGTGTTTCTTTTGAAAATCTGAGCTTGGGTCAAAAGTTAAGTTGTCTGGCTGAATTGAGTCCTACTGCCAATTCTCAGATACAGGTTTGGTCTACCTCCTCAGAGAAAGCTCGTATTGAAAATTGAATGTGTTTTTGCCCTTTTTCAGACCGTGGGGAACATGAATACGTCTGTGTGTTGCAAATCTGAGCTGTTTGCCAAAAGTTATGTTTTCTTGCTGAATTGAGCCCTACTGCCCATTATGAGATACTCTTTGGTCTATCTCCATAGGGAAAGCTGAGATTTGAAAAAATTGTTTGTTTTTTGGGCTTTTCAGACTGTGGGGTACATGACTATCTGTTTGTTTTACATATCTAAGCTCTTTTTGAAAAGTTAAGTTTTCTGGCTGAATTGAGCCCTACTGCCAATTCTGAGATACAGCTTTGGTCTAACTCCTCAGAGAAAGCTCGTATTGACAATTGAATGCCTTTTTGCGCTATTTTCAGACCTTGGTGAACATGAATATGCGTTTCTTCTGCAAACCTGAGCTGTCGGTCAAAAGCTAAGTTTTCTGGCTGAATTGAGCCCTACTGCCAATTCTGAGAGACACTTTGGTCTATCTCCTCAGGGAAAGCTCAGATTTGAAAAAAATGTCTGTGGGATACATGAATATTTGTTTCTTTTGCATATCTAAGCTCTGGGTCAAAAGTTAAGTTTTCTGGCTGAATTTAGCCCTACTGCCAATTCGGAGGGACACTTTGGTCTATCTCCTCAGGGAAAGCTCAGATTTGAAAAAATTGTCTGTGGAAAAAATCTGAGCTTGTATCAAAAGTTAAGTTTTCTGGCTGAATTGAGCCCTACTGCCAATTCTGAGAGAAATTGGTCTCTCCTCAAGGAAACCTCGTACTTGAAATTTGAATTTCTTTTTGCCCTTTTTCAGACCGTGGGGAACATTTGGTCTATCTCCTCAGGGAAAGCTCAGATTTGAAAAAATTGACAGTTTTTTGGGCTTTTCAGACTGTGGGGTACATGACTATGTGTTTGTTTTACATATCTAAGCTCTTTTTGAAAAGTTAAGTTTTCTGGCTGAATTGAGCCCTACTGCCTATTCTGAGATACAGCTTTGGTCTAACTCCTCAGGGAAAGCTGAGATTTGAAAATTGTGTGTTTTTGGTGTTTTCATACTTTCCGTAACATGAATATGTGTTTAATTTGAAAATCTGAGCTTGTATCAAAAGTTAAGTTTTCTGGCTGAATTGAATCCTACTGCCAATTCTGAGATACAGCTTTGGTCTAACTCCTCAGAGAAAGCTCGTATTGACAATTGAATGCCTTTTTGCGCTATTTTCAGACCTTGGTGAACATGAATATGCGTTTCTTCTGCAAACCTGAGCTGTCGGTCAAAAGCTAAGTTTTCTGGCTGAATTGAGCACTACTGCCAATTCTGAGAGACACTTTGGTCTATCTCCTCAGGGAAAGCTCAGATTTGAAAAAAATGTCTGTGGGATACATGAATATTTGTTTCTTTTGCATATCTAAGCTCTGGGTCAAAAGTTTAGTTTTCTGGCTGAATTTAGCCCTACTGCCAATTCTGAGGGACACTTTGGTCTATCTCCTCAGGGAAAGCTCAGAGTTGAAAAAATTGTCTGTTTTTTGGGCCTTTCAGACCTTGGTGAACATGAATATGTGTTTCTTCTGCAAACCTGAGCTTTCTGTCAAAAGTTAAGTTTTCTGGCTGAATTGAATCCTATTGCCAATTCTGAGAGACACTTTGGTCTATCTCCTCAGGGAAAGCTCAGATTTGAAAAAATTGTCTGTGGAAAAAATCTGAGCTTGTATCAAAAGTTAAGTTTTCTGGCTGAATTGAGCCCTACTGCCAATTCTGACAGACACTTTGGTCTATCCCCTCAGGGAAAGCTCAGATTTGAAAAAATTGACAGTTTTTTGGGCTTTTCAGACTGTGGGGTACATGACTATGTGTTTGTTTTACATATCTAAGCTCTTTTTGAAAAGTTAAGTTTTCTGGCTGAATTGAGCCCTACTGCCTATTCTGAGATACAGCTTTGGTCTAACTCCCCAGGGAAAGCTGAGATTTGAAAATTGTGTGTTTTTGGTGTTTTCATACTTTCCGTAACATGAATGTGTTTATTTTGAAAATCTGAGCTTGTATCAAAAGTTAAGTTTTCTGGCTGAATTGAATCCTACTGCCAATTCTGAGATACAGCTTTGGTCTAACTCCTCAGGGAAAGCTGAGATTTGAAAATTGTGTGTTTTTGGTGTTTTCATACTTTCCGTAACATGAATGTGTTTATTTTGAAAATCTGAGCTTGTATCAAAAGTTAAGTTTTCTGGCTGAATTGAATCCTACTGCCAATTCTCAGATACAGGTTTGGTCTACCTCCTCAGAGAAAGCTCGTATTGAAAATTGAATGTGTTTTTGCCCTTTTTCAGACCTTGGTGAACATGAATATGTGTTTCTTCCGCAAACCTGAGCTGTCTGTCAAAAGTTAAGTTTTCTGGCTGAATTTAGCCCTACTGCCAATTCTAAGGGACACTTTGGTCTATCTCCTCAGGGATTTGAAAAAATTTTCTGTTTTTTGGGTTTTTCAAACTGTGGGGTACATGAATATGTGTTTCTTTTGCATATCTAAGCTCTGTGTCAAAAGTTATGTTTTCTGGTTGAATGCAGTCCTACTGTCTATTCTGAGATACAGCTTTGGTCTAACTCCTCAGGGAAAGCTCAGATTTGAAAATTGTGTGTTTTTGGTGTTTTCATACTTTCCGTAACATGAATATGTGTTTATTTTGAAAATCTGAGCTTGTATCAAAGTTAAGTTTTCTGGCTGAATTGAATCCTACTGCCAATTCTAAGATACAGCTTTGGTCTAACTCCTCAGAGAAAGCTCGTATTGACAATTGAATGCCTTTTTGCGCTATTTTCAGACCTTGGTGAACATGAATATGTGTTTCTTCTGCAAACCTGAGCTGTCGGTCAAAAGTTAAGTTTTCTGTCTGAATTGAGCCCTACTGCCAATTCTGAGAGACACTTTGGTCTATCTCCTCAGGGAAAGCTCAGATTTGAAAAAAATGTCTGTGGGATACATGAATATTTGTTTCTTTTGCATATCTAAGCTCTGGGTCAAAAGTTAAGTTTTCTGGCTGAATTTAGCCCTACTGCCAATTCTGAGGGACACTTTGGTCTATCTCCTCAGGGAAAGCTCAGAGTTGAAAAAATTGTCTGTTTTTTGGGCCTTTCAGACCTTGGTGAACATGAATATGTGTTTCTTCTGCAAACCTGAGCTGTCTGTCAAAAGTTAAGTTTTCTGGCTGAATTGAATCCTACTGCCAATTCTGAGAGACACTTTGGTCTATCTCCTCAGGGAAAGCTCAGATTTGAAAAAATTGTCTGTGGGGTACATGAATATTTGTTTCTTTTGCATATCAAAGCTCTGGGTCAAAAGTTAAGTTTTCTGGTTGAATGCAGTCCTACTGTCTATTCTGAGATACAGCTTTCGTCTAACTCTTCAGGGAAAGCTCAGATTTGAAAATTGTGTGTTTTTGGTCTTTTCATACTTTGCCAAAAATGAACGTGTTTCTTTTGAAAATCTGAGCTTGGGTCAAAAGTTAAGTTGTCTGGCTGAATTGAGTCCTACTGCCAATTCTCAGATACAGGTTTGGTCTACCTCCTCAGAGAAAGCTCGTATTGAAAATTGAATGTGTTTTTGCCCTTTTTCAGACCGTGGGGAACATGAATACGTCTGTGTGTTGCAAATCTGAGCTGTTTGCCAAAAGTTATGTTTTCTTGCTGAATTGAGCCCTACTGCCCATTATGAGATACTCTTTGGTCTATCTCCATAGGGAAAGCTGAGATTTGAAAAAATTGTTTGTTTTTTGGGCTTTTCAGACTGTGGGGTACATGAATATTTATTTCTTTTGCATATCTAATCTCTGTGTTAAAAGTTATGTTTTCTGGCTGAATTGAGTTCTACTGCCAATTCTGAGACACAGGTTTGGTCTTACTCCTAAGAGACAGCTCGTATTGAAAATTGAATGTGTTTTTGCCCTTTTTCAGACCGTGGGGAACATGAATACGTCTGTGTGTTGCAAATCTGAGCTGTCAAAAGTTATGTTTTCTTGCTGAATTGAGCCCTACTGCCCATTCTGAGATACACTTTGGTCTATCTCCTCAGGAAAAGCTCAGATTTGAAAAAATTGACTGTTTTTTGGGTGTTTCAGACTGTGGGGTACATGAATATATATTTGTTTCCCATATCTAAGCTCTGTGTCAAAAGATTTGTTTTCTGGTTGAATGCAGTCCTACTGCCTATTCTGAGATACAGATCCTAAGGGATAGCTCAGATTTGAAAATTGTGTGTTTTTGGTCTTTTCATACTTTGCGTAACATGAACACGTGTTTCTTTTGAAAATCTGAGCTTGTGTCAAAAGTTTAGTTTTCTGGCTGAATAGAGGCCTACTGCCCATTCTGAGATGCATTTTGGTCTATCTCCTCAGGGAAAGCTCAGATTTGAAAAAATTGAGTTTTTTGGGCTTTTCAGACTGTGGGGTACATGAATATATGTTTGTTTTTCAAATCTGAGCTGTGTGTCAAAGTTATGTTTTCTGGTTGAATGCAGTCCTACTGCCTATTCTGAAATACAGATTTGGTCTAACTCCTCAAGGAAAGTTCAGATTTGAAAAGTGTGTGTTTTTGGTTTTTTCATACTTTCCATAAAATGAACATGTTTTTCTTTTGAAAATCTGAGCTTGTGTCAAAACTTATGTTTTCCTGTTTGTATGCAGTCCTTCTGAGATACAGCTTTGGTCTAACTCCTCAGGGAAAGCTCAGATTTGAAAATTGTGTGTTTTTGGTGTTTTCATACTTTCTGTAACATGAATGTGTTTCTTTTGAAAATCTGAGCTTGTATCAAAAGGTCAGTTTTCTGGCTGAATTGAGCCCTACTGCCAATTCTGAGAGACACTTTGGTCTATCTCCTCAGGGAAAGCTCAGATTCGAAAAAATTGTCTGTGGGGTACATGAATGCAGTCCTACTGCCAATTCTGAGACACAGGTTTGGTCTTACTCCTAATAGACAGCTCGTATTGAAAATTGAATGTCTTTTTTCGCTTTTTTCAGACCGTGGGGAACATGAATATATGTTTGTTTTCCATATCTAAGCTCTGTGTCAAAAGATATGTTTTCTGGTTGAATGCAGTCCTACTGCCTATTCTGAGATACAGCTTTGGTCTAACTCCTCAGGGAAAGCTGAGATTTGAAAATTGTGTGTTTTTGGTCTTTTCATACTTTCCGTAACATGAATATGTGTTTATTTTGAAAATCTGAGCTTGTATCAAAAGTTAAGTTTTCTGGCTGAATTTAGCCCTACTGCCAATTCTGAGGGACACTTTGGTCTATCTCCTCAGGAAAAGCTCAGATTTGAAAAAATTGACTGTTTTTTTGGGTGTTTCAGAATGTGGGGTACATGAATATATATTTGTTTCCCATATCTAAGCTCTGTGTCAAAAGATTTGTTTTCCTACTGCCTATTCTGAGATACAGATCCTAAGGGATAGCTCAGATTTGAAAATTGTGTGTTTTTGGTCTTTTCATACTTTCTGTAACATGAATGTGTTTCTTTTGAAAATCTGAGCTTGTATCAAAAGGTCAGTTTTCTGGCTGAATTGAGCCCTACTGCCAATTCTGAGAGACACTTTGGTCTATCTCCTCAGGGAAAGCTCAGATTCGAAAAAATTGTCTGTGGGGTACATGAATGCAGTCCTACTGCCAATTCTGAGACACAGGTTTGGTCTTACTCCTAATAGACAGCTCGTATTGAAAATTGAATGTCTTTTTTCGCTTTTTTCAGACCGTGGGGAACATGAATATATGTTTGTTTTCCATATCTAAGCTCTGTGTCAAAAGATATGTTTTCTGGTTGAATGCAGTCCTACTGCCTATTCTGAGATACAGCTTTGGTCTAACTCCTCAGGGAAAGCTGAGATTTGAAAATTGTGTGTTTTTGGTCTTTTCATACTTTCCGTAACATGAATATGTGTTTATTTTGAAAATCTGAGCTTGTATCAAAAGTTAAGTTTTCTGGCTGAATTTAGCCCTACTGCCAATTCTGAGGGACACTTTGGTCTATCTCCTCAGGAAAAGCTCAGATTTGAAAAAATTGACTGTTTTTTGGGGTGTTTCAGAATGTGGGGTACATGAATATATATTTGTTTCCCATATCTAAGCTCTGTGTCAAAAGATTTGTTTTCCTACTGCCTATTCTGAGATACAGATCCTAAGGGATAGCTCAGATTTGAAAATTGTGTGTTTTTGGTCTTTTCATACTTTGCGTAACATGAACACGTGTTTCTTTTGAAAATCTGAGCTTGTGTCAAAAGTTTCGTTTTCTGGCTGAATAGAGGCCTACTGCCCATTCTGAGATGCATTTTGGTCTATCTCCTCAGGGAAAGCTCAGATTTGAAAAAATTGAGTTTTTTGGGCTTTTCAGACTGTGGGGTACATGAATATATGTTTGTTTTTCAAATCTGAGCTGTGTGTCAAAGTTATGTTTTCTGGTTGAATGCAGTCCTACTGCCTATTCTGAGATACAGATTTGGTCTAACTCCTCAAGGAAAGTTCAGATTTGAAAAGTGTGTGTTTTTGGTTTTTTCATACTTTCCATAAAATGAACATGTTTTTCTTTTGAAAATCTGAGCTTGTGTCAAAACTTATGTTTTCCTGTTTGTATGCAGTCCTTCTGAGATACAGCTTTGGTCTAACTCCTCAGGGAAAGCTGAGATTTGAAAATTGTGTGTTTTTGGTGTTTTCATACTTTCTGTAACATGAATGTGTTTCTTTTGAAAATCTGAGCTTGTATCAAAAGGTCAGTTTTCTGGCTGAATTGAGCCCTACTGCCAATTCTGAGAGACACTTTGGTCTATCTCCTCAGGGAAAGCTCAGATTTGAAAAAATTGTCTGTGGGGTACATGAATGCAGTCCTACTGCCAATTCTGAGACACAGGTTTGGTCTTACTCCTAATAGACAGCTCGTATTGAAAATTGAATGACGTTTTTCGCTTTTTTCAGACTGTGGGGAACATGAATATATGTTTGTTTTCCATATCTAAGCTCTGTGTCAAAAGTTATGTTTTCTGGTTGAATGCAGTCCTACTGCCTATTCTGAGATACAGCTTTGGTCTAACTCCTCAGGGAAAGCTGAGATTTGAAAATTGTGTGTTTTTGGTGTTTTCATACTTTCCGTAACATGAATGTGTTTATTTTGAAAATCTGAGCTTGTATCGAAAGTTAAGTTTTCTGGCTGAATTGAGCCCTACTGCCAATTCTGAGAGACACTTTGGTCTATCTCCTCAGGGAAAGCTCAGATTTGAAAAAATTGGCAGTTTTTTGGGCTTTTCAGACTGTGGGGTACATGACTACCTGTTTGTTTTACATATCTAAGCTCTTTTTGAAAAGTTAAGTTTTCTGGCTGAATTGAGCCCTACTGCCAATTCTGAGATACAGCTTTGGTCTAACTCCTCAGAGAAAGCTCGTATTGACAATTGAATGCCTTTTTGCGCTATTTTCAGACCTTGGTGAACATGAATATGCGTTTCTTCTGCAAACCTGAGCTGTCGGTCAAAAGCTAAGTTTTCTGGCTGAATTGAGCCCTACTGCCAATTCTGAGAGACACTTTGGTCTATCTCCTCAGGGAAAGCTCAGATTTGAAAAAAATGTCTGTGGGATACATGAATATTTGTTTCTTTTGCATATCTAAGCTCTGGGTCAAAAGTTAAGTTTTCTGGCTGAATTTAGCCCTACTGCCAATTCGGAGGGACACTTTGGTCTATCTCCTCAGGGAAAGCTCAGATTTGAAAAAATTGTCTGTGGAAAAAATCTGAGCTTGTATCAAAAGTTAAGTTTTCTGGCTGAATTGAGCCCTACTGCCAATTCTGAGAGAAATTGGTCTCTCCTCAAGGAAACCTCGTACTTGAAATTTGAATTTCTTTTTGCCCTTTTTCAGACCGTGGGGAACATGACTATGTGTTTGTTTTACATATCTAAGCTCTGAGTCAAAAGTTAAGTTTTCTGGCTGAATTGAGCCCTACTGCCAATTCTGAGAGACACTTTGGTCTAACTCCTCAGGGAAAGCTGAGATTTGAAAATTGTGTGTTTTTGGTGTTTTCATACTTTCCGTAACATGAATGTGTTTATTTTGAAAATCTGAGCTTGTATCAAAAGTTAAGTTTTCTGGCTGAATTGAATCCTACTGCCAATTCTGAGATACAGCTTTGGTCTAACTCCTCAGGGAAAGCTGAGATTTGAAAATTGTGTGTTTTTGGTGTTTTCATACTTTCCGTAACATGAATGTGTTTATTTTGAAAATCTGAGCTTGTATCAAAAGTTAAGTTTTCTGGCTGAATTGAATCCTACTGCCAATTCTCAGATACAGGTTTGGTCTACCTCCTCAGAGAAAGCTCGTATTGAAAATTGAATGTGTTTTTGCCCTTTTTCAGACCTTGGTGAACATGAATATGTGTTTCTTCCGCAAACCTGAGCTGTCTGTCAAAAGTTAAGTTTTCTGGCTGAATTTAGCCCTACTGCCAATTCTAAGGGACACTTTGGTCTATCTCCACAGGGATTTGAAAAAATTTTCTGTTTTTTGGGTTTTTCAAACTGTGGGGTACATGAATATGTGTTTCTTTTGCATATCTAAGCTCTGTGTCAAAAGTTATGTTTTCTGGTTGAATGCAGTCCTACTGTCTATTCTGAGATACAGCTTTGGTCTAACTCCTCAGGGAAAGCTCAGATTTGAAAATTGTGTGTTTTTGGTGTTTTCATACTTTCCGTAACATGAATATGTGTTTATTTTGAAAATCTGAGCTTGTATCAAAGTTAAGTTTTCTGGCTGAATTGAATCCTACTGCCAATTCTAAGATACAGCTTTGGTCTAACTCCTCAGAGAAAGCTCGTATTGACAATTGAATGCCTTTTTGCGCTATTTTCAGACCTTGGTGAACATGAATATGTGTTTCTTCTGCAAACCTGAGCTGTCTGTCAAAAGTTAAGTTTTCTGTCTGAATTGAGCCCTACTGCCAATTCTGAGAGACACTTTGGTCTATCTCCTCAGGGAAAGCTCAGATTTGAAAAAAATGTCTGTGGGATACATGAATATTTGTTTCTTTTGCATATCTAAGCTCTGGGTCAAAAGTTAAGTTTTCTGGCTGAATTTAGCCCTACTGCCAATTCTGAGGGACACTTTGGTCTATCTCCTCAGGGAAAGCTCAGAGTTGAAAAAATTGTCTGTTTTTTGGGCCTTTCAGACCTTGGTGAACATGAATATTTGTTTCTTCTGCAAACCTGAGCTTTCTGTCAAAAGTTAAGTTTTCTGGCTGAATTGAATCCTATTGCCAATTCTGAGAGACACTTTGGTCTATCTCCTCAGGGAAAGCTCAGATTTGAAAAAATTGTCTGTGGAAAAAATCTGAGCTTGTATCAAAAGTTAAGTTTTCTGGCTGAATTGAGCCCTACTGCCAATTCTGACAGACACTTTGGTCTATCTCCTCAGGGAAAGCTCAGATTTGAAAAAATTGACAGTTTTTTGGGCTTTTCAGACTGTGGGGTACATGACTATGTGTTTGTTTTACATATCTAAGCTCTTTTTGAAAAGTTAAGTTTTCTGGCTGAATTGAGCCCTACTGCCTATTCTGAGATACAGCTTTGGTCTAACTCCTCAGGGAAAGCTGAGATTTGAAAATTGTGTGTTTTTGGTGTTTTCATACTTTCCGTAACATGAATGTGTTTATTTTGAAAATCTGAGCTTGTATCAAAAGTTAAGTTTTCTGGCTGAATTGAATCCTACTGCCAATTCTCAGATACAGGTTTGGTCTACCTCCTCAGAGAAAGCTCGTATTGAAAATTGAATGTGTTTTTGCCCTTTTTCAGACCTTGGTGAACATGAATATGTGTTTCTTCCGCAAACCTGAGCTGTCTGTCAAAAGTTAAGTTTTCTGGCTGAATTTAGCCCTACTGCCAATTCTAAGGGACACTTTGGTCTATCTCCTCAGGGATTTGAAAAAATTTTCTGTTTTTTGGGTTTTTCAAACTGTGGGGTACATGAATATGTGTTTCTTTTGCATATCTAAGCTCTGTGTCAAAAGTTATGTTTTCTGGTTGAATGCAGTCCTACTGTCTATTCTGAGATACAGCTTTGGTCTAACTCCTCAGGGAAAGCTCAGATTTGAAAATTGTGTGTTTTTGGTGTTTTCATACTTTCCGTAACATGAATATGTGTTTATTTTGAAAATCTGAGCTTGTATCAAAGTTAAGTTTTCTGGCTGAATTGAATCCTACTGCCAATTCTAAGATACAGCTTTGGTCTAACTCCTCAGAGAAAGCTCGTATTGACAATTGAATGCCTTTTTGCGCTATTTTCAGACCTTGGTGAACATGAATATGTGTTTCTTCTGCAAACCTGAGCTGTCTGTCAAAAGTTAAGTTTTCTGTCTGAATTGAGCCCTACTGCCAATTCTGAGAGAAATTGGTCTCTCCTCAAGGAAACCTCGTACTTGAAATTTGAATTTCTTTTTGCCCTTTTTCAGACCGTGGGGAACATGACTATGTGTTTGTTTTACATATCTAAGCTCTGAGTCAAAAGTTAAGTTTTCTGGCTGAATTGAGCCCTACTGCCAATTCTGAGAGACACTTTGGTCTAACTCCTCAGGGAAAGCTGAGATTTGAAAATTGTGTGTTTTTGGTGTTTTCATACTTTCCGTAACATGAATGTGTTTATTTTGAAAATCTGAGCTTGTATCAAAAGTTAAGTTTTCTGGCTGAATTGAATCCTACTGCCAATTCTGAGATACAGCTTTGGTCTAACTCCTCAGGGAAAGCTGAGATTTGAAAATTGTGTGTTTTTGGTGTTTTCATACTTTCCGTAACATGAATGTGTTTATTTTGAAAATCTGAGCTTGTATCAAAAGTTAAGTTTTCTGGCTGAATTGAATCCTACTGCCAATTCTCAGATACAGGTTTGGTCTACCTCCTCAGAGAAAGCTCGTATTGAAAATTGAATGTGTTTTTGCCCTTTTTCAGACCTTGGTGAACATGAATATGTGTTTCTTCCGCAAACCTGAGCTGTCTGTCAAAAGTTAAGTTTTCTGGCTGAATTTAGCCCTACTGCCAATTCTAAGGGACACTTTGGTCTATCTCCACAGGGATTTGAAAAAATTTTCTGTTTTTTGGGTTTTTCAAACTGTGGGGTACATGAATATGTGTTTCTTTTGCATATCTAAGCTCTGTGTCAAAAGTTATGTTTTCTGGTTGAATGCAGTCCTACTGTCTATTCTGAGATACAGCTTTGGTCTAACTCCTCAGGGAAAGCTCAGATTTGAAAATTGTGTGTTTTTGGTGTTTTCATACTTTCCGTAACATGAATATGTGTTTATTTTGAAAATCTGAGCTTGTATCAAAGTTAAGTTTTCTGGCTGAATTGAATCCTACTGCCAATTCTAAGATACAGCTTTGGTCTAACTCCTCAGAGAAAGCTCGTATTGACAATTGAATGCCTTTTTGCGCTATTTTCAGACCTTGGTGAACATGAATATGTGTTTCTTCTGCAAACCTGAGCTGTCTGTCAAAAGTTAAGTTTTCTGTCTGAATTGAGCCCTACTGCCAATTCTGAGAGACACTTTGGTCTATCTCCTCAGGGAAAGCTCAGATTTGAAAAAAATGTCTGTGGGATACATGAATATTTGTTTCTTTTGCATATCTAAGCTCTGGGTCAAAAGTTAAGTTTTCTGGCTGAATTTAGCCCTACTGCCAATTCTGAGGGACACTTTGGTCTATCTCCTCAGGGAAAGCTCAGAGTTGAAAAAATTGTCTGTTTTTTGGGCCTTTCAGACCTTGGTGAACATGAATATTTGTTTCTTCTGCAAACCTGAGCTTTCTGTCAAAAGTTAAGTTTTCTGGCTGAATTGAATCCTATTGCCAATTCTGAGAGACACTTTGGTCTATCTCCTCAGGGAAAGCTCAGATTTGAAAAAATTGTCTGTGGAAAAAATCTGAGCTTGTATCAAAAGTTAAGTTTTCTGGCTGAATTGAGCCCTACTGCCAATTCTGAGAGACACTTTGGTCTATCTCCTCAGGGAAAGCTCAGATTTGAAAAAATTGACAGTTTTTTGGGCTTTTCAGACTGTGGGGTACATGACTATGTGTTTGTTTTACATATCTAAGCTCTTTTTGAAAAGTTAAGTTTTCTGGCTGAATTGAGCCCTACTGCCTATTCTGAGATACAGCTTTGGTCTAACTCCTCAGGGAAAGCTGAGATTTGAAAATTGTGTGTTTTTGGTGTTTTCATACTTTCCGTAACATGAATGTGTTTATTTTGAAAATCTGAGCTTGTATCAAAAGTTAAGTTTTCTGGCTGAATTGAATCCTACTGCCAATTCTAAGATACAGGTTTGGTCTACCTCCTCAGAGAAAGCTCGTATTGAAAATTGAATGTGTTTTTGCCCTTTTTCAGACCTTGGTGAACATGAATATGTGTTTCTTCCGCAAACCTGAGCTGTCTGTCAAAAGTTAAGTTTTCTGGCTGAATTTAGCCCTACTGCCAATTCTAAGGGACACTTTGGTCTATCTCCTCAGGGATTTGAAAAAATTTTCTGTTTTTTGGGTTTTTCAAACTGTGGGGTACATGAATATGTGTTTCTTTTGCATATCTAAGCTCTGTGTCAAAAGTTATGTTTTCTGGTTGAATGCAGTCCTACTGTCTATTCTGAGATACAGCTTTGGTCTAACTCCTCAGGGAAAGCTCAGATTTGAAAATTGTGTGTTTTTGGTGTTTTCATACTTTCCGTAACATGAATATGTGTTTATTTTGAAAATCTGAGCTTGTATCAAAGTTAAGTTTTCTGGCTGAATTGAATCCTACTGCCAATTCTAAGATACAGCTTTGGTCTAACTCCTCAGAGAAAGCTCGTATTGACAATTGAATGCCTTTTTGCGCTATTTTCAGACCTTGGTGAACATGAATATGTGTTTCTTCTGCAAACCTGAGCTGTCTGTCAAAAGTTAAGTTTTCTGTCTGAATTGAGCCCTACTGCCAATTCTGAGAGACACTTTGGTCTATCTCCTCAGGGAAAGCTCAGATTTGAAAAAAATGTCTGTGGGATACATGAATATTTGTTTCTTTTGCATATCTAAGCTCTGGGTCAAAAGTTAAGTTTTCTGGCTGAATTTAGCCCTACTGCCAATTCTGAGGGACACTTTGGTCTATCTCCTCAGGGAAAGCTCAGAGTTGAAAAAATTGTCTGTTTTTTGGGCCTTTCAGACCTTGGTGAACATGAATATGTGTTTCTTCTGCAAACCTGAGCTGTCTGTCAAAAGTTAAGTTTTCTGGCTGAATTGAATCCTACTGCCAATTCTGAGAGACACTTTGGTCTATCTCCTCAGGGAAAGCTCAGATTTGAAAAAATTGTCTGTGGAAAAAATCTGAGCTTGTATCAAAAGTTAAGTTTTCTGGCTGAATTTAGCCCTACTGCCAATTCTGAGAGACACTTTGGTCTATCTCCTCAGGGAAAGCTCAGATTTGAAAAAATTGTCTGTGGGGTACATGAATATTTGTTTCTTTTGCATATCAAAGCTCTGGGTCAAAAGTTAAGTTTTCTGGTTGAATGCAGTCCTACTGTCTATTCTGAGATATAGCTTTCGTCTAACTCTTCAGGGAAAGCTCAGATTTGAAAATTGTGTGTTTTTGGTCTTTTCATACTTTGCCAAAAATGAACGTGTTTCTTTTGAAAATCTGAGCTTGGGTCAAAAGTTAAGTTGTCTGGCTGAATTGAGTCCTACTGCCAATTCTCAGATACAGGTTTGGTCTACCTCCTCAGAGAAAGCTCGTATTGAAAATTGAATGTGTTTTTGCCCTTTTTCAGACCGTGGGGAACATGAATACGTCTGTGTGTTGCAAATCTGAGCTGTTTGCCAAAAGTTATGTTTTCTTGCTGAATTGAGCCCTACTGCCCATTATGAGATACTCTTTGGTCTATCTCCATAGGGAAAGCTGAGATTTGAAAAAATTGTTTGTTTTTTGGGCTTTTCAGACTGTGGGGTACATGAATATTTATTTCTTTTGCATATCTAATCTCTGTGTTAAAAGTTATGTTTTCTGGCTGAATTGAGTTCTACTGCCAATTCTGAGACACAGGTTTGGTCTTACTCCTAAGAGACAGCTCGTATTGAAAATTGAATGTGTTTTTGCCCTTTTTCAGACCGTGGGGAACATGAATACGTCTGTGTGTTGCAAATCTGAGCTGTCAAAAGTTATGTTTTCTTGCTGAATTGAGCCCTACTGCCCATTCTGAGATACACTTTGGTCTATCTCCTCAGGAAAAGCTCAGATTTGAAAAAATTGACTGTTTTTTGGGTGTTTCAGACTGTGGGGTACATGAATATATATTTGTTTCCCATATCTAAGCTCTGTGTCAAAAGATTTGTTTTCTGGTTGAATGCAGTCCTACTGCCTATTCTGAGATACAGATCCTAAGGGATAGCTCAGATTTGAAAATTGTGTGTTTTTGGTCTTTTCATACTTTGCGTAACATGAACACGTGTTTCTTTTGAAAATCTGAGCTTGTGTCAAAAGTTTCGTTTTCTGGCTGAATAGAGGCCTACTGCCCATTCTGAGATGCATTTTGGTCTATCTCCTCAGGGAAAGCTCAGATTTGAAAAAATTGAGTTTTTTGGGCTTTTCAGACTGTGGGGTACATGAATATATGTTTGTTTTTCAAATCTGAGCTGTGTGTCAAAGTTATGTTTTCTGGTTGAATGCAGTCCTACTGCCTATTCTGAGATACAGATTTGGTCTAACTCCTCAAGGAAAGTTCAGATTTGAAAAGTGTGTGTTTTTGGTTTTTTCATACTTTCCATAAAATGAACATGTTTTTCTTTTGAAAATCTGAGCTTGTGTCAAAACTTATGTTTTCCTGTTTGTATGCAGTCCTTCTGAGATACAGCTTTGGTCTAACTCCTCAGGGAAAGCTCAGATTTGAAAATTGTGTGTTTTTGGTGTTTTCATACTTTCTGTAACATGAATGTGTTTCTTTTGAAAATCTGAGCTTGTATCAAAAGGTCAGTTTTCTGGCTGAATTGAGCCCTACTGCCAATTCTGAGAGACACTTTGGTCTATCTCCTCAGGGAAAGCTCAGATTTGAAAAAATTGTCTGTGGGGTACATGAATGCAGTCCTACTGCCAATTCTGAGACACAGGTTTGGTCTTACTCCTAATAGACAGCTCGTATTGAAAATTGAATGACGTTTTTCGCTTTTTTCAGACTGTGGGGAACATGAATATATGTTTGTTTTCCATATCTAAGCTCTGTGTCAAAAGTTATGTTTTCTGGTTGAATGCAGTCCTACTGCCTATTCTGAGATACAGCTTTGGTCTAACTCCTCAGGGAAAGCTGAGATTTGAAAATTGTGTGTTTTTGGTGTTTTCATACTTTCCGTAACATGAATGTGTTTATTTTGAAAATCTGAGCTTGTATCAAAAGTTAAGTTTTCTGGCTGAATTGAGCCCTACTGCCAATTCTGAGAGACACTTTGGTCTATCTCCTCAGGGAAAGCTCAGATTTGAAAAAATTGGCAGTTTTTTGGGCTTTTCAGACTGTGGGGTACATGACTATCTGTTTGTTTTACATATCTAAGCTCTTTTTGAAAAGTTAAGTTTTCTGGCTGAATTGAGCCCTACTGCCAATTCTGAGATACAGCTTTGGTCTAACTCCTCAGAGAAAGCTCGTATTGACAATTGAATGCCTTTTTGCGCTATTTTCAGACCTTGGTGAACATGAATATGCGTTTCTTCTGCAAACCTGAGCTGTCGGTCAAAAGCTAAGTTTTCTGGCTGAATTGAGCCCTACTGCCAATTCGGAGGGACACTTTGGTCTATCTCCTCAGGGAAAGCTCAGATTTGAAAAAAATGTCTGTGGAAAAAATCTGAGCTTGTATCAAAAGTTAAGTTTTCTGGCTGAATTGAGCCCTACTGCCAATTCTGAGAGAAATTGGTCTCTCCTCAAGGAAACCTCGTACTTGAAATTTGAATTTCTTTTTGCCCTTTTTCAGACCGTGGGGAACATGACTATGTGTTTGTTTTACATATCTAAGCTCTGAGTCAAAAGTTAAGTTTTCTGGCTGAATTGAGCCCTACTGCCAATTCTGAGAGACACTTTGGTCTATCTCCTCAGGGAAAGCTCAGATTTGAAAAAATTGACAGTTTTTTGGGCTTTTCAGACTGTGGGGTACATGACTATGTGTTTGTTTTACATATCTAAGCTCTTTTTGAAAAGTTAAGTTTTCTGGCTGAATTGAGCCCTACTGCCTATTCTGAGATACAGCTTTGGTCTAACTCCTCAGGGAAAGCTGAGATTTGAAAATTGTGTGTTTTTGGTGTTTTCATACTTTCCGTAACATGAATGTGTTTATTTTGAAAATCTGAGCTTGTATCAAAAGTTAAGTTTTCTGGCTGAATTGAATCCTACTGCCAATTCTGAGATACAGCTTTGGTCTAACTCCTCAGGGAAAGCTGAGATTTGAAAATTGTGTGTTTTTGGTGTTTTCATACTTTCCGTAACATGAATGTGTTTATTTTGAAAATCTGAGCTTGTATCAAAAGTTAAGTTTTCTGGCTGAATTGAATCCTACTGCCAATTCTCAGATACAGGTTTGGTCTACCTCCTCAGAGAAAGCTCGTATTGAAAATTGAATGTGTTTTTGCCCTTTTTCAGACCTTGGTGAACATGAATATGTGTTTCTTCCGCAAACCTGAGCTGTCTGTCAAAAGTTAAGTTTTCTGGCTGAATTTAGCCCTACTGCCAATTCTAAGGGACACTTTGGTCTATCTCCACAGGGATTTGAAAAAATTTTCTGTTTTTTGGGTTTTTCAAACTGTGGGGTACATGAATATGTGTTTCTTTTGCATATCTAAGCTCTGTGTCAAAAGTTATGTTTTCTGGTTGAATGCAGTCCTACTGTCTATTCTGAGATACAGCTTTGGTCTAACTCCTCAGGGAAAGCTCAGATTTGAAAATTGTGTGTTTTTGGTGTTTTCATACTTTCCGTAACATGAATATGTGTTTATTTTGAAAATCTGAGCTTGTATCAAAGTTAAGTTTTCTGGCTGAATTGAATCCTACTGCCAATTCTAAGATACAGCTTTGGTCTAACTCCTCAGAGAAAGCTCGTATTGACAATTGAATGCCTTTTTGCGCTATTTTCAGACCTTGGTGAACATGAATATGTGTTTCTTCTGCAAACCTGAGCTGTCTGTCAAAAGTTAAGTTTTCTGTCTGAATTGAGCCCTACTGCCAATTCTGAGAGACACTTTGGTCTATCTCCTCAGGGAAAGCTCAGATTTGAAAAAAATGTCTGTGGGATACATGAATATTTGTTTCTTTTGCATATCTAAGCTCTGGGTCAAAAGTTAAGTTTTCTGGCTGAATTTAGCCCTACTGCCAATTCTGAGGGACACTTTGGTCTATCTCCTCAGGGAAAGCTCAGAGTTGAAAAAATTGTCTGTTTTTGGGCCTTTCAGACCTTGGTGAACATGAATATTTGTTTCTTCTGCAAACCTGAGCTTTCTGTCAAAAGTTAAGTTTTCTGGCTGAATTGAATCCTATTGCCCATTCTGAGAGACACTTTGGTCTATCTCCTCAGGGAAAGCTCAGATTTGAAAAAATTGACTGTTTTTTGGGTGTTTCAGACTGTGGGGTACATGAATATATATTTGTTTCCCATATCTAAGCTCTGTGTCAAAAGATTTGTTTTCTGGTTGAATGCAGTCCTACTGCCTATTCTGAGATACAGATCCTAAGGGATAGCTCAGATTTGAAAATTGTGTGTTTTTGGTCTTTTCATACTTTGCGTAACATGAACACGTGTTTCTTTTGAAAATCTGAGCTTGTGTCAAAAGTTTCGTTTTCTGGCTGAATAGAGGCCTACTGCCCATTCTGAGATGCATTTTGGTCTATCTCCTCAGGGAAAGCTCAGATTTGAAAAAATTGAGTTTTTTGGGCTTTTCAGACTGTGGGGTACATGAATATATGTTTGTTTTTCAAATCTGAGCTGTGTGTCAAAGTTATGTTTTCTGGTTGAATGCAGTCCTACTGCCTATTCTGAGATACAGATTTGGTCTAACTCCTCAAGGAAAGTTCAGATTTGAAAAGTGTGTGTTTTTGGTTTTTTCATACTTTCCATAAAATGAACATGTTTTTCTTTTGAAAATCTGAGCTTGTGTCAAAACTTATGTTTTCCTGTTTGTATGCAGTCCTTCTGAGATACAGCTTTGGTCTAACTCCTCAGGGAAAGCTCAGATTTGAAAATTGTGTGTTTTTGGTGTTTTCATACTTTCTGTAACATGAATGTGTTTCTTTTGAAAATCTGAGCTTGTATCAAAAGGTCAGTTTTCTGGCTGAATTGAGCCCTACTGCCAATTCTGAGAGACACTTTGGTCTATCTCCTCAGGGAAAGCTCAGATTTGAAAAAATTGTCTGTGGGGTACATGAATGCAGTCCTACTGCCAATTCTGAGACACAGGTTTGGTCTTACTCCTAATAGACAGCTCGTATTGAAAATTGAATGACGTTTTTCGCTTTTTTCAGACTGTGGGGAACATGAATATATGTTTGTTTTCCATATCTAAGCTCTGTGTCAAAAGTTATGTTTTCTGGTTGAATGCAGTCCTACTGCCTATTCTGAGATACAGCTTTGGTCTAACTCCTCAGGGAAAGCTGAGATTTGAAAATTGTGTGTTTTTGGTGTTTTCATACTTTCCGTAACATGAATGTGTTTATTTTGAAAATCTGAGCTTGTATCAAAAGTTAAGTTTTCTGGCTGAATTGAGCCCTACTGCCAATTCTGAGAGACACTTTGGTCTATCTCCTCAGGGAAAGCTCAGATTTGAAAAAATTGGCAGTTTTTTGGGCTTTTCAGACTGTGGGGTACATGACTATCTGTTTGTTTTACATATCTAAGCTCTTTTTGAAAAGTTAAGTTTTCTGGCTGA
Organism: Pantherophis guttatus; assembly: GCF_059756535.1. Taxonomy (NCBI): domain Eukaryota; kingdom Metazoa; phylum Chordata; class Lepidosauria; order Squamata; family Colubridae; genus Pantherophis; species Pantherophis guttatus. The sequence goes on along the minus strand of NC_142079.1, from coordinate 17,934,595 downwards.
ATTGAGCCCTACTGCCAATTCTGAGATACAGCTTTGGTCTAACTCCTCAGAGAAAGCTCGTATTGACAATTGAATGCCTTTTTGCGCTATTTTCAGACCTTGGTGAACATGAATATGCGTTTCTTCTGCAAACCTGAGCTGTCGGTCAAAAGCTAAGTTTTCTGGCTGAATTGAGCCCTACTGCCAATTCGGAGGGACACTTTGGTCTATCTCCTCAGGGAAAGCTCAGATTTGAAAAAAATGTCTGTGGAAAAAATCTGAGCTTGTATCAAAAGTTAAGTTTTCTGGCTGAATTGAGCCCTACTGCCAATTCTGAGAGAAATTGGTCTCTCCTCAAGGAAACCTCGTACTTGAAATTTGAATTTCTTTTTGCCCTTTTTCAGACCGTGGGGAACATGACTATGTGTTTGTTTTACATATCTAAGCTCTGAGTCAAAAGTTAAGTTTTCTGGCTGAATTGAGCCCTACTGCCAATTCTGAGAGACACTTTGGTCTATCTCCTCAGGGAAAGCTCAGATTTGAAAAAATTGACAGTTTTTTGGGCTTTTCAGACTGTGGGGTACATGACTATGTGTTTGTTTTACATATCTAAGCTCTTTTTGAAAAGTTAAGTTTTCTGGCTGAATTGAGCCCTACTGCCTATTCTGAGATACAGCTTTGGTCTAACTCCTCAGGGAAAGCTGAGATTTGAAAATTGTGTGTTTTTGGTGTTTTCATACTTTCCGTAACATGAATGTGTTTATTTTGAAAATCTGAGCTTGTATCAAAAGTTAAGTTTTCTGGCTGAATTGAATCCTACTGCCAATTCTCAGATACAGGTTTGGTCTACCTCCTCAGAGAAAGCTCGTATTGAAAATTGAATGTGTTTTTGCCCTTTTTCAGACCTTGGTGAACATGAATATGTGTTTCTTCCGCAAACCTGAGCTGTCTGTCAAAAGTTAAGTTTTCTGGCTGAATTTAGCCCTACTGCCAATTCTAAGGGACACTTTGGTCTATCTCCTCAGGGATTTGAAAAAATTTTCTGTTTTTTGGGTTTTTCAAACTGTGGGGTACATGAATATGTGTTTCTTTTGCATATCTAAGCTCTGTGTCAAAAGTTATGTTTTCTGGTTGAATGCAGTCCTACTGTCTATTCTGAGATACAGCTTTGGTCTAACTCCTCAGGGAAAGCTCAGATTTGAAAATTGTGTGTTTTTGGTGTTTTCATACTTTCCGTAACATGAATATGTGTTTATTTTGAAAATCTGAGCTTGTATCAAAGTTAAGTTTTCTGGCTGAATTGAATCCTACTGCCAATTCTAAGATACAGCTTTGGTCTAACTCCTCAGAGAAAGCTCGTATTGACAATTGAATGCCTTTTTGCGCTATTTTCAGACCTTGGTGAACATGAATATGTGTTTCTTCTGCAAACCTGAGCTGTCTGTCAAAAGTTAAGTTTTCTGTCTGAATTGAGCCCTACTGCCAATTCTGAGAGAAATTGGTCTCTCCTCAAGGAAACCTCGTACTTGAAATTTGAATTTCTTTTTGCCCTTTTTCAGACCGTGGGGAACATGACTATGTGTTTGTTTTACATATCTAAGCTCTGAGTCAAAAGTTAAGTTTTCTGGCTGAATTGAGCCCTACTGCCAATTCTGAGAGACACTTTGGTCTAACTCCTCAGGGAAAGCTGAGATTTGAAAATTGTGTGTTTTTGGTGTTTTCATACTTTCCGTAACATGAATGTGTTTATTTTGAAAATCTGAGCTTGTATCAAAAGTTAAGTTTTCTGGCTGAATTGAATCCTACTGCCAATTCTGAGATACAGCTTTGGTCTAACTCCTCAGGGAAAGCTGAGATTTGAAAATTGTGTGTTTTTGGTGTTTTCATACTTTCCGTAACATGAATGTGTTTATTTTGAAAATCTGAGCTTGTATCAAAAGTTAAGTTTTCTGGCTGAATTGAATCCTACTGCCAATTCTCAGATACAGGTTTGGTCTACCTCCTCAGAGAAAGCTCGTATTGAAAATTGAATGTGTTTTTGCCCTTTTTCAGACCTTGGTGAACATGAATATGTGTTTCTTCCGCAAACCTGAGCTGTCTGTCAAAAGTTAAGTTTTCTGGCTGAATTTAGCCCTACTGCCAATTCTAAGGGACACTTTGGTCTATCTCCACAGGGATTTGAAAAAATTTTCTGTTTTTTGGGTTTTTCAAACTGTGGGGTACATGAATATGTGTTTCTTTTGCATATCTAAGCTCTGTGTCAAAAGTTATGTTTTCTGGTTGAATGCAGTCCTACTGTCTATTCTGAGATACAGCTTTGGTCTAACTCCTCAGGGAAAGCTCAGATTTGAAAATTGTGTGTTTTTGGTGTTTTCATACTTTCCGTAACATGAATATGTGTTTATTTTGAAAATCTGAGCTTGTATCAAAGTTAAGTTTTCTGGCTGAATTGAATCCTACTGCCAATTCTAAGATACAGCTTTGGTCTAACTCCTCAGAGAAAGCTCGTATTGACAATTGAATGCCTTTTTGCGCTATTTTCAGACCTTGGTGAACATGAATATGTGTTTCTTCTGCAAACCTGAGCTGTCTGTCAAAAGTTAAGTTTTCTGTCTGAATTGAGCCCTACTGCCAATTCTGAGAGACACTTTGGTCTATCTCCTCAGGGAAAGCTCAGATTTGAAAAAAATGTCTGTGGGATACATGAATATTTGTTTCTTTTGCATATCTAAGCTCTGGGTCAAAAGTTAAGTTTTCTGGCTGAATTTAGCCCTACTGCCAATTCTGAGGGACACTTTGGTCTATCTCCTCAGGGAAAGCTCAGAGTTGAAAAAATTGTCTGTTTTTTGGGCCTTTCAGACCTTGGTGAACATGAATATTTGTTTCTTCTGCAAACCTGAGCTTTCTGTCAAAAGTTAAGTTTTCTGGCTGAATTGAATCCTATTGCCAATTCTGAGAGACACTTTGGTCTATCTCCTCAGGGAAAGCTCAGATTTGAAAAAATTGTCTGTGGAAAAAATCTGAGCTTGTATCAAAAGTTAAGTTTTCTGGCTGAATTGAGCCCTACTGCCAATTCTGAGAGACACTTTGGTCTATCTCCTCAGGGAAAGCTCAGATTTGAAAAAATTGACAGTTTTTTGGGCTTTTCAGACTGTGGGGTACATGACTATGTGTTTGTTTTACATATCTAAGCTCTTTTTGAAAAGTTAAGTTTTCTGGCTGAATTGAGCCCTACTGCCTATTCTGAGATACAGCTTTGGTCTAACTCCTCAGGGAAAGCTGAGATTTGAAAATTGTGTGTTTTTGGTGTTTTCATACTTTCCGTAACATGAATGTGTTTATTTTGAAAATCTGAGCTTGTATCAAAAGTTAAGTTTTCTGGCTGAATTGAATCCTACTGCCAATTCTAAGATACAGGTTTGGTCTACCTCCTCAGAGAAAGCTCGTATTGAAAATTGAATGTGTTTTTGCCCTTTTTCAGACCTTGGTGAACATGAATATGTGTTTCTTCCGCAAACCTGAGCTGTCTGTCAAAAGTTAAGTTTTCTGGCTGAATTTAGCCCTACTGCCAATTCTAAGGGACACTTTGGTCTATCTCCTCAGGGATTTGAAAAAATTTTCTGTTTTTTGGGTTTTTCAAACTGTGGGGTACATGAATATGTGTTTCTTTTGCATATCTAAGCTCTGTGTCAAAAGTTATGTTTTCTGGTTGAATGCAGTCCTACTGTCTATTCTGAGATACAGCTTTGGTCTAACTCCTCAGGGAAAGCTCAGATTTGAAAATTGTGTGTTTTTGGTGTTTTCATACTTTCCGTAACATGAATATGTGTTTATTTTGAAAATCTGAGCTTGTATCAAAGTTAAGTTTTCTGGCTGAATTGAATCCTACTGCCAATTCTAAGATACAGCTTTGGTCTAACTCCTCAGAGAAAGCTCGTATTGACAATTGAATGCCTTTTTGCGCTATTTTCAGACCTTGGTGAACATGAATATGTGTTTCTTCTGCAAACCTGAGCTGTCTGTCAAAAGTTAAGTTTTCTGTCTGAATTGAGCCCTACTGCCAATTCTGAGAGACACTTTGGTCTATCTCCTCAGGGAAAGCTCAGATTTGAAAAAAATGTCTGTGGGATACATGAATATTTGTTTCTTTTGCATATCTAAGCTCTGGGTCAAAAGTTAAGTTTTCTGGCTGAATTTAGCCCTACTGCCAATTCTGAGGGACACTTTGGTCTATCTCCTCAGGGAAAGCTCAGAGTTGAAAAAATTGTCTGTTTTTTGGGCCTTTCAGACCTTGGTGAACATGAATATGTGTTTCTTCTGCAAACCTGAGCTGTCTGTCAAAAGTTAAGTTTTCTGGCTGAATTGAATCCTACTGCCAATTCTGAGAGACACTTTGGTCTATCTCCTCAGGGAAAGCTCAGATTTGAAAAAATTGTCTGTGGAAAAAATCTGAGCTTGTATCAAAAGTTAAGTTTTCTGGCTGAATTTAGCCCTACTGCCAATTCTGAGAGACACTTTGGTCTATCTCCTCAGGGAAAGCTCAGATTTGAAAAAATTGTCTGTGGGGTACATGAATATTTGTTTCTTTTGCATATCAAAGCTCTGGGTCAAAAGTTAAGTTTTCTGGTTGAATGCAGTCCTACTGTCTATTCTGAGATACAGCTTTCGTCTAACTCTTCAGGGAAAGCTCAGATTTGAAAATTGTGTGTTTTTGGTCTTTTCATACTTTGCCAAAAATGAACGTGTTTCTTTTGAAAATCTGAGCTTGGGTCAAAAGTTAAGTTGTCTGGCTGAATTGAGTCCTACTGCCAATTCTCAGATACAGGTTTGGTCTACCTCCTCAGAGAAAGCTCGTATTGAAAATTGAATGTGTTTTTGCCCTTTTTCAGACCGTGGGGAACATGAATACGTCTGTGTGTTGCAAATCTGAGCTGTTTGCCAAAAGTTATGTTTTCTTGCTGAATTGAGCCCTACTGCCCATTATGAGATACTCTTTGGTCTATCTCCATAGGGAAAGCTGAGATTTGAAAAAATTGTTTGTTTTTTGGGCTTTTCAGACTGTGGGGTACATGAATATTTATTTCTTTTGCATATCTAATCTCTGTGTTAAAAGTTATGTTTTCTGGCTGAATTGAGTTCTACTGCCAATTCTGAGACACAGGTTTGGTCTTACTCCTAAGAGACAGCTCGTATTGAAAATTGAATGTGTTTTTGCCCTTTTTCAGACCGTGGGGAACATGAATACGTCTGTGTGTTGCAAATCTGAGCTGTCAAAAGTTATGTTTTCTTGCTGAATTGAGCCCTACTGCCCATTCTGAGATACACTTTGGTCTATCTCCTCAGGAAAAGCTCAGATTTGAAAAAATTGACTGTTTTTTGGGTGTTTCAGACTGTGGGGTACATGAATATATATTTGTTTCCCATATCTAAGCTCTGTGTCAAAAGATTTGTTTTCTGGTTGAATGCAGTCCTACTGCCTATTCTGAGATACAGATCCTAAGGGATAGCTCAGATTTGAAAATTGTGTGTTTTTGGTCTTTTCATACTTTGCGTAACATGAACACGTGTTTCTTTTGAAAATCTGAGCTTGTGTCAAAAGTTTCGTTTTCTGGCTGAATAGAGGCCTACTGCCCATTCTGAGATGCATTTTGGTCTATCTCCTCAGGGAAAGCTCAGATTTGAAAAAATTGAGTTTTTTGGGCTTTTCAGACTGTGGGGTACATGAATATATGTTTGTTTTTCAAATCTGAGCTGTGTGTCAAAGTTATGTTTTCTGGTTGAATGCAGTCCTACTGCCTATTCTGAGATACAGATTTGGTCTAACTCCTCAAGGAAAGTTCAGATTTGAAAAGTGTGTGTTTTTGGTTTTTTCATACTTTCCATAAAATGAACATGTTTTTCTTTTGAAAATCTGAGCTTGTGTCAAAACTTATGTTTTCCTGTTTGTATGCAGTCCTTCTGAGATACAGCTTTGGTCTAACTCCTCAGGGAAAGCTCAGATTTGAAAATTGTGTGTTTTTGGTGTTTTCATACTTTCTGTAACATGAATGTGTTTCTTTTGAAAATCTGAGCTTGTATCAAAAGGTCAGTTTTCTGGCTGAATTGAGCCCTACTGCCAATTCTGAGAGACACTTTGGTCTATCTCCTCAGGGAAAGCTCAGATTTGAAAAAATTGTCTGTGGGGTACATGAATGCAGTCCTACTGCCAATTCTGAGACACAGGTTTGGTCTTACTCCTAATAGACAGCTCGTATTGAAAATTGAATGACGTTTTTCGCTTTTTTCAGACTGTGGGGAACATGAATATATGTTTGTTTTCCATATCTAAGCTCTGTGTCAAAAGTTATGTTTTCTGGTTGAATGCAGTCCTACTGCCTATTCTGAGATACAGCTTTGGTCTAACTCCTCAGGGAAAGCTGAGATTTGAAAATTGTGTGTTTTTGGTGTTTTCATACTTTCCGTAACATGAATGTGTTTATTTTGAAAATCTGAGCTTGTATCAAAAGTTAAGTTTTCTGGCTGAATTGAGCCCTACTGCCAATTCTGAGAGACACTTTGGTCTATCTCCTCAGGGAAAGCTCAGATTTGAAAAAATTGGCAGTTTTTTGGGCTTTTCAGACTGTGGGGTACATGACTATCTGTTTGTTTTACATATCTAAGCTCTTTTTGAAAAGTTAAGTTTTCTGGCTGAATTGAGCCCTACTGCCAATTCTGAGATACAGCTTTGGTCTAACTCCTCAGAGAAAGCTCGTATTGACAATTGAATGCCTTTTTGCGCTATTTTCAGACCTTGGTGAACATGAATATGCGTTTCTTCTGCAAACCTGAGCTGTCGGTCAAAAGCTAAGTTTTCTGGCTGAATTGAGCCCTACTGCCAATTCGGAGGGACACTTTGGTCTATCTCCTCAGGGAAAGCTCAGATTTGAAAAAAATGTCTGTGGAAAAAATCTGAGCTTGTATCAAAAGTTAAGTTTTCTGGCTGAATTGAGCCCTACTGCCAATTCTGAGAGAAATTGGTCTCTCCTCAAGGAAACCTCGTACTTGAAATTTGAATTTCTTTTTGCCCTTTTTCAGACCGTGGGGAACATGACTATGTGTTTGTTTTACATATCTAAGCTCTGAGTCAAAAGTTAAGTTTTCTGGCTGAATTGAGCCCTACTGCCAATTCTGAGAGACACTTTGGTCTATCTCCTCAGGGAAAGCTCAGATTTGAAAAAATTGACAGTTTTTTGGGCTTTTCAGACTGTGGGGTACATGACTATGTGTTTGTTTTACATATCTAAGCTCTTTTTGAAAAGTTAAGTTTTCTGGCTGAATTGAGCCCTACTGCCTATTCTGAGATACAGCTTTGGTCTAACTCCTCAGGGAAAGCTGAGATTTGAAAATTGTGTGTTTTTGGTGTTTTCATACTTTCCGTAACATGAATGTGTTTATTTTGAAAATCTGAGCTTGTATCAAAAGTTAAGTTTTCTGGCTGAATTGAATCCTACTGCCAATTCTGAGATACAGCTTTGGTCTAACTCCTCAGGGAAAGCTGAGATTTGAAAATTGTGTGTTTTTGGTGTTTTCATACTTTCCGTAACATGAATGTGTTTATTTTGAAAATCTGAGCTTGTATCAAAAGTTAAGTTTTCTGGCTGAATTGAATCCTACTGCCAATTCTCAGATACAGGTTTGGTCTACCTCCTCAGAGAAAGCTCGTATTGAAAATTGAATGTGTTTTTGCCCTTTTTCAGACCTTGGTGAACATGAATATGTGTTTCTTCCGCAAACCTGAGCTGTCTGTCAAAAGTTAAGTTTTCTGGCTGAATTTAGCCCTACTGCCAATTCTAAGGGACACTTTGGTCTATCTCCACAGGGATTTGAAAAAATTTTCTGTTTTTTGGGTTTTTCAAACTGTGGGGTACATGAATATGTGTTTCTTTTGCATATCTAAGCTCTGTGTCAAAAGTTATGTTTTCTGGTTGAATGCAGTCCTACTGTCTATTCTGAGATACAGCTTTGGTCTAACTCCTCAGGGAAAGCTCAGATTTGAAAATTGTGTGTTTTTGGTGTTTTCATACTTTCCGTAACATGAATATGTGTTTATTTTGAAAATCTGAGCTTGTATCAAAGTTAAGTTTTCTGGCTGAATTGAATCCTACTGCCAATTCTAAGATACAGCTTTGGTCTAACTCCTCAGAGAAAGCTCGTATTGACAATTGAATGCCTTTTTGCGCTATTTTCAGACCTTGGTGAACATGAATATGTGTTTCTTCTGCAAACCTGAGCTGTCTGTCAAAAGTTAAGTTTTCTGTCTGAATTGAGCCCTACTGCCAATTCTGAGAGACACTTTGGTCTATCTCCTCAGGGAAAGCTCAGATTTGAAAAAAATGTCTGTGGGATACATGAATATTTGTTTCTTTTGCATATCTAAGCTCTGGGTCAAAAGTTAAGTTTTCTGGCTGAATTTAGCCCTACTGCCAATTCTGAGGGACACTTTGGTCTATCTCCTCAGGGAAAGCTCAGAGTTGAAAAAATTGTCTGTTTTTGGGCCTTTCAGACCTTGGTGAACATGAATATTTGTTTCTTCTGCAAACCTGAGCTTTCTGTCAAAAGTTAAGTTTTCTGGCTGAATTGAATCCTATTGCCCATTCTGAGAGACACTTTGGTCTATCTCCTCAGGGAAAGCTCAGATTTGAAAAAATTGACTGTTTTTTGGGTGTTTCAGACTGTGGGGTACATGAATATATATTTGTTTCCCATATCTAAGCTCTGTGTCAAAAGATTTGTTTTCTGGTTGAATGCAGTCCTACTGCCTATTCTGAGATACAGATCCTAAGGGATAGCTCAGATTTGAAAATTGTGTGTTTTTGGTCTTTTCATACTTTGCGTAACATGAACACGTGTTTCTTTTGAAAATCTGAGCTTGTGTCAAAAGTTTCGTTTTCTGGCTGAATAGAGGCCTACTGCCCATTCTGAGATGCATTTTGGTCTATCTCCTCAGGGAAAGCTCAGATTTGAAAAAATTGAGTTTTTTGGGCTTTTCAGACTGTGGGGTACATGAATATATGTTTGTTTTTCAAATCTGAGCTGTGTGTCAAAGTTATGTTTTCTGGTTGAATGCAGTCCTACTGCCTATTCTGAGATACAGATTTGGTCTAACTCCTCAAGGAAAGTTCAGATTTGAAAAGTGTGTGTTTTTGGTTTTTTCATACTTTCCATAAAATGAACATGTTTTTCTTTTGAAAATCTGAGCTTGTGTCAAAACTTATGTTTTCCTGTTTGTATGCAGTCCTTCTGAGATACAGCTTTGGTCTAACTCCTCAGGGAAAGCTCAGATTTGAAAATTGTGTGTTTTTGGTGTTTTCATACTTTCTGTAACATGAATGTGTTTCTTTTGAAAATCTGAGCTTGTATCAAAAGGTCAGTTTTCTGGCTGAATTGAGCCCTACTGCCAATTCTGAGAGACACTTTGGTCTATCTCCTCAGGGAAAGCTCAGATTTGAAAAAATTGTCTGTGGGGTACATGAATGCAGTCCTACTGCCAATTCTGAGACACAGGTTTGGTCTTACTCCTAATAGACAGCTCGTATTGAAAATTGAATGACGTTTTTCGCTTTTTTCAGACTGTGGGGAACATGAATATATGTTTGTTTTCCATATCTAAGCTCTGTGTCAAAAGTTATGTTTTCTGGTTGAATGCAGTCCTACTGCCTATTCTGAGATACAGCTTTGGTCTAACTCCTCAGGGAAAGCTGAGATTTGAAAATTGTGTGTTTTTGGTGTTTTCATACTTTCCGTAACATGAATGTGTTTATTTTGAAAATCTGAGCTTGTATCAAAAGTTAAGTTTTCTGGCTGAATTGAGCCCTACTGCCAATTCTGAGAGACACTTTGGTCTATCTCCTCAGGGAAAGCTCAGATTTGAAAAAATTGGCAGTTTTTTGGGCTTTTCAGACTGTGGGGTACATGACTATCTGTTTGTTTTACATATCTAAGCTCTTTTTGAAAAGTTAAGTTTTCTGGCTGAATTGAGCCCTACTGCCAATTCTGAGATACAGCTTTGGTCTAACTCCTCAGAGAAAGCTCGTATTGACAATTGAATGCCTTTTTGCGCTATTTTCAGACCTTGGTGAACATGAATATGCGTTTCTTCTGCAAACCTGAGCTGTCGGTCAAAAGCTAAGTTTTCTGGCTGAATTGAGCCCTACTGCCAATTCGGAGGGACACTTTGGTCTATCTCCTCAGGGAAAGCTCAGATTTGAAAAAAATGTCTGTGGAAAAAATCTGAGCTTGTATCAAAAGTTAAGTTTTCTGGCTGAATTGAGCCCTACTGCCAATTCTGAGAGAAATTGGTCTCTCCTCAAGGAAACCTCGTACTTGAAATTTGAATTTCTTTTTGCCCTTTTTCAGACCGTGGGGAACATGACTATGTGTTTGTTTTACATATCTAAGCTCTGAGTCAAAAGTTAAGTTTTCTGGCTGAATTGAGCCCTACTGCCAATTCTGAGAGACACTTTGGTCTATCTCCTCAGGGAAAGCTCAGATTTGAAAAAATTGACAGTTTTTTGGGCTTTTCAGACTGTGGGGTACATGACTATGTGTTTGTTTTACATATCTAAGCTCTTTTTGAAAAGTTAAGTTTTCTGGCTGAATTGAGCCCTACTGCCTATTCTGAGATACAGCTTTGGTCTAACTCCTCAGGGAAAGCTGAGATTTGAAAATTGTGTGTTTTTGGTGTTTTCATACTTTCCGTAACATGAATGTGTTTATTTTGAAAATCTGAGCTTGTATCAAAAGTTAAGTTTTCTGGCTGAATTGAATCCTACTGCCAATTCTGAGATACAGCTTTGGTCTAACTCCTCAGGGAAAGCTGAGATTTGAAAATTGTGTGTTTTTGGTGTTTTCATACTTTCCGTAACATGAATGTGTTTATTTTGAAAATCTGAGCTTGTATCAAAAGTTAAGTTTTCTGGCTGAATTGAATCCTACTGCCAATTCTCAGATACAGGTTTGGTCTACCTCCTCAGAGAAAGCTCGTATTGAAAATTGAATGTGTTTTTGCCCTTTTTCAGACCTTGGTGAACATGAATATGTGTTTCTTCCGCAAACCTGAGCTGTCTGTCAAAAGTTAAGTTTTCTGGCTGAATTTAGCCCTACTGCCAATTCTAAGGGACACTTTGGTCTATCTCCTCAGGGATTTGAAAAAATTTTCTGTTTTTTGGGTTTTTCAAACTGTGGGGTACATGAATATGTGTTTCTTTTGCATATCTAAGCTCTGTGTCAAAAGTTAAGTTTTCTGGCTGAATTTAGCCCTACTGCCAATTCTGAGGGACACTTTGGTCTATCTCCTCAGGGAAAGCTCAGATTTGAAAAAAATGTCTGTGGGATACATGAATATTTGTTTCTTTTGCATATCTAAGCTCTGGGTCAAAAGTTAAGTTTTCTGGCTGAATTTAGCCCTACTGCCAATTCTGAGGGACACTTTGGTCTATCTCCTCAGGGAAAGCTCAGAGTTGAAAAAATTGTCTGTTTTTTGGGCCTTTCAGACCTTGGTGAACATGAATATGTGTTTCTTCTGCAAACCTGAGCTTTCTGTCAAAAGTTAAGTTTTCTGGCTGAATTGAATCCTATTGCCAATTCTGAGAGACACTTTGGTCTATCTCCTCAGGGAAAGCTCAGATTTGAAAAAATTGTCTGTGGAAAAAATCTGAGCTTGTATCAAAAGTTAAGTTTTCTGGCTGAATTGAGCCCTACTGCCAATTCTGACAGACACTTTGGTCTATCTCCTCAGGGAAAGCTCAGATTTGAAAAAATTGACAGTTTTTTGGGCTTTTCAGACTGTGGGGTACATGACTATGTGTTTGTTTTACATATCTAAGCTCTTTTTGAAAAGTTAAGTTTTCTGGCTGAATTGAGCCCTACTGCCTATTCTGAGATACAGCTTTGGTCTAACTCCTCAGGGAAAGCTGAGATTTGAAAATTGTGTGTTTTTGGTGTTTTCATACTTTCCGTAACATGAATGTGTTTATTTTGAAAATCTGAGCTTGTATCAAAAGTTAAGTTTTCTGGCTGAATTGAATCCTACTGCCAATTCTGAGATACAGGTTTGGTCTACCTCCTCAGAGAAAGCTCGTATTGAAAATTGAATGTGTTTTTGCCCTTTTTCAGACCTTGGTGAACATGAATATGTGTTTCTTCCGCAAACCTGAGCTGTCTGTCAAAAGTTAAGTTTTCTGGCTGAATTTAGCCCTACTGCCAATTCTAAGGGACACTTTGGTCTATCTCCTCAGGGATTTGAAAAAATTTTCTGTTTTTTGGGTTTTTCAAACTGTGGGGTACATGAATATGTGTTTCTTTTGCATATCTAAGCTCTGTGTCAAAAGTTATGTTTTCTGGTTGAATGCAGTCCTACTGTCTATTCTGAGATACAGCTTTGGTCTAACTCCTCAGGGAAAGCTCAGATTTGAAAATTGTGTGTTTTTGGTGTTTTCATACTTTCCGTAACATGAATATGTGTTTATTTTGAAAATCTGAGCTTGTATCAAAGTTAAGTTTTCTGGCTGAATTGAATCCTACTGCCAATTCTAAGATACAGCTTTGGTCTAACTCCTCAGAGAAAGCTCGTATTGACAATTGAATGCCTTTTTGCGCTATTTTCAGACCTTGGTGAACATGAATATGCGTTTCTTCTGCAAACCTGAGCTGTCTGTCAAAAGTTAAGTTTTCTGGCTGAATTGAGCCCTACTGCCAATTCTGAGAGACACTTTGGTCTATCTCCTCAGGGAAAGCTCAGATTTGAAAAAATTGTCTGTGGGGTACATGAATGCAGTCCTACTGCCAATTCTGAGACACAGGTTTGGTCTTACTCCTAATAGACAGCTCGTATTGAAAATTGAATGTCTTTTTTCGCTTTTTTCAGACCGTGGAGAACATAAATATATGTTTGTTTTCCATATCTAAGCTCTGTGTCAAAAGTTATATTTTCTGGTTGAATGCAGTCCTACTGCCTATTCTGAGATACAGCTTTGGTCTAACTCCTCAGGGAAAGCTGAGATTTGAAAATTGTGTGTTTTGGGTGTTTTCATACTTTCCGTAACATGAATGTGTTTATTTTGAAAATCTGACCTTGTATCAAAAGTTAAGTTTTCTGGCTGAATTGAATCCTACTGCCAATTCTGAGATACAGCTTTGGTCTAACTCCTCAGAGAAAGCTCGTATTGACAATTGAATGCCTTTTTGCGCTATTTTCAGACCTTGGTGAACATGAATATGTGTTTCTTCTGCAAACCTGAGCTGTCTGTCAAAAGTTAAGTTTTCTGGCTGAATTGAGCCCTACTGCCAATTCTGAGAGACACTTTGGTCTATCTCCTCAGGGAAAGCTCAGATTTGAAAAAAATGTCTGTGGGATAGATGAATATTTGTTTCTTTTGCATATCTAAGCTCTGGGTCAAAAGTTAAGTTTTCTGGCTGAATTTAGCCCTACTGCCAATTCTGAGGGACACTTTGGTCTATCTCCTCAGGGAAAGCTCAGAGTTGAAAAAATTGTCTGTTTTTTGGGCCTTTCAGACCTTGGTGAACATGAATATGTGTTTCTTCTGCAAACCTGAGCTGTCTGTCAAAAGTTAAGTTTTCTGGCTGAATTGAATCCTACTGCCAATTCTGAGAGACACTTTGGTCTATCTCCTCAGGGAAAGCTCAGATTTGAAAAAATTGTCTGTGGAAAAAATCTGAGCTTGTATCAAAAGTTAAGTTTTCTGGCTGAATTTAGCCCTACTTCCAATTCTGAGAGACACTTTGGTCTATCTCCTCAGGGAAAGCTCAGATTTGAAAAAATTGTCTGTGGGGTACATGAATATTTGTTTCTTTTGCATATCAAAGCTCTGGGTCAAAAGTTAAGTTTTCTGGCTGAATTTAGCCCTACTACCAATTCTGAGGGACACTTTGGTCTATCTCCTCAGGGATTTGAAAAAATTGTCTGTTTCTTGGGTTTTTCAAACTGTGGGGTACATGAATATGTGTTTCTTTTGCATATCTAAGCTCTGTGTCAAAAGTTATGTTTTCTGGTTGAATGCAGTCCTACTGTCTATTCTGAGATACAGCTTTCGTCTAACTCTTCAGGGAAAGCTCAGATTTGAAAATTGTGTGTTTTTGGTCTTTTCATACTTTGCCAAAAATGAACGTGTTTCTTTTGAAAATCTGAGCTTGGGTCAAAAGTTAAGTTGTCTGGCTGAATTGAATCCTACTGCCAATTCTCAGATACAGGTTTGGTCTACCTCCTCAGAGAAAGCTCGTATTGAAAATTGAATGTGTTTTTGCCCTTTTTCAGACCGTGGGGAACATGAATACGTCTGTGTGTTGCAAATCTGAGCTGTTTGCCAAAAGTTATGTTTTCTTGCTGAATTGAGCCCTACTGCCCATTATGAGATACTCTTTGGTCTATCTCCATAGGGAAAGCTGAGATTTGAAAAAATTGTTTGTTTTTTGGGCTTTTCAGACTGTGGGGTACATGAATATTTATTTCTTTTGCATATCTAATCTCTGTGTTAAAAGTTATGTTTTCTGGCTGAATTGAGTTCTACTGCCAATTCTGAGACACAGGTTTGGTCTTACTCCTAAGAGACAGCTCGTATTGAAAATTGAATGTGTTTTTGCCCTTTTTCAGACCGTGGGGAACATGAATACGTCTGTGTGTTGCAAATCTGAGCTGTCAAAAGTTATGTTTTCTTGCTGAATTGAGCCCTACTGCCCATTCTGAGATACACTTTGGTCTATCTCCTCAGGAAAAGCTCAGATTTGAAAAAATTGACTGTTTTTTGGGTGTTTCAGACTGTGGGGTACATGAATATATATTTGTTTCCCATATCTAAGCTCTGTGTCAAAAGATTTGTTTTCTGGTTGAATGCAGTCCTACTGCCTATTCTGAGATACAGATCCTAAGGGATAGCTCAGATTTGAAAATTGTGTGTTTTTGGTCTTTTCATACTTTGCGTAACATGAACACGTGTTTCTTTTGAAAATCTGAGCTTGTGTAAAAAGTTTAGTTTTCTGGCTGAATAGAGGCCTACTGCCCATTCTGAGATGCATTTTGGTCTATCTCCTCAGGGAAAGCTCAGATTTGAAAAAATTGAGTTTTTTGGGCTTTTCAGACTGTGGGGTACATGAATATATGTTTGTTTTTCAAATCTGAGCTGTGTGTCAAAGTTATGTTTTCTGGTTGAATGCAGTCCTACTGCCTATTCTGAGATACAGATTTGGTCTAACTCCTCAAGGAAAGTTCAGATTTGAAAAGTGTGTGTTTTTGGTTTTTTCATACTTTCCATAAAATGAACATGTTTTTCTTTTGAAAATCTGAGCTTGTGTCAAAACTTATGTTTTCCTGTTTGTATGCAGTCCTTCTGAGATACAGCTTTGGTCTAACTCCTCAGGGAAAGCTCAGATTTGAAAATTGTGTGTTTTTGGTGTTTTCATACTTTCTGTAACATGAATGTGTTTCTTTTGAAAATCTGAGCTTGTATCAAAAGGTCAGTTTTCTGGCTGAATTGAGCCCTACTGCCAATTCTGAGAGACACTTTGGTCTATCTCCTCAGGGAAAGCTCAGATTTGAAAAAATTGTCTGTGGGGTACATGAATGCAGTCCTACTGCCAATTCTGAGACACAGGTTTGGTCTTACTCCTAATAGACAGCTCGTATTGAAAATTGAATGACGTTTTTCGCTTTTTTCAGACTGTGGGGAACATGAATATATGTTTGTTTTCCATATCTAAGCTCTGTGTCAAAAGTTATGTTTTCTGGTTGAATGCAGTCCTACTGCCTATTCTGAGATACAGCTTTGGTCTAACTCCTCAGGGAAAGCTGAGATTTGAAAATTGTGTGTTTTTGGTGTTTTCATACTTTCCGTAACATGAATGTGTTTATTTTGAAAATCTGAGCTTGTATCAAAAGTTAAGTTTTCTGGCTGAATTGAGCCCTACTGCCAATTCTGAGAGACACTTTGGTCTATCTCCTCAGGGAAAGCTCAGATTTGAAAAAATTGGCAGTTTTTTGGGCTTTTCAGACTGTGGGGTACATGACTATCTGTTTGTTTTACATATCTAAGCTCTTTTTGAAAAGTTAAGTTTTCTGGCTGAATTGAGCCCTACTGCCAATTCTGAGATACAGCTTTGGTCTAACTCCTCAGAGAAAGCTCGTATTGACAATTGAATGCCTTTTTGCGCTATTTTCAGACCTTGGTGAACATGAATATGCGTTTCTTCTGCAAACCTGAGCTGTCGGTCAAAAGCTAAGTTTTCTGGCTGAATTGAGCCCTACTGCCAATTCGGAGGGACACTTTGGTCTATCTCCTCAGGGAAAGCTCAGATTTGAAAAAAATGTCTGTGGAAAAAATCTGAGCTTGTATCAAAAGTTAAGTTTTCTGGCTGAATTGAGCCCTACTGCCAATTCTGAGAGAAATTGGTCTCTCCTCAAGGAAACCTCGTACTTGAAATTTGAATTTCTTTTTGCCCTTTTTCAGACCGTGGGGAACATGACTATGTGTTTGTTTTACATATCTAAGCTCTGAGTCAAAAGTTAAGTTTTCTGGCTGAATTGAGCCCTACTGCCAATTCTGAGAGACACTTTGGTCTATCTCCTCAGGGAAAGCTCAGATTTGAAAAAATTGACAGTTTTTTGGGCTTTTCAGACTGTGGGGTACATGACTATGTGTTTGTTTTACATATCTAAGCTCTTTTTGAAAAGTTAAGTTTTCTGGCTGAATTGAGCCCTACTGCCTATTCTGAGATACAGCTTTGGTCTAACTCCTCAGGGAAAGCTGAGATTTGAAAATTGTGTGTTTTTGGTGTTTTCATACTTTCCGTAACATGAATGTGTTTATTTTGAAAATCTGAGCTTGTATCAAAAGTTAAGTTTTCTGGCTGAATTGAATCCTACTGCCAATTCTGAGATACAGCTTTGGTCTAACTCCTCAGGGAAAGCTGAGATTTGAAAATTGTGTGTTTTTGGTGTTTTCATACTTTCCGTAACATGAATGTGTTTATTTTGAAAATCTGAGCTTGTATCAAAAGTTAAGTTTTCTGGCTGAATTGAATCCTACTGCCAATTCTCAGATACAGGTTTGGTCTACCTCCTCAGAGAAAGCTCGTATTGAAAATTGAATGTGTTTTTGCCCTTTTTCAGACCTTGGTGAACATGAATATGTGTTTCTTCCGCAAACCTGAGCTGTCTGTCAAAAGTTAAGTTTTCTGGTTGAATTTAGCCCTACTGCCAATTCTAAGGGACACTTTGGTCTATCTCCTCAGGGATTTGAAAAAATTTTCTGTTTTTTGGGTTTTTCAAACTGTGGGGTACATGAATATGTGTTTCTTTTGCATATCTAAGCTCTGTGTCAAAAGTTATGTTTTCTGGTTGAATGCAGTCCTACTGTCTATTCTGAGATACAGCTTTGGTCTAACTCCTCAGGGAAAGCTCAGATTTGAAAATTGTGTGTTTTTGGTGTTTTCATACTTTCCGTAACATGAATATGTGTTTATTTTGAAAATCTGAGCTTGTATCAAAGTTAAGTTTTCTGGCTGAATTGAATCCTACTGCCAATTCTAAGATACAGCTTTGGTCTAACTCCTCAGAGAAAGCTCGTATTGACAATTGAATGCCTTTTTGCGCTATTTTCAGACCTTGGTGAACATGAATATGTGTTTCTTCTGCAAACCTGAGCTGTCTGTCAAAAGTTAAGTTTTCTGTCTGAATTGAGCCCTACTGCCAATTCTGAGAGACACTTTGGTCTATCTCCTCAGGGAAAGCTCAGATTTGAAAAAAATGTCTGTGGGATACATGAATATTTGTTTCTTTTGCATATCTAAGCTCTGGGTCAAAAGTTAAGTTTTCTGGCTGAATTTAGCCCTACTGCCAATTCTGAGGGACACTTTGGTCTATCTCCTCAGGGAAAGCTCAGAGTTGAAAAAATTGTCTGTTTTTTGGGCCTTTCAGACCTTGGTGAACATGAATATGTGTTTCTTCTGCAAACCTGAGCTGTCTGTCAAAAGTTAAGTTTTCTGGCTGAATTGAATCCTATTGCCAATTCTGAGAGACACTTTGGTCTATCTCCTCAGGGAAAGCTCAGATTTGAAAAAATTGTCTGTGGAAAAAATCTGAGCTTGTATCAAAAGTTAAGTTTTCTGGCTGAATTGAGCCCTACTGCCAATTCTGACAGACACTTTGGTCTATCTCCTCAGGGAAAGCTCAGATTTGAAAAAATTGACAGTTTTTTGGGCTTTTCAGACTGTGGGGTACATGACTATGTGTTTGTTTTACATATCTAAGCTCTTTTTGAAAAGTTAAGTTTTCTGGCTGAATTGAGCCCTACTGCCTATTCTGAGATACAGCTTTGGTCTAACTCCTCAGGGAAAGCTGAGATTTGAAAATTGTGTGTTTTTGGTGTTTTCATACTTTCCGTAACATGAATGTGTTTATTTTGAAAATCTGAGCTTGTATCAAAAGTTAAGTTTTCTGGCTGAATTGAATCCTACTGCCAATTCTGAGATACAGGTTTGGTCTACCTCCTCAGAGAAAGCTCGTATTGAAAATTGAATGTGTTTTTGCCCTTTTTCAGACCTTGGTGAACATGAATATGTGTTTCTTCCGCAAACCTGAGCTGTCTGTCAAAAGTTAAGTTTTCTGGCTGAATTTAGCCCTACTGCCAATTCTAAGGGACACTTTGGTCTATCTCCTCAGGGATTTGAAAAAATTTTCTGTTTTTTGGGTTTTTCAAACTGTGGGGTACATGAATATGTGTTTCTTTTGCATATCTAAGCTCTGTGTCAAAAGTTATGTTTTCTGGTTGAATGCAGTCCTACTGTCTATTCTGAGATACAGCTTTGGTCTAACTCCTCAGGGAAAGCTCAGATTTGAAAATTGTGTGTTTTTGGTGTTTTCATACTTTCCGTAACATGAATATGTATTTATTTTGAAAATCTGAGCTTGTATCAAAGTTAAGTTTTCTGGCTGAATTGAATCCTACTGCCAATTCTAAGATACAGCTTTGGTCTAACTCCTCAGAGAAAGCTCGTATTGACAATTGAATGCCTTTTTGCGCTATTTTCAGACCTTGGTGAACATGAATATGCGTTTCTTCTGCAAACCTGAGCTGTCTGTCAAAAGTTAAGTTTTCTGGCTGAATTGAGCCCTACTGCCAATTCTGAGAGACACTTTGGTCTATCTCCTCAGGGAAAGCTCAGATTTGAAAA
This sequence comes from Pantherophis guttatus, assembly GCF_059756535.1. NCBI lineage: Eukaryota > Metazoa > Chordata > Lepidosauria > Squamata > Colubridae > Pantherophis > Pantherophis guttatus. The sequence goes on along the minus strand of NC_142079.1, from coordinate 17,915,395 downwards.
AATTGTCTGTGGGGTACATGAATGCAGTCCTACTGCCAATTCTGAGACACAGGTTTGGTCTTACTCCTAATAGACAGCTCGTATTGAAAATTGAATGTCTTTTTTCGCTTTTTTCAGACCGTGGAGAACATGAATATATGTTTGTTTTCCATATCTAAGCTCTGTGTCAAAAGTTATATTTTCTGGTTGAATGCAGTCCTACTGCCTATTCTGAGATACAGCTTTGGTCTAACTCCTCAGGGAAAGCTGAGATTTGAAAATTGTGTGTTTTGGGTGTTTTCATACTTTCCGTAACATGAATGTGTTTATTTTGAAAATCTGACCTTGTATCAAAAGTTAAGTTTTCTGGCTGAATTGAATCCTACTGCCAATTCTGAGATACAGCTTTGGTCTAACTCCTCAGAGAAAGCTCGTATTGACAATTGAATGCCTTTTTGCGCTATTTTCAGACCTTGGTGAACATGAATATGTGTTTCTTCTGCAAACCTGAGCTGTCTGTCAAAAGTTAAGTTTTCTGGCTGAATTGAGCCCTACTGCCAATTCTGAGAGACACTTTGGTCTATCTCCTCAGGGAAAGCTCAGATTTGAAAAAAATGTCTGTGGGATACATGAATATTTGTTTCTTTTGCATATCTAAGCTCTGGGTCAAAAGTTAAGTTTTCTGGCTGAATTTAGCCCTACTGCCAATTCTGAGGGACACTTTGGTCTATCTCCTCAGGGAAAGCTCAGAGTTGAAAAAATTGTCTGTTTTTTGGGCCTTTCAGACCTTGGTGAACATGAATATGTGTTTCTTCTGCAAACCTGAGCTGTCTGTCAAAAGTTAAGTTTTCTGGCTGAATTGAATCCTACTGCCAATTCTGAGAGACACTTTGGTCTATCTCCTCAGGGAAAGCTCAGATTTGAAAAAATTGTCTGTGGAAAAAATCTGAGCTTGTATCAAAAGTTAAGTTTTCTGGCTGAATTTAGCCCTACTTCCAATTCTGAGAGACACTTTGGTCTATCTCCTCAGGGAAAGCTCAGATTTGAAAAAATTGTCTGTGGGGTACATGAATATTTGTTTCTTTTGCATATCAAAGCTCTGGGTCAAAAGTTAAGTTTTCTGGCTGAATTTAGCCCTACTACCAATTCTGAGGGACACTTTGGTCTATCTCCTCAGGGATTTGAAAAAATTGTCTGTTTCTTGGGTTTTTCAAACTGTGGGGTACATGAATATGTGTTTCTTTTGCATATCTAAGCTCTGTGTCAAAAGTTATGTTTTCTGGTTGAATGCAGTCCTACTGTCTATTCTGAGATACAGCTTTCGTCTAACTCTTCAGGGAAAGCTCAGATTTGAAAATTGTGTGTTTTTGGTCTTTTCATACTTTGCCAAAAATGAACGTGTTTCTTTTGAAAATCTGAGCTTGGGTCAAAAGTTAAGTTGTCTGGCTGAATTGAGTCCTACTGCCAATTCTCAGATACAGGTTTGGTCTACCTCCTCAGAGAAAGCTCGTATTGAAAATTGAATGTGTTTTTGCCCTTTTTCAGACCGTGGGGAACATGAATACGTCTGTGTGTTGCAAATCTGAGCTGTTTGCCAAAAGTTATGTTTTCTTGCTGAATTGAGCCCTACTGCCCATTATGAGATACTCTTTGGTCTATCTCCATAGGGAAAGCTGAGATTTGAAAAAATTGTTTGTTTTTTGGGCTTTTCAGACTGTGGGGTACATGAATATTTATTTCTTTTGCATATCTAATCTCTGTGTTAAAAGTTATGTTTTCTGGCTGAATTGAGTTCTACTGCCAATTCTGAGACACAGGTTTGGTCTTACTCCTAAGAGACAGCTCGTATTGAAAATTGAATGTGTTTTTGCCCTTTTTCAGACCGTGGGGAACATGAATACGTCTGTGTGTTGCAAATCTGAGCTGTCAAAAGTTATGTTTTCTTGCTGAATTGAGCCCTAGTGCCCATTCTGAGATACACTTTGGTCTATCTCCTCAGGAAAAGCTCAGATTTGAAAAAATTGACTGTTTTTTGGGTGTTTCAGACTGTGGGGTACATGAATATATATTTGTTTCCCATATCTAAGCTCTGTGTCAAAAGATTTGTTTTCTGGTTGAATGCAGTCCTACTGCCTATTCTGAGATACAGATCCTAAGGGATAGCTCAGATTTGAAAATTGTGTGTTTTTGGTCTTTTCATACTTTGCGTAACATGAACACGTGTTTCTTTTGAAAATCTGAGCTTGTGTCAAAAGTTTAGTTTTCTGGCTGAATAGAGGCCTACTGCCCATTCTGAGATGCATTTTGGTCTATCTCCTCAGGGAAAGCTCAGATTTGAAAAAATTGAGTTTTTTGGGCTTTTCAGACTGTGGGGTACATGAATATATGTTTGTTTTTCAAATCTGAGCTGTGTGTCAAAGTTATGTTTTCTGGTTGAATGCAGTCCTACTGCCTATTCTGAGATACAGATTTGGTCTAACTCCTCAAGGAAAGTTCAGATTTGAAAAGTGTGTGTTTTTGGTTTTTTCATACTTTCCATAAAATGAACATGTTTTTCTTTTGAAAATCTGAGCTTGTGTCAAAACTTATGTTTTCCTGTTTGTATGCAGTCCTTCTGAGATACAGCTTTGGTCTAACTCCTCAGGGAAAGCTCAGATTTGAAAATTGTGTGTTTTTGGTGTTTTCATACTTTCTGTAACATGAATGTGTTTCTTTTGAAAATCTGAGCTTGTATCAAAAGGTCAGTTTTCTGGCTGAATTGAGCCCTACTGCCAATTCTGAGAGACACTTTGGTCTATCTCCTCAGGGAAAGCTCAGATTTGAAAAAATTGTCTGTGGGGTACATGAATGCAGTCCTACTGCCAATTCTGAGACACAGGTTTGGTCTTACTCCTAATAGACAGCTCGTATTGAAAATTGAATGACGTTTTTCGCTTTTTTCAGACTGTGGGGAACATGAATATATGTTTGTTTTCCATATCTAAGCTCTGTGTCAAAAGTTATGTTTTCTGGTTGAATGCAGTCCTACTGCCTATTCTGAGATACAGCTTTGGTCTAACTCCTCAGGGAAAGCTGAGATTTGAAAATTGTGTGTTTTTGGTGTTTTCATACTTTCCGTAACATGAATGTGTTTATTTTGAAAATCTGAGCTTGTATCAAAAGTTAAGTTTTCTGGCTGAATTGAGCCCTACTGCCAATTCTGAGAGACACTTTGGTCTATCTCCTCAGGGAAAGCTCAGATTTGAAAAAATTGGCAGTTTTTTGGGCTTTTCAGACTGTGGGGTACATGACTATCTGTTTGTTTTACATATCTAAGCTCTTTTTGAAAAGTTAAGTTTTCTGGCTGAATTGAGCCCTACTGCCAATTCTGAGATACAGCTTTGGTCTAACTCCTCAGAGAAAGCTCGTATTGACAATTGAATGCCTTTTTGCGCTATTTTCAGACCTTGGTGAACATGAATATGCGTTTCTTCTGCAAACCTGAGCTGTCGGTCAAAAGCTAAGTTTTCTGGCTGAATTGAGCCCTACTGCCAATTCGGAGGGACACTTTGGTCTATCTCCTCAGGGAAAGCTCAGATTTGAAAAAAATGTCTGTGGAAAAAATCTGAGCTTGTATCAAAAGTTAAGTTTTCTGGCTGAATTGAGCCCTACTGCCAATTCTGAGAGAAATTGGTCTCTCCTCAAGGAAACCTCGTACTTGAAATTTGAATTTCTTTTTGCCCTTTTTCAGACCGTGGGGAACATGACTATGTGTTTGTTTTACATATCTAAGCTCTGAGTCAAAAGTTAAGTTTTCTGGCTGAATTGAGCCCTACTGCCAATTCTGAGAGACACTTTGGTCTATCTCCTCAGGGAAAGCTCAGATTTGAAAAAATTGACAGTTTTTTGGGCTTTTCAGACTGTGGGGTACATGACTATGTGTTTGTTTTACATATCTAAGCTCTTTTTGAAAAGTTAAGTTTTCTGGCTGAATTGAGCCCTACTGCCTATTCTGAGATACAGCTTTGGTCTAACTCCTCAGGGAAAGCTGAGATTTGAAAATTGTGTGTTTTTGGTGTTTTCATACTTTCCGTAACATGAATGTGTTTATTTTGAAAATCTGAGCTTGTATCAAAAGTTAAGTTTTCTGGCTGAATTGAATCCTACTGCCAATTCTGAGATACAGCTTTGGTCTAACTACTCAGGGAAAGCTGAGATTTGAAAATTGTGTGTTTTTGGTGTTTTCATACTTTCCGTAACATGAATGTGTTTATTTTGAAAATCTGAGCTTGTATCAAAAGTTAAGTTTTCTGGCTGAATTGAATCCTACTGCCAATTCTCAGATACAGGTTTCGTCTACCTCCTCAGAGAAAGCTCGTATTGAAAATTGAATGTGTTTTTGCCCTTTTTCAGACCTTGGTGAACATGAATATGTGTTTCTTCCGCAAACCTGAGCTGTCTGTCAAAAGTTAAGTTTTCTGGTTGAATTTAGCCCTACTGCCAATTCTAAGGGACACTTTGGTCTATCTCCTCAGGGATTTGAAAAAATTTTCTGTTTTTTGGGTTTTTCAAACTGTGGGGTACATGAATATGTGTTTCTTTTGCATATCTAAGCTCTGTGTCAAAAGTTATGTTTTCTGGTTGAATGCAGTCCTACTGTCTATTCTGAGATACAGCTTTGGTCTAACTCCTCAGGGAAAGCTCAGATTTGAAAATTGTGTGTTTTTGGTGTTTTCATACTTTCCGTAACATGAATATGTGTTTATTTTGAAAATCTGAGCTTGTATCAAAGTTAAGTTTTCTGGCTGAATTGAATCCTACTGCCAATTCTAAGATACAGCTTTGGTCTAACTCCTCAGAGAAAGCTCGTATTGACAATTGAATGCCTTTTTGCGCTATTTTCAGACCTTGGTGAACATGAATATGTGTTTCTTCTGCAAACCTGAGCTGTCTGTCAAAAGTTAAGTTTTCTGTCTGAATTGAGCCCTACTGCCAATTCTGAGAGACACTTTGGTCTATCTCCTCAGGGAAAGCTCAGATTTGAAAAAAATGTCTGTGGGATACATGAATATTTGTTTCTTTTGCATATCTAAGCTCTGGGTCAAAAGTTAAGTTTTCTGGCTGAATTTAGCCCTACTGCCAATTCTGAGGGACACTTTGGTCTATCTCCTCAGGGAAAGCTCAGAGTTGAAAAAATTGTCTGTTTTTTGGGCCTTTCAGACCTTGGTGAACATGAATATGTGTTTCTTCTGCAAACCTGAGCTTTCTGTCAAAAGTTAAGTTTTCTGGCTGAATTGAATCCTATTGCCAATTCTGAGAGACACTTTGGTCTATCTCCTCAGGGAAAGCTCAGATTTGAAAAAATTGTCTGTGGAAAAAATCTGAGCTTGTATCAAAAGTTAAGTTTTCTGGCTGAATTGAGCCCTACTGCCAATTCTGACAGACACTTTGGTCTATCTCCTCAGGGAAAGCTCAGATTTGAAAAAATTGACAGTTTTTTGGGCTTTTCAGACTGTGGGGTACATGACTATGTGTTTGTTTTACATATCTAAGCTCTTTTTGAAAAGTAAAGTTTTCTGGCTGAATTGAGCCCTACTGCCTATTCTGAGATACAGCTTTGGTCTAACTCCTCAGGGAAAGCTGAGATTTGAAAATTGTGTGTTTTTGGTGTTTTCATACTTTCCGTAACATGAATGTGTTTATTTTGAAAATCTGAGCTTGTATCAAAAGTTAAGTTTTCTGGCTGAATTGAATCCTACTGCCAATTCTGAGATACAGGTTTGGTCTACCTCCTCAGAGAAAGCTCGTATTGAAAATTGAATGTGTTTTTGCCCTTTTTCAGACCTTGGTGAACATGAATATGTGTTTCTTCCGCAAACCTGAGCTGTCTGTCAAAAGTTAAGTTTTCTGGCTGAATTTAGCCCTACTGCCAATTCTAAGGGACACTTTGGTCTATCTCCTCAGGGATTTGAAAAAATTTTCTGTTTTTTGGGTTTTTCAAACTGTGGGGTACATGAATATGTGTTTCTTTTGCATATCTAAGCTCTGTGTCAAAAGTTATGTTTTCTGGTTGAATGCAGTCCTACTGTCTATTCTGAGATACAGCTTTGGTCTAACTCCTCAGGGAAAGCTCAGATTTGAAAATTGTGTGTTTTTGGTGTTTTCATACTTTCCGTAACATGAATATGTGTTTATTTTGAAAATCTGAGCTTGTATCAAAGTTAAGTTTTCTGGCTGAATTGAATCCTACTGCCAATTCTAAGATACAGCTTTGGTCTAACTCCTCAGAGAAAGCTCGTATTGACAATTGAATGCCTTTTTGCGCTATTTTCAGACCTTGGTGAACATGAATATGCGTTTCTTCTGCAAACCTGAGCTGTCTGTCAAAAGTTAAGTTTTCTGGCTGAATTGAGCCCTACTGCCAATTCTGAGAGACACTTTGGTCTATCTCCTCAGGGAAAGCTCAGATTTGAAAAAATTGTCTGTGGGGTACATGAATGCAGTCCTACTGCCAATTCTGAGACACAGGTTTGGTCTTACTCCTAATAGACAGCTCGTATTGAAAATTGAATGTCTTTTTTCGCTTTTTTCAGACCGTGGAGAACATGAATATATGTTTGTTTTCCATATCTAAGCTCTGTGTCAAAAGTTATATTTTCTGGTTGAATGCAGTCCTACTGCCTATTCTGAGATACAGCTTTGGTCTAACTCCTCAGGGAAAGCTGAGATTTGAAAATTGTGTGTTTTGGGTGTTTTCATACTTTCCGTAACATGAATGTGTTTATTTTGAAAATCTGACCTTGTATCAAAAGTTAAGTTTTCTGGCTGAATTGAATCCTACTGCCAATTCTGAGATACAGCTTTGGTCTAACTCCTCAGAGAAAGCTCGTATTGACAATTGAATGCCTTTTTGCGCTATTTTCAGACCTTGGTGAACATGAATATGTGTTTCTTCTGCAAACCTGAGCTGTCTGTCAAAAGTTAAGTTTTCTGGCTGAATTGAGCCCTACTGCCAATTCTGAGAGACACTTTGGTCTATCTCCTCAGGGAAAGCTCAGATTTGAAAAAAATGTCTGTGGGATACATGAATATTTGTTTCTTTTGCATATCTAAGCTCTGGGTCAAAAGTTAAGTTTTCTGGCTGAATTTAGCCCTACTGCCAATTCTGAGGGACACTTTGGTCTATCTCCTCAGGGAAAGCTCAGAGTTGAAAAAATTGTCTGTTTTTTGGGCCTTTCAGACCTTGGTGAACATGAATATGTGTTTCTTCTGCAAACCTGAGCTGTCTGTCAAAAGTTAAGTTTTCTGGCTGAATTGAATCCTACTGCCAATTCTGAGAGACACTTTGGTCTATCTCCTCAGGGAAAGCTCAGATTTGAAAAAATTGTCTGTGGAAAAAATCTGAGCTTGTATCAAAAGTTAAGTTTTCTGGCTGAATTTAGCCCTACTTCCAATTCTGAGAGACACTTTGGTCTATCTCCTCAGGGAAAGCTCAGATTTGAAAAAATTGTCTGTGGGGTACATGAATATTTGTTTCTTTTGCATATCAAAGCTCTGGGTCAAAAGTTAAGTTTTCTGGCTGAATTTAGCCCTACTACCAATTCTGAGGGACACTTTGGTCTATCTCCTCAGGGATTTGAAAAAATTGTCTGTTTCTTGGGTTTTTCAAACTGTGGGGTACATGAATATGTGTTTCTTTTGCATATCTAAGCTCTGTGTCAAAAGTTATGTTTTCTGGTTGAATGCAGTCCTACTGTCTATTCTGAGATACAGCTTTCGTCTAACTCTTCAGGGAAAGCTCAGATTTGAAAATTGTGTGTTTTTGGTCTTTTCATACTTTGCCAAAAATGAACGTGTTTCTTTTGAAAATCTGAGCTTGGGTCAAAAGTTAAGTTGTCTGGCTGAATTGAGTCCTACTGCCAATTCTCAGATACAGGTTTGGTCTACCTCCTCAGAGAAAGCTCGTATTGAAAATTGAATGTGTTTTTGCCCTTTTTCAGACCGTGGGGAACATGAATACGTCTGTGTGTTGCAAATGTGAGCTGTTTGCCAAAAGTTATGTTTTCTTGCTGAATTGAGCCCTACTGCCCATTATGAGATACTCTTTGGTCTATCTCCATAGGGAAAGCTGAGATTTGAAAAAATTGTTTGTTTTTTGGGCTTTTCAGACTGTGGGGTACATGAATATTTATTTCTTTTGCATATCTAATCTCTGTGTTAAAAGTTATGTTTTCTGGCTGAATTGAGTTCTACTGCCAATTCTGAGACACAGGTTTGGTCTTACTCCTAAGAGACAGCTCGTATTGAAAATTGAATGTGTTTTTGCCCTTTTTCAGACCGTGGGGAACATGAATACGTCTGTGTGTTGCAAATCTGAGCTGTCAAAAGTTATGTTTTCTTGCTGAATTGAGCCCTACTGCCCATTCTGAGATACACTTTGGTCTATCTCCTCAGGAAAAGCTCAGATTTGAAAAAATTGACTGTTTTTTGGGTGTTTCAGACTGTGGGGTACATGAATATATATTTGTTTCCCATATCTAAGCTCTGTGTCAAAAGATTTGTTTTCTGGTTGAATGCAGTCCTACTGCCTATTCTGAGATACAGATCCTAAGGGATAGCTCAGATTTGAAAATTGTGTGTTTTTGGTCTTTTCATACTTTGCGTAACATGAACACGTGTTTCTTTTGAAAATCTGAGCTTGTGTCAAAAGTTTAGTTTTCTGGCTGAATAGAGGCCTACTGCCCATTCTGAGATGCATTTTGGTCTATCTCCTCAGGGAAAGCTCAGATTTGAAAAAATTGAGTTTTTTGGGCTTTTCAGACTGTGGGGTACATGAATATATGTTTGTTTTTCAAATCTGAGCTGTGTGTCAAAGTTATGTTTTCTGGTTGAATGCAGTCCTACTGCCTATTCTGAGATACAGATTTGGTCTAACTCCTCAAGGAAAGTTCAGATTTGAAAAGTGTGTGTTTTTGGTTTTTTCATACTTTCCATAAAATGAACATGTTTTTCTTTTGAAAATCTGAGCTTGTGTCAAAACTTATGTTTTCCTGTTTGTATGCAGTCCTTCTGAGATACAGCTTTGGTCTAACTCCTCAGGGAAAGCTCAGATTTGAAAATTGTGTGTTTTTGGTGTTTTCATACTTTCTGTAACATGAATGTGTTTCTTTTGAAAATCTGAGCTTGTATCAAAAGGTCAGTTTTCTGGCTGAATTGAGCCCTACTGCCCATTCTGAGATGCACTTTAGTCTATCTCCTCAGGGAAAGCTCAGATTTGAAAAAATTGTCTGTGGGGTACATGAATGCAGTCCTACTGCCAATTCTGAGACACAGGTTTGGTCTTACTCCTAATAGACAGCTCGTATTGAAAATTGAATGTCTTTTTTCGCTTTTTTCAGACCGTGGAGAACATGAATATATGTTTGTTTTCCATATCTAAGCTCTGTGTCAAAAGTTATGTTTTCTGGTTGAATGCAGTCCTACTGTCTATTCTGAGATACAGCTTTCGTCTAACTCCTCAGGGAAAGCTCAGATTTGAAAATTGTGTGTTTTTGGTATTTTCATACTTTGCCTAAAATGAACGTGTTTCTTTTGAAAATCTGAGCTTGGGTCAAAAGTTAAGTTGTCTGGCTGAATTGAGTCCTACTGCCAATTCTCAGATACAGGTTTGGTCTACCTCCTCAGAGAAAGCTCGTATTGAAAATTGAATGTGTTTTTGCCCTTTTTCAGACCGTGGGGAACATGAATACGTCTGTGTGTTGCAAATGTGAGCTGTTTGCCAAAAGTTATGTTTTCTTGCTGAATTGAGCCCTACTGCCAATTCTGAGAGACACTTTGGTCTAACTCCTCAGGGAAAGCTGAGATTTGAAAATTGTGTGTTTTGGGTGTTTTCATACTTTCCGTAACATGAATGTGTTTATTTTGAAAATCTGAGCTTGTATCAAAAGTTAAGTTTTCTGGCTGAATTGAATCCTACTGCCAATTCTGAGATACAGCTTTGGTCTAACTCCTCAGAGAAAGCTCGTATTGACAATTGAATGCCTTTTTGCGCTATTTTCAGACCTTGGTGAACATGAATATGCGTTTCTTCTGCAAACCTGAGCTGTCTGTCAAAAGTTAAGTTTTCTGTCTGAATTGAGCCCTACTGCCAATTCTGAGAGACACTTTGGTCTATCTCCTCAGGGAAAGCTCAGATTTGAAAAAAATGTCTGTGGGATACATGAATATTTGTTTCTTTTGCATATCTAAGCTCTGGGTCAAAAGTTAAGTTTTCTGGCTGAATTTAGCCCTACTGCCAATTCTGAGGGACACTTTGGTCTATCTCCTCAGGGAAAGCTCAGAGTTGAAAAAATTGTCTGTTTTTTGGGCCTTTCAGACCTTGGTGAACATGAATATGTGTTTCTTCTGCAAACCTGAGCTTTCTGTCAAAAGTTAAGTTTTCTGGCTGAATTGAATCCTATTGCCAATTCTGAGAGACACTTTGGTCTATCTCCTCAGGGAAAGCTCAGATTTGAAAAAATTGTCTGTGGAAAAAATCTGAGCTTGTATCAAAAGTTAAGTTTTCTGGCTGAATTGAGCCCTACTGCCAATTCTGACAGACACTTTGGTCTATCTCCTCAGGGAAAGCTCAGATTTGAAAAAATTGACAGTTTTTTGGGCTTTTCAGACTGTGGGGTACATGACTATGTGTTTGTTTTACATATCTAAGCTCTTTTTGAAAAGTAAAGTTTTCTGGCTGAATTGAGCCCTACTGCCTATTCTGAGATACAGCTTTGGTCTAACTCCTCAGGGAAAGCTGAGATTTGAAAATTGTGTGTTTTTGGTGTTTTCATACTTTCCGTAACATGAATGTGTTTATTTTGAAAATCTGAGCTTGTATCAAAAGTTAAGTTTTCTGGCTGAATTGAATCCTACTGCCAATTCTGAGATACAGGTTTGGTCTACCTCCTCAGAGAAAGCTCGTATTGAAAATTGAATGTGTTTTTGCCCTTTTTCAGACCTTGGTGAACATGAATATGTGTTTCTTCCGCAAACCTGAGCTGTCTGTCAAAAGTTAAGTTTTCTGGCTGAATTTAGCCCTACTGCCAATTCTAAGGGACACTTTGGTCTATCTCCTCAGGGATTTGAAAAAATTTTCTGTTTTTTGGGTTTTTCAAACTGTGGGGTACATGAATATGTGTTTCTTTTGCATATCTAAGCTCTGTGTCAAAAGTTATGTTTTCTGGTTGAATGCAGTCCTACTGTCTATTCTGAGATACAGCTTTGGTCTAACTCCTCAGGGAAAGCTCAGATTTGAAAATTGTGTGTTTTTGGTGTTTTCATACTTTCCGTAACATGAATATGTGTTTATTTTGAAAATCTGAGCTTGTATCAAAGTTAAGTTTTCTGGCTGAATTGAATCCTACTGCCAATTCTAAGATACAGCTTTGGTCTAACTCCTCAGAGAAAGCTCGTATTGACAATTGAATGCCTTTTTGCGCTATTTTCAGACCTTGGTGAACATGAATATGCGTTTCTTCTGCAAACCTGAGCTGTCTGTCAAAAGTTAAGTTTTCTGGCTGAATTGAGCCCTACTGCCAATTCTGAGAGACACTTTGGTCTATCTCCTCAGGGAAAGCTCAGATTTGAAAAAATTGTCTGTGGGGTACATGAATGCAGTCCTACTGCCAATTCTGAGACACAGGTTTGGTCTTACTCCTAATAGACAGCTCGTATTGAAAATTGAATGTCTTTTTTCGCTTTTTTCAGACCGTGGAGAACATGAATATATGTTTGTTTTCCATATCTAAGCTCTGTGTCAAAAGTTATATTTTCTGGTTGAATGCAGTCCTACTGCCTATTCTGAGATACAGCTTTGGTCTAACTCCTCAGGGAAAGCTGAGATTTGAAAATTGTGTGTTTTGGGTGTTTTCATACTTTCCGTAACATGAATGTGTTTATTTTGAAAATCTGACCTTGTATCAAAAGTTAAGTTTTCTGGCTGAATTGAATCCTACTGCCAATTCTGAGATACAGCTTTGGTCTAACTCCTCAGAGAAAGCTCGTATTGACAATTGAATGCCTTTTTGCGCTATTTTCAGACCTTGGTGAACATGAATATGTGTTTCTTCTGCAAACCTGAGCTGTCTGTCAAAAGTTAAGTTTTCTGGCTGAATTGAGCCCTACTGCCAATTCTGAGAGACACTTTGGTCTATCTCCTCAGGGAAAGCTCAGATTTGAAAAAAATGTCTGTGGGATACATGAATATTTGTTTCTTTTGCATATCTAAGCTCTGGGTCAAAAGTTAAGTTTTCTGGCTGAATTTAGCCCTACTGCCAATTCTGAGGGACACTTTGGTCTATCTCCTCAGGGAAAGCTCAGAGTTGAAAAAATTGTCTGTTTTTTGGGCCTTTCAGACCTTGGTGAACATGAATATGTGTTTCTTCTGCAAACCTGAGCTGTCTGTCAAAAGTTAAGTTTTCTGGCTGAATTGAATCCTACTGCCAATTCTGAGAGACACTTTGGTCTATCTCCTCAGGGAAAGCTCAGATTTGAAAAAATTGTCTGTGGAAAAAATCTGAGCTTGTATCAAAAGTTAAGTTTTCTGGCTGAATTTAGCCCTACTTCCAATTCTGAGAGACACTTTGGTCTATCTCCTCAGGGAAAGCTCAGATTTGAAAAAATTGTCTGTGGGGTACATGAATATTTGTTTCTTTTGCATATCAAAGCTCTGGGTCAAAAGTTAAGTTTTCTGGCTGAATTTAGCCCTACTACCAATTCTGAGGGACACTTTGGTCTATCTCCTCAGGGATTTGAAAAAATTGTCTGTTTCTTGGGTTTTTCAAACTGTGGGGTACATGAATATGTGTTTCTTTTGCATATCTAAGCTCTGTGTCAAAAGTTATGTTTTCTGGTTGAATGCAGTCCTACTGTCTATTCTGAGATACAGCTTTCGTCTAACTCTTCAGGGAAAGCTCAGATTTGAAAATTGTGTGTTTTTGGTCTTTTCATACTTTGCCAAAAATGAACGTGTTTCTTTTGAAAATCTGAGCTTGGGTCAAAAGTTAAGTTGTCTGGCTGAATTGAGTCCTACTGCCAATTCTCAGATACAGGTTTGGTCTACCTCCTCAGAGAAAGCTCGTATTGAAAATTGAATGTGTTTTTGCCCTTTTTCAGACCGTGGGGAACATGAATACGTCTGTGTGTTGCAAATGTGAGCTGTTTGCCAAAAGTTATGTTTTCTTGCTGAATTGAGCCCTACTGCCCATTATGAGATACTCTTTGGTCTATCTCCATAGGGAAAGCTGAGATTTGAAAAAATTGTTTGTTTTTTGGGCTTTTCAGACTGTGGGGTACATGAATATTTATTTCTTTTGCATATCTAATCTCTGTGTTAAAAGTTATGTTTTCTGGCTGAATTGAGTTCTACTGCCAATTCTGAGACACAGGTTTGGTCTTACTCCTAAGAGACAGCTCGTATTGAAAATTGAATGTGTTTTTGCCCTTTTTCAGACCGTGGGGAACATGAATACGTCTGTGTGTTGCAAATCTGAGCTGTCAAAAGTTATGTTTTCTTGCTGAATTGAGCCCTACTGCCCATTCTGAGATACACTTTGGTCTATCTCCTCAGGAAAAGCTCAGATTTGAAAAAATTGACTGTTTTTTGGGTGTTTCAGACTGTGGGGTACATGAATATATATTTGTTTCCCATATCTAAGCTCTGTGTCAAAAGATTTGTTTTCTGGTTGAATGCAGTCCTACTGCCTATTCTGAGATACAGATCCTAAGGGATAGCTCAGATTTGAAAATTGTGTGTTTTTGGTCTTTTCATACTTTGCGTAACATGAACACGTGTTTCTTTTGAAAATCTGAGCTTGTGTCAAAAGTTTAGTTTTCTGGCTGAATAGAGGCCTACTGCCCATTCTGAGATGCATTTTGGTCTATCTCCTCAGGGAAAGCTCAGATTTGAAAAAATTGAGTTTTTTGGGCTTTTCAGACTGTGGGGTACATGAATATATGTTTGTTTTTCAAATCTGAGCTGTGTGTCAAAGTTATGTTTTCTGGTTGAATGCAGTCCTACTGCCTATTCTGAGATACAGATTTGGTCTAACTCCTCAAGGAAAGTTCAGATTTGAAAAGTGTGTGTTTTTGGTTTTTTCATACTTTCCATAAAATGAACATGTTTTTCTTTTGAAAATCTGAGCTTGTGTCAAAACTTATGTTTTCCTGTTTGTATGCAGTCCTTCTGAGATACAGCTTTGGTCTAACTCCTCAGGGAAAGCTCAGATTTGAAAATTGTGTGTTTTTGGTGTTTTCATACTTTCTGTAACATGAATGTGTTTCTTTTGAAAATCTGAGCTTGTATCAAAAGGTCAGTTTTCTGGCTGAATTGAGCCCTACTGCCCATTCTGAGATGCACTTTAGTCTATCTCCTCAGGGAAAGCTCAGATTTGAAAAAATTGTCTGTGGGGTACATGAATGCAGTCCTACTGCCAATTCTGAGACACAGGTTTGGTCTTACTCCTAATAGACAGCTCGTATTGAAAATTGAATGTCTTTTTTCGCTTTTTTCAGACCGTGGAGAACATGAATATATGTTTGTTTTCCATATCTAAGCTCTGTGTCAAAAGTTATGTTTTCTGGTTGAATGCAGTCCTACTGTCTATTCTGAGATACAGCTTTCGTCTAACTCCTCAGGGAAAGCTCAGATTTGAAAATTGTGTGTTTTTGGTATTTTCATACTTTGCCTAAAATGAACGTGTTTCTTTTGAAAATCTGAGCTTGGGTCAAAAGTTAAGTTGTCTGGCTGAATTGAGTCCTACTGCCAATTCTCAGATACAGGTTTGGTCTACCTCCTCAGAGAAAGCTCGTATTGAAAATTGAATGTGTTTTTGCCCTTTTTCAGACCGTGGGGAACATGAATACGTCTGTGTGTTGCAAATGTGAGCTGTTTGCCAAAAGTTATGTTTTCTTGCTGAATTGAGCCCTACTGCCAATTCTGAGAGACACTTTGGTCTAACTCCTCAGGGAAAGCTGAGATTTGAAAATTGTGTGTTTTGGGTGTTTTCATACTTTCCGTAACATGAATGTGTTTATTTTGAAAATCTGAGCTTGTATCAAAAGTTAAGTTTTCTGGCTGAATTGAATCCTACTGCCAATTCTGAGATACAGCTTTGGTCTAACTCCTCAGAGAAAGCTCGTATTGACAATTGAATGCCTTTTTGCGCTATTTTCAGACCTTGGTGAACATGAATATGCGTTTCTTCTGCAAACCTGAGCTGTCTGTCAAAAGTTAAGTTTTCTGGCTGAATTGAGCCCTACTGCCAATTCTGAGAGACACTTTGGTCTATCTCCTCAGGGAAAGCTCAGATTTGAAAAAATTGTCTGTGGGGTACATGAATGCAGTCCTACTGCCAATTCTGAGACACAGGTTTGGTCTTACTCCTAATAGACAGCTCGTATTGAAAATTGAATGTCTTTTTTCGCTTTCTTCAGACCGTGGAGAACATGAATATATGTTTGTTTTCCATATCTAAGCTCTGTGTCAAAAGTTATGTTTTCTGGTTGAATGCAGTCCTACTGCCTATTCTGAGATACAGCTTTGGTCTAACTCCTCAGGGAAAGCTGAGATTTGAAAATTGTGTGTTTTGGGTGTTTTCATACTTTCCGTAACATGAATGTGTTTATTTTGAAAATCTGAGCTTGTATCAAAAGTTAAGTTTTCTGGCTGAATTGAATCCTACTGCCAATTCTGAGATACAGCTTTGGTCTAACTCCTCAGAGAAAGCTCGTATTGACAATTGAATGCCTTTTTGCGCTATTTTCAGACCTTGGTGAACATGAATATGTGTTTCTTCTGCAAACCTGAGCTGTCTGTCAAAAGTTAAGTTTTCTGGCTGAATTGAATCCTACTGCCAATTCTGAGAGACACTTTGGTCTATCTCCTCAGGGAAAGCTCAGATTTGAAAAAATTGTCTGTGGGGTACATGAATATTTGTTTCTTTTGCATATCAAAGCTCTGGGTCAAAAGTTAAGTTTTCTGGCTGAATTTAGCCCTACTACCAATTCTGAGGGACACTTTGGTCTATCTCCTCAGGGATTTGAAAAAATTGTCTGTTTCTTGGGTTTTTCAAACTGTGGGGTACATGAATATGTGTTTCTTTTGCATATCTAAGCTCTGTGTCAAAAGTTATGTTTTCTGGTTGAATGCAGTCCTACTGTCTATTCTGAGATACAGCTTTCGTCTAACTCTTCAGGGAAAGCTCAGATTTGAAAATTGTGTGTTTTTGGTCTTTTCATACTTTGCCAAAAATGAACGTGTTTCTTTTGAAAATCTGAGCTTGGGTCAAAAGTTAAGTTGTCTGGCTGAATTGAGTCCTACTGCCAATTCTCAGATACAGGTTTGGTCTACCTCCTCAGAGAAAGCTCGTATTGAAAATTGAATGTGTTTTTGCCCTTTTTCAGACCGTGGGGAACATGAATACGTCTGTGTGTTGCAAATGTGAGCTGTTTGCCAAAAGTTATGTTTTCTTGCTGAATTGAGCCCTACTGCCCATTATGAGATACTCTTTGGTCTATCTCCATAGGGAAAGCTGAGATTTGAAAAAATTGTTTGTTTTTTGGGCTTTTCAGACTGTGGGGTACATGAATATTTATTTCTTTTGCATATCTAATCTCTGTGTTAAAAGTTATGTTTTCTGGCTGAATTGAGTTCTACTGCCAATTCTGAGACACAGGTTTGGTCTTACTCCTAAGAGACAGCTCGTATTGAAAATTGAATGTGTTTTTGCCCTTTTTCAGACCGTGGGGAACATGAATACGTCTGTGTGTTGCAAATCTGAGCTGTCAAAAGTTATGTTTTCTTGCTGAATTGAGCCCTACTGCCCATTCTGAGATACACTTTGGTCTATCTCCTCAGGAAAAGCTCAGATTTGAAAAAATTGACTGTTTTTTGGGTGTTTCAGACTGTGGGGTACATGAATATATATTTGTTTCCCATATCTAAGCTCTGTGTCAAAAGATTTGTTTTCTGGTTGAATGCAGTCCTACTGCCTATTCTGAGATACAGATCCTAAGGGATAGCTCAGATTTGAAAATTGTGTGTTTTTGGTCTTTTCATACTTTGCGTAACATGAACACGTGTTTCTTTTGAAAATCTGAGCTTGTGTCAAAAGTTTAGTTTTCTGGCTGAATAGAGGCCTACTGCCCATTCTGAGATGCATTTTGGTCTATCTCCTCAGGGAAAGCTCAGATTTGAAAAAATTGAGTTTTTTGGGCTTTTCAGACTGTGGGGTACATGAATATATGTTTGTTTTTCAAATCTGAGCTGTGTGTCAAAGTTATGTTTTCTGGTTGAATGCAGTCCTACTGCCTATTCTGAGATACAGATTTGGTCTAACTCCTCAAGGAAAGTTCAGATTTGAAAAGTGTGTGTTTTTGGTTTTTTCATACTTTCCATAAAATGAACATGTTTTTCTTTTGAAAATCTGAGCTTGTGTCAAAACTTATGTTTTCCTGTTTGTATGCAGTCCTTCTGAGATACAGCTTTGGTCTAACTCCTCAGGGAAAGCTCAGATTTGAAAATTGTGTGTTTTTGGTGTTTTCATACTTTCTGTAACATGAATGTGTTTCTTTTGAAAATCTGAGCTTGTATCAAAAGGTCAGTTTTCTGGCTGAATTGAGCCCTACTGCCCATTCTGAGATGCACTTTAGTCTATCTCCTCAGGGAAAGCTCAGATTTGAAAAAATTGTCTGTGGGGTACATGAATGCAGTCCTACTGCCAATTCTGAGACACAGGTTTGGTCTTACTCCTAATAGACAGCTCGTATTGAAAATTGAATGTCTTTTTTCGCTTTTTTCAGACCGTGGAGAACATGAATATATGTTTGTTTTCCATATCTAAGCTCTGTGTCAAAAGTTATGTTTTCTGGTTGAATGCAGTCCTACTGTCTATTCTGAGATACAGCTTTCGTCTAACTCCTCAGGGAAAGCTCAGATTTGAAAATTGTGTGTTTTTGGTATTTTCATACTTTGCCTAAAATGAACGTGTTTCTTTTGAAAATCTGAGCTTGGGTCAAAAGTTAAGTTGTCTGGCTGAATTGAGTCCTACTGCCAATTCTCAGATACAGGTTTGGTCTACCTCCTCAGAGAAAGCTCGTATTGAAAATTGAATGTGTTTTTGCCCTTTTTCAGACCGTGGGGAACATGAATACGTCTGTGTGTTGCAAATGTGAGCTGTTTGCCAAAAGTTATGTTTTCTTGCTGAATTGAGCCCTACTGCCAATTCTGAGAGACACTTTGGTCTAACTCCTCAGGGAAAGCTGAGATTTGAAAATTGTGTGTTTTGGGTGTTTTCATACTTTCCGTAACATGAATGTGTTTATTTTGAAAATCTGAGCTTGTATCAAAAGTTAAGTTTTCTGGCTGAATTGAATCCTACTGCCAATTCTGAGATACAGCTTTGGTCTAACTCCTCAGAGAAAGCTCGTATTGACAATTGAATGCCTTTTTGCGCTATTTTCAGACCTTGGTGAACATGAATATGCGTTTCTTCTGCAAACCTGAGCTGTCTGTCAAAAGTTAAGTTTTCTGGCTGAATTGAGCCCTACTGCCAATTCTGAGAGACACTTTGGTCTATCTCCTCAGGGAAAGCTCAGATTTGAAAAAATTGTCTGTGGGGTACATGAATGCAGTCCTACTGCCAATTCTGAGACACAGGTTTGGTCTTACTCCTAATAGACAGCTCGTATTGAAAATTGAATGTCTTTTTTCGCTTTCTTCAGACCGTGGAGAACATGAATATATGTTTGTTTTCCATATCTAAGCTCTGTGTCAAAAGTTATGTTTTCTGGTTGAATGCAGTCCTACTGCCTATTCTGAGATACAGCTTTGGTCTAACTCCTCAGGGAAAGCTGAGATTTGAAAATTGTGTGTTTTGGGTGTTTTCATACTTTCCGTAACATGAATGTGTTTATTTTGAAAATCTGAGCTTGTATCAAAAGTTAAGTTTTCTGGCTGAATTGAATCCTACTGCCAATTCTGAGATACAGCTTTGGTCTAACTCCTCAGAGAAAGCTCGTATTGACAATTGAATGCCTTTTTGCGCTATTTTCAGACCTTGGTGAACATGAATATGTGTTTCTTCTGCAAACCTGAGCTGTCTGTCAAAAGTTAAGTTTTCTGGCTGAATTGAATCCTACTGCCAATTCTGAGAGACACTTTGGTCTATCTCCTCAGGGAAAGCTCAGATTTGAAAAAATTGTCTGTGGGGTACATGAATATTTGTTTCTTTTGCATATCAAAGCTCTGGGTCAAAAGTTAAGTTTTCTGGCTGAATTTAGCCCTACTACCAATTCTGAGGGACACTTTGGTCTATCTCCTCAGGGATTTGAAAAAATTGTCTGTTTCTTGGGTTTTTCAAACTGTGGGGTACATGAATATGTGTTTCTTTTGCATATCTAAGCTCTGTGTCAAAAGTTATGTTTTCTGGTTGAATGCAGTCCTACTGTCTATTCTGAGATACAGCTTTCGTCTAACTCTTCAGGGAAAGCTCAGATTTGAAAATTGTGTGTTTTTGGTCTTTTCATACTTTGCCAAAAATGAACGTGTTTCTTTTGAAAATCTGAGCTTGGGTCAAAAGTTAAGTTGTCTGGCTGAATTGAGTCCTACTGCCAATTCTCAGATACAGGTTTGGTCTACCTCCTCAGAGAAAGCTCGTATTGAAAATTGAATGTGTTTTTGCCCTTTTTCAGACCGTGGGGAACATGAATACGTCTGTGTGTTGCAAATGTGAGCTGTTTGCCAAAAGTTATGTTTTCTTGCTGAATTGAGCCCTACTGCCCATTATGAGATACTCTTTGGTCTATCTCCATAGGGAAAGCTGAGATTTGAAAAAATTGTTTGTTTTTTGGGCTTTTCAGACTGTGGGGTACATGAATATTTATTTCTTTTGCATATCTAATCTCTGTGTTAAAAGTTATGTTTTCTGGCTGAATTGAGTTCTACTGCCAATTCTGAGACACAGGTTTGGTCTTACTCCTAAGAGACAGCTCGTATTGAAAATTGAATGTGTTTTTGCCCTTTTTCAGACCGTGGGGAACATGAATACGTCTGTGTGTTGCAAATCTGAGCTGTCAAAAGTTATGTTTTCTTGCTGAATTGAGCCCTACTGCCCATTCTGAGATACACTTTGGTCTATCTCCTCAGGAAAAGCTCAGATTTGAAAAAATTGACTGTTTTTTGGGTGTTTCAGACTGTGGGGTACATGAATATATATTTGTTTCCCATATCTAAGCTCTGTGTCAAAAGATTTGTTTTCTGGTTGAATGCAGTCCTACTGCCTATTCTGAGATACAGATCCTAAGGGATAGCTCAGATTTGAAAATTGTGTGTTTTTGGTCTTTTCATACTTTGCGTAACATGAACACGTGTTTCTTTTGAAAATCTGAGCTTGTGTCAAAAGTTTAGTTTTCTGGCTGAATAGAGGCCTACTGCCCATTCTGAGATGCATTTTGGTCTATCTCCTCAGGGAAAGCTCAGATTTGAAAAAATTGAGTTTTTTGGGCTTTTCAGACTGTGGGGTACATGAATATATGTTTGTTTTTCAAATCTGAGCTGTGTGTCAAAGTTATGTTTTCTGGTTGAATGCAGTCCTACTGCCTATTCTGAGATACAGATTTGGTCTAACTCCTCAAGGAAAGTTCAGATTTGAAAAGTGTGTGTTTTTGGTTTTTTCATACTTTCCATAAAATGAACATGTTTTTCTTTTGAAAATCTGAGCTTGTGTCAAAACTTATGTTTTCCTGTTTGTATGCAGTCCTTCTGAGATACAGCTTTGGTCTAACTCCTCAGGGAAAGCTCAGATTTGAAAATTGTGTGTTTTTGGTGTTTTCATACTTTCTGTAACATGAATGTGTTTCTTTTGAAAATCTGAGCTTGTATCAAAAGGTCAGTTTTCTGGCTGAATTGAGCCCTACTGCCCATTCTGAGATGCACTTTAGTCTATCTCCTCAGGGAAAGCTCAGATTTGAAAAAATTGTCTGTGGGGTACATGAATGCAGTCCTACTGCCAATTCTGAGACACAGGTTTGGTCTTACTCCTAATAGACAGCTCGTATTGAAAATTGAATGTCTTTTTTCGCTTTTTTCAGACCGTGGAGAACATGAATATATGTTTGTTTTCCATATCTAAGCTCTGTGTCAAAAGTTATGTTTTCTGGTTGAATGCAGTCCTACTGTCTATTCTGAGATACAGCTTTCGTCTAACTCCTCAGGGAAAGCTCAGATTTGAAAATTGTGTGTTTTTGGTATTTTCATACTTTGCCTAAAATGAACGTGTTTCTTTTGAAAATCTGAGCTTGGGTCAAAAGTTAAGTTGTCTGGCTGAATTGAGTCCTACTGCCAATTCTCAGATACAGGTTTGGTCTACCTCCTCAGAGAAAGCTCGTATTGAAAATTGAATGTGTTTTTGCCCTTTTTCAGACCGTGGGGAACATGAATACGTCTGTGTGTTGCAAATGTGAGCTGTTTGCCAAAAGTTATGTTTTCTTGCTGAATTGAGCCCTACTGCCAATTCTGAGAGACACTTTGGTCTAACTCCTCAGGGAAAGCTGAGATTTGAAAATTGTGTGTTTTGGGTGTTTTCATACTTTCCGTAACATGAATGTGTTTATTTTGAAAATCTGAGCTTGTATCAAAAGTTAAGTTTTCTGGCTGAATTGAATCCTACTGCCAATTCTGAGATACAGCTTTGGTCTAACTCCTCAGAGAAAGCTCGTATTGACAATTGAATGCCTTTTTGCGCTATTTTCAGACCTTGGTGAACATGAATATGCGTTTCTTCTGCAAACCTGAGCTGTCTGTCAAAAGTTAAGTTTTCTGGCTGAATTGAGCCCTACTGCCAATTCTGAGAGACACTTTGGTCTATCTCCTCAGGGAAAGCTCAGATTTGAAAAAAATGTCTGTGGGATACATGAATATTTGTTTCTTTTGCATATCTAAGCTCTGGGTCAAAAGTTAAGTTTTCTGGCTGAATTTAGCCCTACTGCCAATTCTGAGGGACACTTTGGTCTATCTCCTCAGGGAAAGCTCAGAGTTGAAAAAATTGTCTGTTTTTTGGGCCTTTCAGACCTTGGTGAACATGAATATGTGTTTCTTCCGCAAACCTGAGCTGTCTGTCAAAAGTTAAGTTTTCTGGCTGAATTGAGCCCTACTGCCAATTCTGAGAGACACTTTGGTCTATCTCCTCAGGGAAAGCTCAGATTCGAAAAAATTGTCTGTGGGGTACATGAATGCAGTCCTACTGCCAATTCTGAGACACAGGTTTGGTCTTACTCCTAATAGACAGCTCGTATTGAAAATTGAATGTCTTTTTTCGCTTTTTTCAGACCGTGGGAAACATGAATATATGTTTCTTTTCCATATCTAAGCTCTGTGTCAAAAGTTATGTTTTCTGGTTGAATGCAGTCCTACTGCCTATTCTGAGATACAGCTTTGGTCTAACTCCTCAGGGAAAGCTGAGATTTGAAAATTGTGTGTTTTTGGTGTTTTCATACTTTCCGTAACATGAATATGTGTTTATTTTGAAAATCTGAGCTTGTATCAAAAGTTAAGTATTCTGGCTGAATTTAGCCCTACTGCCAATTCTGAGGGACACTTTGGTCTATCTCCTCAGGGATTTGAAAATTTTTTCTGTTTTTGGGGTTTTTCAAACTGTGGGGTACATGAATATGTGTTTCTTTTGCATATCTAAGCTCTGTGTCAAAAGTTATGTTTTCTGGTTGAATGCAGTCCTACTGTCTATTCTGAGATACAGCTTTGGTCTAACTCCTCAGGGAAAGCTCAGATTTGAAAATTGTGTGTTTTTGGTGTTTTCATACTTTCTGTAACATGAATATGTGTTTATTTTGAAAATCTGAGCTTGTATCAAAAGTTAAGTTTTCTGGCTGAATTGAATCCTACTGCCAATTCTGAGAGACACTTTGGTCTATCTCCTCAGGGAAAGCTCAGATTTGAAAAAATTGTCTGTGGAAAAAATCTGAGCTTGTATCAAAAGTTAAGTTTTCTGGCTGAATTGAGCCCTACTGCCAATTCTGAGATACAGCTTTGGTCTAACTCCTCAGAGAAAGATCGTATTGACAATTGAATGCCTTTTTGCGCTATTTTCAGACCTTGGTGAACATGAATATGTGTTTCGTCTGCAAACCTGAGCTGTCTGTCAAAAGTTAAGTTTTCTGGCTGAATTGAGCCCTACTGCCAATTCTGAGAGACACTTTGGTCTATCTCCTCAGGGAAAGCTCAGATTTGAAAAAAATGTCTGTGGGATACATGAATATTTGTTTCTTTTGCATATCTAAGCTCTGGGTCAAAAGTTAAGTTTTCTGGCTGAATTTAGCCCTACTGCCAATTCTGAGGGACACTTTGGTCTATCTCCTCAGGGAAAGCTCAGAGTTGAAAAAATTGTCTGTTTTTTGGGCCTTTCAGACCTTGGTGAACATGAATATGTGTTTCTTCCGCAAACCTGAGCTGTCTGTCAAAAGTTAAGTTTTCTGGCTGAATTGAGCCCTACTGCCAATTCTGAGAGACACTTTGGTCTATCTCCTCAGGGAAAGCTCAGATTCGAAAAAATTGTCTGTGGGGTACATGAATGCAGTCCTACTGCCAATTCTGAGACACAGGTTTGGTCTTACTCCTAATAGACAGCTCGTATTGAAAATTGAATGTCTTTTTTCGCTTTTTTCAGACCGTGGGAAACATGAATATATGTTTCTTTTCCATATCTAAGCTCTGTGTCAAAAGTTATGTTTTCTGGTTGAATGCAGTCCTACTGCCTATTCTGAGATACAGCTTTGGTCTAACTCCTCAGGGAAAGCTGAGATTTGAAAATTGTGTGTTTTTGGTGTTTTCATACTTTCCGTAACATGAATATGTGTTTATTTTGAAAATCTGAGCTTGTATCAAAAGTTAAGTATTCTGGCTGAATTTAGCCCTACTGCCAATTCTGAGGGACACTTTGGTCTATCTCCTCAGGGATTTGAAAATTTTTTCTGTTTTTGGGGTTTTTCAAACTGTGGGGTACATGAATATGTGTTTCTTTTGCATATCTAAGCTCTGTGTCAAAAGTTATGTTTTCTGGTTGAATGCAGTCCTACTGTCTATTCTGAGATACAGCTTTGGTCTAACTCCTCAGGGAAAGCTCAGATTTGAAAATTGTGTGTTTTTGGTGTTTTCATACTTTCTGTAACATGAATATGTGTTTATTTTGAAAATCTGAGCTTGTATCAAAAGTTAAGTTTTCTGGCTGAATTGAATCCTACTGCCAATTCTGAGAGACACTTTGGTCTATCTCCTCAGGGAAAGCTCAGATTTGAAAAAATTGTCTGTGGAAAAAATCTGAGCTTGTATCAAAAGTTAAGTTTTCTGGCTGAATTGAGCCCTACTGCCAATTCTGAGATACAGCTTTGGTCTAACTCCTCAGAGAAAGATCGTATTGACAATTGAATGCCTTTTTGCGCTATTTTCAGACCTTGGTGAACATGAATATGTGTTTCGTCTGCAAACCTGAGCTGTCTGTCAAAAGTTAAGTTTTCTGGCTGAATTGAGCCCTACTGCCAATTCTGAGAGACACTTTGGTCTATCTCCTCAGGGAAAGCTCAGATTTGAAAAAAATGTCTGTGGGATACATGAATATTTGTTTCTTTTGCATATCTAAGCTCTGGGTCAAAAGTTAAGTTTTCTGGCTGAATTTAGCCCTACTGCCAATTCTGAGGGACACTTTGGTCTATCTCCTCAGGGAAAGCTCAGAGTTGAAAAAATTGTCTGTTTTTTGGGCCTTTCAGACCTTGGTGAACATGAATATGTGTTTCTTCCGCAAACCTGAGCTGTCTGTCAAAAGTTAAGTTTTCTGGCTGAATTGAGCCCTACTGCCAATTCTGAGAGACACTTTGGTCTATCTCCTCAGGGAAAGCTCAGATTCGAAAAAATTGTCTGTGGGGTACATGAATGCAGTCCTACTGCCAATTCTGAGACACAGGTTTGGTCTTACTCCTAATAGACAGCTCGTATTGAAAATTGAATGTCTTTTTTCGCTTTTTTCAGACCATGGGAAACATGAATATATGTTTCTTTTCCATATCTAAGCTCTGTGTCAAAAGTTATGTTTTCTGGTTGAATGCAGTCCTACTGCCTATTCTGAGATACAGCTTTGGTCTAACTCCTCAGGGAAAGCTGAGATTTGAAAATTGTGTGTTTTTGGTGTTTTCATACTTTCCGTAACATGAATATGTGTTTATTTTGAAAATCTGAGCTTGTATCAAAAGTTAAGTATTCTGGCTGAATTTAGCCCTACTGCCAATTCTGAGGGACACTTTGGTCTATCTCCTCAGGGATTTGAAAATTTTTTCTGTTTTTGGGGTTTTTCAAACTGTGGGGTACATGAATATGTGTTTCTTTTGCATATCTAAGCTCTGTGTCAAAAGTTATGTTTTCTGGTTGAATGCAGTCCTACTGTCTATTCTGAGATACAGCTTTGGTCTAACTCCTCAGGGAAAGCTCAGATTTGAAAATTGTGTGTTTTTGGTGTTTTCATACTTTCCGTAACATGAATATGTGTTTATTTTGAAAATCTGAGCTTGTATCAAAGTTAAGTTTTCTGTCTGAATTGAGCCCTACTGCCAATTCTGAGAGACACTTTGGTCTATCTCCTCAGGGAAAGCTCAGATTTGAAAAAATTGTCTGTGGGGTACATGAATATTTGTTTCTTTTGCATATCAAAGCTCTGGGTCAAAAGTTAAGTTTTCTGGCTGAATTTAGCCCTACTGCCAATTCTGAGGGACACTTTGGTCTATCTCCTCAGGGATTTGAAAAAATTGTCTGTTTCTTGGGTTTTTCAAACTGTGGGGTACATGAATATGTGTTTCTTTTGCATATCTAAGCTCTGTGTCAAAAGTTATGTTTTCTGGTTGAATGCAGTCCTACTGTCTATTCTGAGATACAGCTTTCGTCTAACTCCTCAGGGAAAGCTCAGATTTGAAAATTGTGTGTTTTTGGTGTTTTCATACTTTGCCAAAAATGAACGTGTTTCTTTTGAAAATCTGAGCTTGGGTCAAAAGTTAAGTTGTCTGGCTGAATTGAGTCCTACTGCCAATTCTCAGATACAGGTTTGGTCTACCTCCTCAGAGAAAGCTCGTATTGAAAATTGAATGTGTTTTTGCCCTTTTTCAGACCGTGGGGAACATGAATACGTCTGTGTGTTGCAAATCTGAGCTGTTTGCCAAAAGTTATGTTTTCTTGCTGAATTGAGCCCTACTGCCCATTATGAGATACTCTTTGGTCTATCTCCATAGGGAAAGCTGAGATTTGAAAAAATTGTTTGTTTTTTGCGCTTTTCAGACTGTGGGGTACATGAATATTTATTTCTTTTGCATATCTAATCTCTGTGTTAAAAGTTATGTTTTCTGGCTGAATTGAGTTCTACTGCCAATTCTGAGACACAGGTTTGGTCTTACTCCTAAGAGACAGCTCGTATTGAAAATTGAATGTGTTTTTGCCCTTTTTCAGACCGTGGGGAACATGAATACGTCTGTGTGTTGCAAATCTGAGCTGTCAAAAGTTATGTTTTCTTGCTGAATTGAGCCCTACTGCCCATTCTGAGATACACTTTGGTCTATCTCCTCAGGAAAAGCTCAGATTTGAAAAAATTGACTGTTTTTTGGGGGTTTCAGACTGTGGGGTACATGAATATATGTTTGTTTTTCAAATCTGAGCTGTGTGTCAAAGTTATGTTTTCTGGTTGAATGCAGTCCTACTGCCTATTCTGAGATACAGCTTTGGTCTAACTCCTCAGGGAAAGCTCAGATTTGAAAATTGTGTGTTTTTGGTGTTTTCATACTTTCTGTAACATGAATGTGTTTCTTTTGAAAATCTGAGCTTGTATCAAAAGGTCAGTTTTCTGGCTGAATTGAGCCCTACTGCCCATTCTGAGATGCACTTTAGTCTATCTCCTCAGGGAAAGCTCAGATTTGAAAAAATTGTCTGTGGGGTACATGAATGCAGTCCTACTGCCAATTCTGAGACACAGGTTTGGTCTTACTCCTAATAGACAGCTCGTATTGAAAATTGAATGTCTTTTTTCGCTTTTTTCAGACCGTGGAGAACATGAATATATGTTTGTTTTCCATATCTAAGCTCTGTGTCAAAAGTTATGTTTTCTGGTTGAATGCAGTCCTACTGCCTATTCTGAGAGACACTTTGGTCTATCTCCTCAGGGAAAGCTCAGATTTGAAAAAAATGTCTGTGGGATACATGAATATTTGTTTCTTTTGCATATCTAAGCTCTGGGTCAAAAGTTAAGTTTTCTGGCTGAATTTAGCCCTACTGCCAATTCTGAGGGACACTTTGGTCTATCTCCTCAGGGAAAGCTCAGAGTTGAAAAAATTGTCTGTTTTTTGGGCCTTTCAGACCTTGGTGAACATGAATATGTGTTTCTTCCGCAAACCTGAGCTGTCTGTCAAAAGTTAAGTTTTCTGGCTGAATTGAGCCCTACTGCCAATTCTGAGAGACACTTTGGTCTATCTCCTCAGGGAAAGCTCAGATTCGAAAAAATTGTCTGTGGGGTACATGAATGCAGTCCTACTGCCAATTCTGAGACACAGGTTTGGTCTTACTCCTAATAGACAGCTCGTATTGAAAATTGAATGTCTTTTTTCGCTTTTTTCAGACCGTGGGAAACATGAATATATGTTTCTTTTCCATATCTAAGCTCTGTGTCAAAAGTTATGTTTTCTGGTTGAATGCAGTCCTACTGCCTATTCTGAGATACAGCTTTGGTCTAACTCCTCAGGGAAAGCTGAGATTTGAAAATTGTGTGTTTTTGGTGTTTTCATACTTTCCGTAACATGAATATGTGTTTATTTTGAAAATCTGAGCTTGTATCAAAAGTTAAGTTTTCTGGCTGAATTGAATCCTACTGCCAATTCTGAGAGACACTTTGGTCTATCTCCTCAGGGAAAGCTCAGATTTGAAAAAATTGTCTGTGGGGTACATGAATATTTGTTTCTTTTGCATATCAAAGCTCTGGGTCAAAAGTTAAGTTTTCTGGCTGAATTTAGCCCTACTGCCAATTCTGAGGGACACTTTGGTCTATCTCCTCAGGGATTTGAAAAAATTGTCTGTTTCTTGGGTTTTTCAAACTGTGGGGTACATGAATATGTGTTTCTTTTGCATATCTAAGCTCTGTGTCAAAAGTTATGTTTTCTGGTTGAATGCAGTCCTACTGTCTATTCTGAGATACAGCTTTCGTCTAACTCCTCAGGGAAAGCTCAGATTTGAAAATTGTGTGTTTTTGGTCTTTTCATACTTTGCCAAAAATGAACGTGTTTCTTTTGAAAATCTGAGCTTGGGTCAAAAGTTAAGTTGTCTGGCTGAATTGAGTCCTACTGCCAATTCTCAGATACAGGTTTGGTCTACCTCCTCAGAGAAAGCTCGTATTGAAAATTGAATGTGTTTTTGCCCTTTTTCAGACCGTGGGGAACATGAATACGTCTGTGTGTTGCAAATCTGAGCTGTTTGCCAAAAGTTATGTTTTCTTGCTGAATTGAGCCCTACTGCCCATTATGAGATACTCTTTGGTCTATCTCCATAGGGAAAGCTGAGATTTGAAAAAATTGTTTGTTTTTTGCGCTTTTCAGACTGTGGGGTACATGAATATTTATTTCTTTTGCATATCTAATCTCTGTGTTAAAAGTTATGTTTTCTGGCTGAATTGAGTTCTACTGCCAATTCTGAGACACAGGTTTGGTCTTACTCCTAAGAGACAGCTCGTATTGAAAATTGAATGTGTTTTTGCCCTTTTTCAGACCGTGGGGAACATGAATACGTCATTTGTGTGTTGCAAATCTGAGCTGTCAAAAGTTATGTTTTCTTGCTGAATTGAGCCCTACTGCCCATTCTGAGATACACTTTGGTCTATCTCCTCAGGAAAAGCTCAGATTTGAAAAAATTGACTGTTTTTTGGGGGTTTCAGACTGTGGGGTACATGAATATATGTTTGTTTTTCAAATCTGAGCTGTGTGTCAAAGTTATGTTTTCTGGTTGAATGCAGTCCTACTGCCTATTCTGAGATACAGATTTGGTCTAACTCCTCAAGGAAAGTTCAGATTTGAAAAGTGTGTGTTTTTGGTTTTTTCATACTTTCCATAAAATGAACATGTTTTTCTTTTGAAAATCTGAGCAAAACTTATGTTTTCCTGTTTGTATGCAGTCCTTCTGAGATACAGCTTTGGTCTAACTCCTCAGGGAAAGCTCAGATTTGAAAATTGTGTGTTTTTGGTGTTTTCATACTTTCTGTAACATGAATGTGTTTCTTTTGAAAATCTGAGCTTGTATCAAAAGGTCAGTTTTCTGGCTGAATTGAGCCCTACTGCCCATTCTGAGATGCACTTTAGTCTATCTCCTCAGGGAAAGCACAGATTTGAAAAAATTGTCTGTGGGGTACATGAATGCAGTCCTACTGCCAATTCTGAGACACAGGTTTGGTCTTACTCCTAATAGACAGCTCGTATTGAAAATTGAATGTCTTTTTTCGCTTTTTTCAGACCGTGGAGAACATGAATATATGTTTGTTTTCCATATCTAAGCTCTGTGTCAAAAGTTATGTTTTCTGGTTGAATGCAGTCCTACTGCCTATTCTGAGAGACACTTTGGTCTATCTCCTCAGGGAAAGCTCAGAGTTGAAAAAATTGTCTGTTTTTTGGGCCTTTCAGACCTTGGTGAACATGAATATGTGTTTCTTCCGCAAACCTGAGCTGTCTGTCAAAAGTTAAGTTTTCTGGCTGAATTGAGCCCTACTGCCAATTCTGAGAGACACTTTGGTCTATCTCCTCAGGGAAAGCTCAGATTCGAAAAAATTGTCTGTGGGGTACATGAATGCAGTCCTACTGCCAATTCTGAGACACAGGTTTGGTCTTACTCCTAATAGACAGCTCGTATTGAAAATTGAATGTCTTTTTTCGCTTTTTTCAGACCGTGGGAAACATGAATATATGTTTCTTTTCCATATCTAAGCTCTGTGTCAAAAGTTATGTTTTCTGGTTGAATGCAGTCCTACTGCCTATTCTGAGATACAGCTTTGGTCTAACTCCTCAGGGAAAGCTGAGATTTGAAAATTGTGTGTTTTTGGTGTTTTCATACTTTCCGTAACATGAATATGTGTTTATTTTGAAAATCTGAGCTTGTATCAAAAGTTAAGTATTCTGGCTGAATTTAGCCCTACTGCCAATTCTGAGGGACACTTTGGTCTATCTCCTCAGGGATTTGAAAATTTTTTCTGTTTTTGGGGTTTTTCAAACTGTGGGGTACATGAATATGTGTTTCTTTTGCATATCTAAGCTCTGTGTCAAAAGTTATGTTTTCTGGTTGAATGCAGTCCTACTGTCTATTCTGAGATACAGCTTTGGTCTAACTCCTCAGGGAAAGCTGAGATTTGAAAATTGTGTGTTTTTGGTGTTTTCATACTTTCCGTAACATGAATATGTGTTTATTTTGAAAATCTGAGCTTGTATCAAAAGTTAAGTTTTCTGGCTGAATTGAATCCTACTGCCAATTCTGAGAGACACTTTGGTCTATCTCCTCAGGGAAAGCTCAGATTTGAAAAAATTGTCTGTGGAAAAAATCTGAGCTTGTATCAAAAGTTAAGTTTTCTGGCTGAATTGAATCCTACTGCCAAATCTGAGAGGCACTTTGGTCTATCTCCTCAGGGAAAGCTCAGATTTGAAAAAATTGTCTGTGGAAAAAATCTGAGCTTGTATCAAAAGTTAAGTTTTCTGGCTGAATTTAGCCCTACTGCCAATTCTGAGGGACACTTTGGTCTATCTCCTCAGGGATTTGAAAAAATTTTCTGTTTTTTGGGTTTTTCAAACTGTGGGGTACATGAATATGTGTTTCTTTTGCATATCTAAGCTCTGTGTCAAAAGTTATGTTTTCTGGTTGAATGCAGTCCTACTGCCTATTCTGAGATACAGCTTTGGTCTAACACCTCAGGGAAAGCTGAGATTTGAAAATTGTGTGTTTTTGGTGTTTTCATACTTTCCGTAACATGAATATGTGTTTATTTTGAAAATCTGAGCTTGTATCAAAAGTTAAGTTTTCTGGCTGAATTGAATCCTACTGCCAATTCTGAGAGACACTTTGGTCTATCTCCTCAGGGAAAGCTCAGATTTGAAAAAATTGTCTGTGGAAAAAATCTGAGCTTGTATCAAAAGTTAAGTTTTCTGGCTGAAATGCCCTACTGCCAATTCTGAGAGAAATTGGTCTCTCCTCAAGGAAACCTCGTACTTGAAATTTGAATTTGTTTTTGCCCTTTTTCAGACCGTGGGGAACATGACTATGTGTTTGTTTTACATATCTAAGCTCTGAGTCAAAAGTTAAGTTTTCTGGCTGAATTGAGCCCTACTGCCAATTCTGAGAGACACTTTGGTCTATCTCCTCAGGGAAAGCTCAGATTTGAAAAAATTGTCTGTGGAAAAAATCTGAGCTTGTATCAAAAGTTAAGTTTTCTGGCTGAATTGAGCCCT
Organism: Pantherophis guttatus; assembly: GCF_059756535.1. NCBI lineage: Eukaryota > Metazoa > Chordata > Lepidosauria > Squamata > Colubridae > Pantherophis > Pantherophis guttatus. The sequence goes on along the minus strand of NC_142079.1, from coordinate 17,883,889 downwards.
ACTGCCAATTCTGAGAGACACTTTGGTCTATCTCCTCAGGGAAAGCTCAGATTTGAAAAAAATGTCTGTGGGATACATGAATATTTGTTTCTTTTGCATATCTAAGCTCTGGGTCAAAAGTTAAGTTTTCTGGCTGAATTTAGCCCTACTGCCAATTCTGAGGGACACTTTGGTCTATCTCCTCAGGGAAAGCTCAGAGTTGAAAAAATTGTCTGTTTTTTGGGCCTTTCAGACCTTGGTGAACATGAATATGTGTTTCTTCCGCAAACCTGAGCTGTCTGTCAAAAGTTAAGTTTTCTGGCTGAATTGAGCCCTACTGCCAATTCTGAGAGACACTTTGGTCTATCTCCTCAGGGAAAGCTCAGATTCGAAAAAATTGTCTGTGGGGTACATGAATGCAGTCCTACTGCCAATTCTGAGACACAGGTTTGGTCTTACTCCTAATAGACAGCTCGTATTGAAAATTGAATGTCTTTTTTCGCTTTTTTCAGACCGTGGGAAACATGAATATATGTTTCTTTTCCATATCTAAGCTCTGTGTCAAAAGTTATGTTTTCTGGTTGAATGCAGTCCTACTGCCTATTCTGAGATACAGCTTTGGTCTAACTCCTCAGGGAAAGCTGAGATTTGAAAATTGTGTGTTTTTGGTGTTTTCATACTTTCCGTAACATGAATATGTGTTTATTTTGAAAATCTGAGCTTGTATCAAAAGTTAAGTATTCTGGCTGAATTTAGCCCTACTGCCAATTCTGAGGGACACTTTGGTCTATCTCCTCAGGGATTTGAAAATTTTTTCTGTTTTTGGGGTTTTTCAAACTGTGGGGTACATGAATATGTGTTTCTTTTGCATATCTAAGCTCTGTGTCAAAAGTTATGTTTTCTGGTTGAATGCAGTCCTACTGTCTATTCTGAGATACAGCTTTGGTCTAACTCCTCAGGGAAAGCTCAGATTTGAAAATTGTGTGTTTTTGGTGTTTTCATACTTTCCGTAACATGAATATGTGTTTATTTTGAAAATCTGAGCTTGTATCAAAGTTAAGTTTTCTGTCTGAATTGAGCCCTACTGCCAATTCTGAGAGACACTTTGGTCTATCTCCTCAGGGAAAGCTCAGATTTGAAAAAATTGTCTGGGGGGTACATGAATATTTGTTTCTTTTGCATATCAAAGCTCTGGGTCAAAAGTTAAGTTTTCTGGCTGAATTTAGCCCTACTGCCAATTCTGAGGGACACTTTGGTCTATCTCCTCAGGGATTTGAAAAAATTGTCTGTTTCTTGGGTTTTTCAAACTGTGGGGTACATGAATATGTGTTTCTTTTGCATATCTAAGCTCTGTGTCAAAAGTTATGTTTTCTGGTTGAATGCAGTCCTACTGTCTATTCTGAGATACAGCTTTCGTCTAACTCCTCAGGGAAAGCTCAGATTTGAAAATTGTGTGTTTTTGGTGTTTTCATACTTTGCCAAAAATGAACGTGTTTCTTTTGAAAATCTGAGCTTGGGTCAAAAGTTAAGTTGTCTGGCTGAATTGAGTCCTACTGCCAATTCTCAGATACAGGTTTGGTCTACCTCCTCAGAGAAAGCTCGTATTGAAAATTGAATGTGTTTTTGCCCTTTTTCAGACCGTGGGGAACATGAATACGTCTGTGTGTTGCAAATCTGAGCTGTTTGCCAAAAGTTATGTTTTCTTGCTGAATTGAGCCCTACTGCCCATTATGAGATACTCTTTGGTCTATCTCCATAGGGAAAGCTGAGATTTGAAAAAATTGTTTGTTTTTTGCGCTTTTCAGACTGTGGGGTACATGAATATTTATTTCTTTTGCATATCTAATCTCTGTGTTAAAAGTTATGTTTTCTGGCTGAATTGAGTTCTACTGCCAATTCTGAGACACAGGTTTGGTCTTACTCCTAAGAGACAGCTCGTATTGAAAATTGAATGTGTTTTTGCCCTTTTTCAGACCGTGGGGAACATGAATACGTCTGTGTGTTGCAAATCTGAGCTGTCAAAAGTTATGTTTTCTTGCTGAATTGAGCCCTACTGCCCATTCTGAGATACACTTTGGTCTATCTCCTCAGGAAAAGCTCAGATTTGAAAAAATTGACTGTTTTTTGGGGGTTTCAGACTGTGGGGTACATGAATATATGTTTGTTTTTCAAATCTGAGCTGTGTGTCAAAGTTATGTTTTCTGGTTGAATGCAGTCCTACTGCCTATTCTGAGATACAGATTTGGTCTAACTCCTCAAGGAAAGTTCAGATTTGAAAAGTGTGTGTTTTTGGTTTTTTCATACTTTCCATAAAATGAACATGTTTTTCTTTTGAAAATCTGAGCTTGTGTCAAAACTTATGTTTTCCTGTTTGTATGCAGTCCTTCTGAGATACAGCTTTGGTCTAACTCCTCAGGGAAAGCTCAGATTTGAAAATTGTGTGTTTTTGGTGTTTTCATACTTTCTGTAACATGAATGTGTTTCTTTTGAAAATCTGAGCTTGTATCAAAAGGTCAGTTTTCTGGCTGAATTGAGCCCTACTGCCCATTCTGAGATGCACTTTAGTCTATCTCCTCAGGGAAAGCTCAGATTTGAAAAAATTGTCTGTGGGGTACATGAATGCAGTCCTACTGCCAATTCTGAGACACAGGTTTGGTCTTACTCCTAATAGACAGCTCGTATTGAAAATTGAATGTCTTTTTTCGCTTTTTTCAGACCGTGGAGAACATGAATATATGTTTGTTTTCCATATCTAAGCTCTGTGTCAAAAGTTATGTTTTCTGGTTGAATGCAGTCCTACTGCCTATTCTGAGAGACACTTTGGTCTATCTCCTCAGGGAAAGCTCAGATTTGAAAAAAATGTCTGTGGGATACATGAATATTTGTTTCTTTTGCATATCTAAGCTCTGGGTCAAAAGTTAAGTTTTCTGGCTGAATTTAGCCCTACTGCCAATTCTGAGGGACACTTTGGTCTATCTCCTCAGGGAAAGCTCAGAGTTGAAAAAATTGTCTGTTTTTTGGGCCTTTCAGACCTTGGTGAACATGAATATGTGTTTCTTCCGCAAACCTGAGCTGTCTGTCAAAAGTTAAGTTTTCTGGCTGAATTGAGCCCTACTGCCAATTCTGAGAGACACTTTGGTCTATCTCCTCAGGGAAAGCTCAGATTCGAAAAAATTGTCTGTGGGGTACATGAATGCAGTCCTACTGCCAATTCTGAGACACAGGTTTGGTCTTACTCCTAATAGACAGCTCGTATTGAAAATTGAATGTCTTTTTTCGCTTTTTTCAGACCGTGGGAAACATGAATATATGTTTCTTTTCCATATCTAAGCTCTGTGTCAAAAGTTATGTTTTCTGGTTGAATGCAGTCCTACTGCCTATTCTGAGATACAGCTTTGGTCTAACTCCTCAGGGAAAGCTGAGATTTGAAAATTGTGTGTTTTTGGTGTTTTCATACTTTCCGTAACATGAATATGTGTTTATTTTGAAAATCTGAGCTTGTATCAAAAGTTAAGTTTTCTGGCTGAATTGAATCCTACTGCCAATTCTGAGAGACACTTTGGTCTATCTCCTCAGGGAAAGCTCAGATTTGAAAAAATTGTCTGTGGGGTACATGAATATGTGTTTCTTTTGCATATCTAAGCTCTGTGTCAAAAGTTATGTTTTCTGGTTGAATGCAGTCCTACTGTCTATTCTGAGATACAGCTTTCGTCTAACTCCTCAGGGAAAGCTCAGATTTGAAAATTGTGTGTTTTTGGTGTTTTCATACTTTGCCAAAAATGAACGTGTTTCTTTTGAAAATCTGAGCTTGGGTCAAAAGTTAAGTTGTCTGGCTGAATTGAGTCCTACTGCCAATTCTCAGATACAGGTTTGGTCTACCTCCTCAGAGAAAGCTCGTATTGAAAATTGAATGTGTTTTTGCCCTTTTTCAGACCGTGGGGAACATGAATACGTCTGTGTGTTGCAAATCTGAGCTGTTTGCCAAAAGTTATGTTTTCTTGCTGAATTGAGCCCTACTGCCCATTATGAGATACTCTTTGGTCTATCTCCATAGGGAAAGCTGAGATTTGAAAAAATTGTTTGTTTTTTGCGCTTTTCAGACTGTGGGGTACATGAATATTTATTTCTTTTGCATATCTAATCTCTGTGTTAAAAGTTATGTTTTCTGGCTGAATTGAGTTCTACTGCCAATTCTGAGACACAGGTTTGGTCTTACTCCTAAGAGACAGCTCGTATTGAAAATTGAATGTGTTTTTGCCCTTTTTCAGACCGTGGGGAACATGAATACGTCTGTGTGTTGCAAATCTGAGCTGTCAAAAGTTATGTTTTCTTGCTGAATTGAGCCCTACTGCCCATTCTGAGATACACTTTGGTCTATCTCCTCAGGAAAAGCTCAGATTTGAAAAAATTGACTGTTTTTTGGGGGTTTCAGACTGTGGGGTACATGAATATATGTTTGTTTTTCAAATCTGAGCTGTGTGTCAAAGTTATGTTTTCTGGTTGAATGCAGTCCTACTGCCTATTCTGAGATACAGATTTGGTCTAACTCCTCAAGGAAAGTTCAGATTTGAAAAGTGTGTGTTTTTGGTTTTTTCATACTTTCCATAAAATGAACATGTTTTTCTTTTGAAAATCTGAGCTTGTGTCAAAACTTATGTTTTCCTGTTTGTATGCAGTCCTTCTGAGATACAGCTTTGGTCTAACTCCTCAGGGAAAGCTCAGATTTGAAAATTGTGTGTTTTTGGTGTTTTCATACTTTCTGTAACATGAATGTGTTTCTTTTGAAAATCTGAGCTTGTATCAAAAGGTCAGTTTTCTGGCTGAATTGAGCCCTACTGCCCATTCTGAGATGCACTTTAGTCTATCTCCTCAGGGAAAGCTCAGATTTGAAAAAATTGTCTGTGGGGTACATGAATGCAGTCCTACTGCCAATTCTGAGACACAGGTTTGGTCTTACTCCTAATAGACAGCTCGTATTGAAAATTGAATGTCTTTTTTCGCTTTTTTCAGACCGTGGAGAACATGAATATATGTTTGTTTTCCATATCTAAGCTCTGTGTCAAAAGTTATGTTTTCTGGTTGAATGCAGTCCTACTGCCTATTCTGAGATACAGCTTTGGTCTAACTCCTCAGGGAAAGCTGAGATTTGAAAATTGTGTGTTTTGGGTGTTTTCATACTTTCCGTAACATGAATGTGTTTCTTTTGAAAATCTGAGCTTGTATCAAAAGGTCAGTTTTCTGGCTGAATTGAGCCCTACTGCCCATTCTGAGATGCACTTTAGTCTATCTCCTCAGGGAAAGCTCAGATTTGAAAAAATTGTCTGTGGGGTACATGAATGCAGTCCTACTGCCAATTCTGAGACACAGGTTTGGTCTTACTCCTAATAGACAGCTCGTATTGAAAATTGAATGTCTTTTTTCGCTTTTTTCAGACCGTGGAGAACATGAATATATGTTTGTTTTCCATATCTAAGCTCTGTGTCAAAAGTTATGTTTTCTGGTTGAATGCAGTCCTACTGCCTATTCTGAGAGACACTTTGGTCTATCTCCTCAGGGAAAGCTCAGATTTGAAAAAAATGTCTGTGGGATACATGAATATTTGTTTCTTTTGCATATCTAAGCTCTGGGTCAAAAGTTAAGTTTTCTGGCTGAATTTAGCCCTACTGCCAATTCTGAGGGACACTTTGGTCTATCTCCTCAGGGAAAGCTCAGAGTTGAAAAAATTGTCTGTTTTTTGGGCCTTTCAGACCTTGGTGAACATGAATATGTGTTTCTTCCGCAAACCTGAGCTGTCTGTCAAAAGTTAAGTTTTCTGGCTGAATTGAGCCCTACTGCCAATTCTGAGAGACACTTTGGTCTATCTCCTCAGGGAAAGCTCAGATTCGAAAAAATTGTCTGTGGGGTACATGAATGCAGTCCTACTGCCAATTCTGAGACACAGGTTTGGTCTTACTCCTAATAGACAGCTCGTATTGAAAATTGAATGTCTTTTTTCGCTTTTTTCAGACCGTGGGAAACATGAATATATGTTTCTTTTCCATATCTAAGCTCTGTGTCAAAAGTTATGTTTTCTGGTTGAATGCAGTCCTACTGCCTATTCTGAGATACAGCTTTGGTCTAACTCCTCAGGGAAAGCTGAGATTTGAAAATTGTGTGTTTTTGGTGTTTTCATACTTTCCGTAACATGAATATGTGTTTATTTTGAAAATCTGAGCTTGTATCAAAAGTTAAGTTTTCTGGCTGAATTGAATCCTACTGCCAATTCTGAGAGACACTTTGGTCTATCTCCTCAGGGAAAGCTCAGATTTGAAAAAATTGTCTGTGGAAAAAATCTGAGCTTGTATCAAAAGTTAAGTTTTCTGGCTGAATTGAATCCTACTGCCAAATCTGAGAGGCACTTTGGTCTATCTCCTCAGGGAAAGCTCAGATTTGAAAAAATTGTCTGTGGAAAAAATCTGAGCTTGTATCAAAAGTTAAGTTTTCTGGCTGAATTTAGCCCTACTGCCAATTCTGAGGGACACTTTGGTCTATCTCCTCAGGGATTTGAAAAAATTTTCTGTTTTTTGGGTTTTTCAAACTGTGGGGTACATGAATATGTGTTTCTTTTGCATATCTAAGCTCTGTGTCAAAAGTTATGTTTTCTGGTTGAATGCAGTCCTACTGCCTATTCTGAGATACAGCTTTGGTCTAACACCTCAGGGAAAGCTGAGATTTGAAAATTGTGTGTTTTTGGTGTTTTCATACTTTCCGTAACATGAATATGTGTTTATTTTGAAAATCTGAGCTTGTATCAAAAGTTAAGTTTTCTGGCTGAATTGAATCCTACTGCCAATTCTGAGAGACACTTTGGTCTATCTCCTCAGGGAAAGCTCAGATTTGAAAAAATTGTCTGTGGAAAAAATCTGAGCTTGTATCAAAAGTTAAGTTTTCTGGCTGAAATGCCCTACTGCCAATTCTGAGAGAAATTGGTCTCTCCTCAAGGAAACCTCGTACTTGAAATTTGAATTTGTTTTTGCCCTTTTTCAGACCGTGGGGAACATGACTATGTGTTTGTTTTACATATCTAAGCTCTGAGTCAAAAGTTAAGTTTTCTGGCTGAATTGAGCCCTACTGCCAATTCTGAGAGACACTTTGGTCTATCTCCTCAGGGAAAGCTCAGATTTGAAAAAATTGTCTGTGGAAAAAATCTGAGCTTGTATCAAAAGTTAAGTTTTCTGGCTGAATTGAGCCCTACTGCCAATTCTGAGAGACACTTTGGTCTATCTCCTCAGGGAAAGCTCAGATTTGAAAAAAATGTCTGTGGGATACATGAATATTTGTTTCTTTTGCATATCTAAGCTCTGGGTCAAAAGTTAAGTTTTCTGGCTGAATTTAGCCCTACTGCCAATTCTGAGGGACACTTTGGTCTATCTCCTCAGGGAAAGCTCAGAGTTGAAAAAATTGTCTGTTTTTTGGGCCTTTCAGACCTTGGTGAACATGAATATGTGTTTCTTCCGCAAACCTGAGCTGTCTGTCAAAAGTTAAGTTTTCTGGCTGAATTGAGCCCTACTGCCAATTCTGAGAGACACTTTGGTCTATCTCCTCAGGGAAAGCTCAGATTCGAAAAAATTGTCTGTGGGGTACATGAATGCAGTCCTACTGCCAATTCTGAGACACAGGTTTGGTCTTACTCCTAATAGACAGCTCGTATTGAAAATTGAATGTCTTTTTTCGCTTTTTTCAGACCGTGGGAAACATGAATATATGTTTCTTTTCCATATCTAAGCTCTGTGTCAAAAGTTATGTTTTCTGGTTGAATGCAGTCCTACTGTCTATTCTGAGATACAGCTTTGGTCTAACTCCTCAGGGAAAGCTGAGATTTGAAAATTGTGTGTTTTTGGTGTTTTCATACTTTCCGTAACATGAATATGTGTTTATTTTGAAAATCTGAGCTTGTATCAAAGTTAAGTTTTCTGTCTGAATTGAGCCCTACTGCCAATTCTGAGAGACACTTTGGTCTATCTCCTCAGGGAAAGCTCAGATTTGAAAAAATTGTCTGTGGGGTACATGAATATTTGTTTCTTTTGCATATCAAAGCTCTGGGTCAAAAGTTAAGTTTTCTGGCTGAATTTAGCCCTACTGCCAATTCTGAGGGACACTTTGGTCTATCTCCTCAGGGATTTGAAAAAATTGTCTGTTTCTTGGGTTTTTCAAACTGTGGGGTACATGAATATGTGTTTCTTTTGCATATCTAAGCTCTGTGTCAAAAGTTATGTTTTCTGGTTGAATGCAGTCCTACTGTCTATTCTGAGATACAGCTTTCGTCTAACTCCTCAGGGAAAGCTCAGATTTGAAAATTGTGTGTTTTTGGTGTTTTCATACTTTGCCAAAAATGAACGTGTTTCTTTTGAAAATCTGAGCTTGGGTCAAAAGTTAAGTTGTCTGGCTGAATTGAGTCCTACTGCCAATTCTCAGATACAGGTTTGGTCTACCTCCTCAGAGAAAGCTCGTATTGAAAATTGAATGTGTTTTTGCCCTTTTTCAGACCGTGGGGAACATGAATACGTCTGTGTGTTGCAAATCTGAGCTGTTTGCCAAAAGTTATGTTTTCTTGCTGAATTGAGCCCTACTGCCCATTATGAGATACTCTTTGGTCTATCTCCATAGGGAAAGCTGAGATTTGAAAAAATTGTTTGTTTTTTGCGCTTTTCAGACTGTGGGGTACATGAATATTTATTTCTTTTGCATATCTAATCTCTGTGTTAAAAGTTATGTTTTCTGGCTGAATTGAGTTCTACTGCCAATTCTGAGACACAGGTTTGGTCTTACTCCTAAGAGACAGCTCGTATTGAAAATTGAATGTGTTTTTGCCCTTTTTCAGACCGTGGGGAACATGAATACGTCTGTGTGTTGCAAATCTGAGCTGTCAAAAGTTATGTTTTCTTGCTGAATTGAGCCCTACTGCCCATTCTGAGATACACTTTGGTCTATCTCCTCAGGAAAAGCTCAGATTTGAAAAAATTGACTGTTTTTTGGGGGTTTCAGACTGTGGGGTACATGAATATATGTTTGTTTTTCAAATCTGAGCTGTGTGTCAAAGTTATGTTTTCTGGTTGAATGCAGTCCTACTGCCTATTCTGAGATACAGATTTGGTCTAACTCCTCAAGGAAAGTTCAGATTTGAAAAGTGTGTGTTTTTGGTTTTTTCATACTTTCCATAAAATGAACATGTTTTTCTTTTGAAAATCTGAGCTTGTGTCAAAACTTATGTTTTCCTGTTTGTATGCAGTCCTTCTGAGATACAGCTTTGGTCTAACTCCTCAGGGAAAGCTCAGATTTGAAAATTGTGTGTTTTTGGTGTTTTCATACTTTCTGTAACATGAATGTGTTTCTTTTGAAAATCTGAGCTTGTATCAAAAGGTCAGTTTTCTGGCTGAATTGAGCCCTACTGCCCATTCTGAGATGCACTTTAGTCTATCTCCTCAGGGAAAGCTCAGATTTGAAAAAATTGTCTGTGGGGTACATGAATGCAGTCCTACTGCCAATTCTGAGACACAGGTTTGGTCTTACTCCTAATAGACAGCTCGTATTGAAAATTGAATGTCTTTTTTCGCTTTTTTCAGACCGTGGAGAACATGAATATATGTTTGTTTTCCATATCTAAGCTCTGTGTCAAAAGTTATGTTTTCTGGTTGAATGCAGTCCTACTGCCTATTCTGAGATACAGCTTTGGTCTAACTCCTCAGGGAAAGCTGAGATTTGAAAATTGTGTGTTTTGGGTGTTTTCATACTTTCCGTAACATGAATGTGTTTCTTTTGAAAATCTGAGCTTGTATCAAAAGGTCAGTTTTCTGGCTGAATTGAGCCCTACTGCCCATTCTGAGATGCACTTTAGTCTATCTCCTCAGGGAAAGCTCAGATTTGAAAAAATTGTCTGTGGGGTACATGAATGCAGTCCTACTGCCAATTCTGAGACACAGGTTTGGTCTTACTCCTAATAGACAGCTCGTATTGAAAATTGAATGTCTTTTTTCGCTTTTTTCAGACCGTGGAGAACATGAATATATGTTTGTTTTCCATATCTAAGCTCTGTGTCAAAAGTTATGTTTTCTGGTTGAATGCAGTCCTACTGCCTATTCTGAGAGACACTTTGGTCTATCTCCTCAGGGAAAGCTCAGATTTGAAAAAAATGTCTGTGGGATACATGAATATTTGTTTCTTTTGCATATCTAAGCTCTGGGTCAAAAGTTAAGTTTTCTGGCTGAATTTAGCCCTACTGCCAATTCTGAGGGACACTTTGGTCTATCTCCTCAGGGAAAGCTCAGAGTTGAAAAAATTTTCTGTTTTTTGGGCCTTTCAGACCTTGGTGAACATGAATATGTGTTTCTTCCGCAAACCTGAGCTGTCTGTCAAAAGTTAAGTTTTCTGGCTGAATTGAGCCCTACTGCCAATTCTGAGAGACACTTTGGTCTATCTCCTCAGGGAAAGCTCAGATTCGAAAAAATTGTCTGTGGGGTACATGAATGCAGTCCTACTGCCAATTCTGAGACACAGGTTTGGTCTTACTCCTAATAGACAGCTCGTATTGAAAATTGAATGTCTTTTTTCGCTTTTTTCAGACCGTGGGAAACATGAATATATGTTTCTTTTCCATATCTAAGCTCTGTGTCAAAAGTTATGTTTTCTGGTTGAATGCAGTCCTACTGCCTATTCTGAGATACAGCTTTGGTCTAACTCCTCAGGGAAAGCTGAGATTTGAAAATTGTGTGTTTTTGGTGTTTTCATACTTTCCGTAACATGAATATGTGTTTATTTTGAAAATCTGAGCTTGTATCAAAAGTTAAGTTTTCTGGCTGAATTGAATCCTACTGCCAATTCTGAGAGACACTTTGGTCTATCTCCTCAGGGAAAGCTCAGATTTGAAAAAATTGTCTGTGGAAAAAATCTGAGCTTGTATCAAAAGTTAAGTTTTCTGGCTGAATTGAATCCTACTGCCAAATCTGAGAGGCACTTTGGTCTATCTCCTCAGGGAAAGCTCAGATTTGAAAAAATTGTCTGTGGAAAAAATCTGAGCTTGTATCAAAAGTTAAGTTTTCTGGCTGAATTTAGCCCTACTGCCAATTCTGAGGGACACTTTGGTCTATCTCCTCAGGGATTTGAAAAAATTTTCTGTTTTTTGGGTTTTTCAAACTGTGGGGTACATGAATATGTGTTTCTTTTGCATATCTAAGCTCTGTGTCAAAAGTTATGTTTTCTGGTTGAATGCAGTCCTACTGCCTATTCTGAGATACAGCTTTGGTCTAACACCTCAGGGAAAGCTGAGATTTGAAAATTGTGTGTTTTTGGTGTTTTCATACTTCCGTAACATGAATATGTGTTTATTTTGAAAATCTGAGCTTGTATCAAAAGTTAAGTTTTCTGGCTGAATTGAATCCTACTGCCAATTCTGAGAGACACTTTGGTCTATCTCCTCAGGGAAAGCTCAGATTTGAAAAAATTGTCTGTGGAAAAAATCTGAGCTTGTATCAAAAGTTAAGTTTTCTGGCTGAAATGCCCTACTGCCAATTCTGAGAGAAATTGGTCTCTCCTCAAGGAAACCTCGTACTTGAAATTTGAATTTGTTTTTGCCCTTTTTCAGACCGTGGGGAACATGACTATGTGTTTGTTTTACATATCTAAGCTCTGAGTCAAAAGTTAAGTTTTCTGGCTGAATTGAGCCCTACTGCCAATTCTGAGAGACACTTTGGTCTATCTCCTCAGGGAAAGCTCAGATTTGAAAAAATTGTCTGTGGAAAAAATCTGAGCTTGTATCAAAAGTTAAGTTTTCTGGCTGAATTGAGCCCTACTGCCAATTCTGAGAGACACTTTGGTCTATCTCCTCAGGGAAAGCTCAGATTTGAAAAAAATGTCTGTGGGATACATGAATATTTGTTTCTTTTGCATATCTAAGCTCTGGGTCAAAAGTTAAGTTTTCTGGCTGAATTTAGCCCTACTGCCAATTCTGAGAGACACTTTGGTCTATCTCCTCAGGGAAAGCTCAGATTCGAAAAAATTGTCTGTGGGGTACATGAATGCAGTCCTACTGCCAATTCTGAGACACAGGTTTGGTCTTACTCCTAATAGACAGCTCGTATTGAAAATTGAATGTCTTTTTTCGCTTTTTTCAGACCGTGGGAAACATGAATATATGTTTCTTTTCCATATCTAAGCTCTGTGTCAAAAGTTATGTTTTCTGGTTGAATGCAGTCCTACTGCCTATTCTGAGATACAGCTTTGGTCTAACTCCTCAGGGAAAGCTGAGATTTGAAAATTGTGTGTTTTTGGTGTTTTCATACTTTCCGTAACATGAATATGTGTTTATTTTGAAAATCTGAGCTTGTATCAAAAGTTAAGTATTCTGGCTGAATTTAGCCCTACTGCCAATTCTGAGGGACACTTTGGTCTATCTCCTCAGGGATTTGAAAATTTTTTCTGTTTTTGGGGTTTTTCAAACTGTGGGGTACATGAATATGTGTTTCTTTTGCATATCTAAGCTCTGTGTCAAAAGTTATGTTTTCTGGTTGAATGCAGTCCTACTGTCTATTCTGAGATACAGCTTTGGTCTAACTCCTCAGGGAAAGCTCAGATTTGAAAATTGTGTGTTTTTGGTGTTTTCATACTTTCCGTAACATGAATATGTGTTTATTTTGAAAATCTGAGCTTGTATCAAAAGTTAAGTTTTCTGGCTGAATTGAATCCTACTGCCAATTCTGAGAGACACTTTGGTCTATCTCCTCAGGGAAAGCTCAGATTTGAAAAAATTGTCTGTGGAAAAAATCTGAGCTTGTATCAAAAGTTAAGTTTTCTGGCTGAAATGCCCTACTGCCAATTCTGAGAGAAATTGGTCTCTCCTCAAGGAAACCTCGTACTTGAAATTTGAATTTGTTTTTGCCCTTTTTCAGACCGTGGGGAACATGACTATGTGTTTGTTTTACATATCTAAGCTCTGAGTCAAAAGTTAAGTTTTCTGGCTGAATTGAGCCCTACTGCCAATTCTGAGAGACACTTTGGTCTATCTCCTCAGGGAAAGCTCAGATTTGAAAAAATTGTCTGTGGAAAAAATCTGAGCTTGTATCAAAAGTTAAGTTTTCTGGCTGAATTGAGCCCTACTGCCAATTCTGAGAGACACTTTGGTCTATCTCCTCAGGGAAAGCTCAGATTTGAAAAAAATGTCTGTGGGATACATGAATATTTGTTTCTTTTGCATATCTAAGCTCTGGGTCAAAAGTTAAGTTTTCTGGCTGAATTTAGCCCTACTGCCAATTCTGAGGGACACTTTGGTCTATCTCCTCAGGGAAAGCTCAGAGTTGAAAAAATTGTCTGTTTTTTGGGCCTTTCAGACCTTGGTGAACATGAATATGTGTTTCTTCCGCAAACCTGAGCTGTCTGTCAAAAGTTAAGTTTTCTGGCTGAATTGAGCCCTACTGCCAATTCTGAGAGACACTTTGGTCTATCTCCTCAGGGAAAGCTCAGATTCGAAAAAATTGTCTGTGGGGTACATGAATGCAGTCCTACTGCCAATTCTGAGACACAGGTTTGGTCTTACTCCTAATAGACAGCTCGTATTGAAAATTGAATGTCTTTTTTCGCTTTTTTCAGACCGTGGGAAACATGAATATATGTTTCTTTTCCATATCTAAGCTCTGTGTCAAAAGTTATGTTTTCTGGTTGAATGCAGTCCTACTGCCTATTCTGAGATACAGCTTTGGTCTAACTCCTCAGGGAAAGCTGAGATTTGAAAATTGTGTGTTTTTGGTGTTTTCATACTTTCCGTAACATGAATATGTGTTTATTTTGAAAATCTGAGCTTGTATCAAAAGTTAAGTATTCTGGCTGAATTTAGCCCTACTGCCAATTCTGAGGGACACTTTGGTCTATCTCCTCAGGGATTTGAAAATTTTTTCTGTTTTTGGGGTTTTTCAAACTGTGGGGTACATGAATATGTGTTTCTTTTGCATATCTAAGCTCTGTGTCAAAAGTTATGTTTTCTGGTTGAATGCAGTCCTACTGTCTATTCTGAGATACAGCTTTGGTCTAACTCCTCAGGGAAAGCTCAGATTTGAAAATTGTGTGTTTTTGGTGTTTTCATACTTTCCGTAACATGAATATGTGTTTATTTTGAAAATCTGAGCTTGTATCAAAGTTAAGTTTTCTGTCTGAATTGAGCCCTACTGCCAATTCTGAGAGACACTTTGGTCTATCTCCTCAGGGAAAGCTCAGATTTGAAAAAATTGTCTGGGGGGTACATGAATATTTGTTTCTTTTGCATATCAAAGCTCTGGGTCAAAAGTTAAGTTTTCTGGCTGAATTTAGCCCTACTGCCAATTCTGAGGGACACTTTGGTCTATCTCCTCAGGGATTTGAAAAAATTGTCTGTTTCTTGGGTTTTTCAAACTGTGGGGTACATGAATATGTGTTTCTTTTGCATATCTAAGCTCTGTGTCAAAAGTTATGTTTTCTGGTTGAATGCAGTCCTACTGTCTATTCTGAGATACAGCTTTGGTCTAACTCCTCAGGGAAAGCTCAGATTTGAAAATTGTGTGTTTTTGGTGTTTTCATACTTTCCGTAACATGAATATGTGTTTCTTCTGCAAACCTGAGCTTTCTGTCAAAAGTTAAGTTTTCTGGCTGAATTGAATCCTATTGCCAATTCTGAGAGACACTTTGGTCTATCTCCTCAGGGAAAGCTCAGATTTGAAAAAATTGTCTGTGGAAAAAATCTGAGCTTGTATCAAAAGTTAAGTTTTCTGGCTGAATTGAGCCCTACTGCCAATTCTGAGAGACACTTTGGTCTATCTCCTCAGGGAAAGCTCAGATTTGAAAAAAATGTCTGTGGGATACATGAATATTTGTTTCTTTTGCATATCTAAGCTCTGGGTCAAAAGTTAAGTTTTCTGGCTGAATTTAGCCCTACTGCCAATTCTGAGGGACACTTTGGTCTATCTCCTCAGGGAAAGCTCAGAGTTGAAAAAATTGTCTGTTTTTTGGGCCTTTCAGACCTTGGTGAACATGAATATGTGTTTCTTCCGCAAACCTGAGCTGTCTGTCAAAAGTTAAGTTTTCTGGCTGAATTGAGCCCTACTGCCAATTCTGAGAGACACTTTGGTCTATCTCCTCAGGGAAAGCTCAGATTCGAAAAAATTGTCTGTGGGGTACATGAATGCAGTCCTACTGCCAATTCTGAGACACAGGTTTGGTCTTACTCCTAATAGACAGCTCGTATTGAAAATTGAATGTCTTTTTTCGCTTTTTTCAGACCGTGGGAAACATGAATATATGTTTCTTTTCCATATCTAAGCTCTGTGTCAAAAGTTATGTTTTCTGGTTGAATGCAGTCCTACTGTCTATTCTGAGATACAGCTTTGGTCTAACTCCTCAGGGAAAGCTGAGATTTGAAAATTGTGTGTTTTTGGTGTTTTCATACTTTCCGTAACATGAATATGTGTTTATTTTGAAAATCTGAGCTTGTATCAAAGTTAAGTTTTCTGTCTGAATTGAGCCCTACTGCCAATTCTGAGAGACACTTTGGTCTATCTCCTCAGGGAAAGCTCAGATTTGAAAAAATTGTCTGTGGGGTACATGAATATTTGTTTCTTTTGCATATCAAAGCTCTGGGTCAAAAGTTAAGTTTTCTGGCTGAATTTAGCCCTACTGCCAATTCTGAGGGACACTTTGGTCTATCTCCTCAGGGATTTGAAAAAATTGTCTGTTTCTTGGGTTTTTCAAACTGTGGGGTACATGAATATGTGTTTCTTTTGCATATCTAAGCTCTGTGTCAAAAGTTATGTTTTCTGGTTGAATGCAGTCCTACTGTCTATTCTGAGATACAGCTTTCGTCTAACTCCTCAGGGAAAGCTCAGATTTGAAAATTGTGTGTTTTTGGTGTTTTCATACTTTGCCAAAAATGAACGTGTTTCTTTTGAAAATCTGAGCTTGGGTCAAAAGTTAAGTTGTCTGGCTGAATTGAGTCCTACTGCCAATTCTCAGATACAGGTTTGGTCTACCTCCTCAGAGAAAGCTCGTATTGAAAATTGAATGTGTTTTTGCCCTTTTTCAGACCGTGGGGAACATGAATACGTCTGTGTGTTGCAAATCTGAGCTGTTTGCCAAAAGTTATGTTTTCTTGCTGAATTGAGCCCTACTGCCCATTATGAGATACTCTTTGGTCTATCTCCATAGGGAAAGCTCAGATTTGAAAAAAATGTCTGTGGGATACATGAATATTTGTTTCTTTTGCATATCTAAGCTCTGGGTCAAAAGTTAAGTTTTCTGGCTGAATTTAGCCCTACTGCCAATTCTGAGAGACACTTTGGTCTATCTCCTCAGGGAAAGCTCAGATTCGAAAAAATTGTCTGTGGGGTACATGAATGCAGTCCTACTGCCAATTCTGAGACACAGGTTTGGTCTTACTCCTAATAGACAGCTCGTATTGAAAATTGAATGTCTTTTTTCGCTTTTTTCAGACCGTGGGAAACATGAATATATGTTTCTTTTCCATATCTAAGCTCTGTGTCAAAAGTTATGTTTTCTGGTTGAATGCAGTCCTACTGCCTATTCTGAGATACAGCTTTGGTCTAACTCCTCAGGGAAAGCTGAGATTTGAAAATTGTGTGTTTTTGGTGTTTTCATACTTTCCGTAACATGAATATGTGTTTATTTTGAAAATCTGAGCTTGTATCAAAAGTTAAGTATTCTGGCTGAATTTAGCCCTACTGCCAATTCTGAGGGACACTTTGGTCTATCTCCTCAGGGATTTGAAAATTTTTTCTGTTTTTGGGGTTTTTCAAACTGTGGGGTACATGAATATGTGTTTCTTTTGCATATCTAAGCTCTGTGTCAAAAGTTATGTTTTCTGGTTGAATGCAGTCCTACTGTCTATTCTGAGATACAGCTTTGGTCTAACTCCTCAGGGAAAGCTCAGATTTGAAAATTGTGTGTTTTTGGTGTTTTCATACTTTCCGTAACATGAATATGTGTTTATTTTGAAAATCTGAGCTTGTATCAAAAGTTAAGTTTTCTGGCTGAATTGAATCCTACTGCCAATTCTGAGAGACACTTTGGTCTATCTCCTCAGGGAAAGCTCAGATTTGAAAAAATTGTCTGTGGAAAAAATCTGAGCTTGTATCAAAAGTTAAGTTTTCTGGCTGAAATGCCCTACTGCCAATTCTGAGAGAAATTGGTCTCTCCTCAAGGAAACCTCGTACTTGAAATTTGAATTTGTTTTTGCCCTTTTTCAGACCGTGGGGAACATGACTATGTGTTTGTTTTACATATCTAAGCTCTGAGTCAAAAGTTAAGTTTTCTGGCTGAATTGAGCCCTACTGCCAATTCTGAGAGACACTTTGGTCTATCTCCTCAGGGAAAGCTCAGATTTGAAAAAATTGTCTGTGGAAAAAATCTGAGCTTGTATCAAAAGTTAAGTTTTCTGGCTGAATTGAGCCCTACTGCCAATTCTGAGAGACACTTTGGTCTATCTCCTCAGGGAAAGCTCAGATTTGAAAAAAATGTCTGTGGGATACATGAATATTTGTTTCTTTTGCATATCTAAGCTCTGGGTCAAAAGTTAAGTTTTCTGGCTGAATTTAGCCCTACTGCCAATTCTGAGGGACACTTTGGTCTATCTCCTCAGGGAAAGCTCAGAGTTGAAAAAATTGTCTGTTTTTTGGGCCTTTCAGACCTTGGTGAACATGAATATGTGTTTCTTCCGCAAACCTGAGCTGTCTGTCAAAAGTTAAGTTTTCTGGCTGAATTGAGCCCTACTGCCAATTCTGAGAGACACTTTGGTCTATCTCCTCAGGGAAAGCTCAGATTCGAAAAAATTGTCTGTGGGGTACATGAATGCAGTCCTACTGCCAATTCTGAGACACAGGTTTGGTCTTACTCCTAATAGACAGCTCGTATTGAAAATTGAATGTCTTTTTTCGCTTTTTTCAGACCGTGGGAAACATGAATATATGTTTCTTTTCCATATCTAAGCTCTGTGTCAAAAGTTATGTTTTCTGGTTGAATGCAGTCCTACTGCCTATTCTGAGATACAGCTTTGGTCTAACTCCTCAGGGAAAGCTGAGATTTGAAAATTGTGTGTTTTTGGTGTTTTCATACTTTCCGTAACATGAATATGTGTTTATTTTGAAAATCTGAGCTTGTATCAAAAGTTAAGTATTCTGGCTGAATTTAGCCCTACTGCCAATTCTGAGGGACACTTTGGTCTATCTCCTCAGGGATTTGAAAATTTTTTCTGTTTTTGGGGTTTTTCAAACTGTGGGGTACATGAATATGTGTTTCTTTTGCATATCTAAGCTCTGTGTCAAAAGTTATGTTTTCTGGTTGAATGCAGTCCTACTGTCTATTCTGAGATACAGCTTTGGTCTAACTCCTCAGGGAAAGCTCAGATTTGAAAATTGTGTGTTTTTGGTGTTTTCATACTTTCCGTAACATGAATATGTGTTTATTTTGAAAATCTGAGCTTGTATCAAAGTTAAGTTTTCTGTCTGAATTGAGCCCTACTGCCAATTCTGAGAGACACTTTGGTCTATCTCCTCAGGGAAAGCTCAGATTTGAAAAAATTGTCTGGGGGGTACATGAATATTTGTTTCTTTTGCATATCAAAGCTCTGGGTCAAAAGTTAAGTTTTCTGGCTGAATTTAGCCCTACTGCCAATTCTGAGGGACACTTTGGTCTATCTCCTCAGGGATTTGAAAAAATTGTCTGTTTCTTGGGTTTTTCAAACTGTGGGGTACATGAATATGTGTTTCTTTTGCATATCTAAGCTCTGTGTCAAAAGTTATGTTTTCTGGTTGAATGCAGTCCTACTGTCTATTCTGAGATACAGCTTTCGTCTAACTCCTCAGGGAAAGCTGAGATTTGAAAATTGTGTGTTTTTGGTGTTTTCATACTTTCCGTAACATGAATATGTGTTTATTTTGAAAATCTGAGCTTGTATCAAAAGTTAAGTATTCTGGCTGAATTTAGCCCTACTGCCAATTCTGAGGGACACTTTGGTCTATCTCCTCAGGGATTTGAAAATTTTTTCTGTTTTTGGGGTTTTTCAAACTGTGGGGTACATGAATATGTGTTTCTTTTGCATATCTAAGCTCTGTGTCAAAAGTTATGTTTTCTGGTTGAATGCAGTCCTACTGTCTATTCTGAGATACAGCTTTGGTCTAACTCCTCAGGGAAAGCTCAGATTTGAAAATTGTGTGTTTTTGGTGTTTTCATACTTTCCGTAACATGAATATGTGTTTATTTTGAAAATCTGAGCTTGTATCAAAAGTTAAGTTTTCTGGCTGAATTGAATCCTACTGCCAATTCTGAGAGACACTTTGGTCTATCTCCTCAGGGAAAGCTCAGATTTGAAAAAATTGTCTGTGGAAAAAATCTGAGCTTGTATCAAAAGTTAAGTTTTCTGGCTGAAATGCCCTACTGCCAATTCTGAGAGAAATTGGTCTCTCCTCAAGGAAACCTCGTACTTGAAATTTGAATTTGTTTTTGCCCTTTTTCAGACCGTGGGGAACATGACTATGTGTTTGTTTTACATATCTAAGCTCTGAGTCAAAAGTTAAGTTTTCTGGCTGAATTGAGCCCTACTGCCAATTCTGAGAGACACTTTGGTCTATCTCCTCAGGGAAAGCTCAGATTTGAAAAAATTGTCTGTGGAAAAAATCTGAGCTTGTATCAAAAGTTAAGTTTTCTGGCTGAATTGAGCCCTACTGCCAATTCTGAGAGACACTTTGGTCTATCTCCTCAGGGAAAGCTCAGATTTGAAAAAAATGTCTGTGGGATACATGAATATTTGTTTCTTTTGCATATCTAAGCTCTGGGTCAAAAGTTAAGTTTTCTGGCTGAATTTAGCCCTACTGCCAATTCTGAGGGACACTTTGGTCTATCTCCTCAGGGAAAGCTCAGAGTTGAAAAAATTGTCTGTTTTTTGGGCCTTTCAGACCTTGGTGAACATGAATATGTGTTTCTTCCGCAAACCTGAGCTGTCTGTCAAAAGTTAAGTTTTCTGGCTGAATTGAGCCCTACTGCCAATTCTGAGAGACACTTTGGTCTATCTCCTCAGGGAAAGCTCAGATTCGAAAAAATTGTCTGTGGGGTACATGAATGCAGTCCTACTGCCAATTCTGAGACACAGGTTTGGTCTTACTCCTAATAGACAGCTCGTATTGAAAATTGAATGTCTTTTTTCGCTTTTTTCAGACCGTGGGAAACATGAATATATGTTTCTTTTCCATATCTAAGCTCTGTGTCAAAAGTTATGTTTTCTGGTTGAATGCAGTCCTACTGCCTATTCTGAGATACAGCTTTGGTCTAACTCCTCAGGGAAAGCTGAGATTTGAAAATTGTGTGTTTTTGGTGTTTTCATACTTTCCGTAACATGAATATGTGTTTATTTTGAAAATCTGAGCTTGTATCAAAAGTTAAGTATTCTGGCTGAATTTAGCCCTACTGCCAATTCTGAGGGACACTTTGGTCTATCTCCTCAGGGATTTGAAAATTTTTTCTGTTTTTGGGGTTTTTCAAACTGTGGGGTACATGAATATGTGTTTCTTTTGCATATCTAAGCTCTGTGTCAAAAGTTATGTTTTCTGGTTGAATGCAGTCCTACTGTCTATTCTGAGATACAGCTTTGGTCTAACTCCTCAGGGAAAGCTCAGATTTGAAAATTGTGTGTTTTTGGTGTTTTCATACTTTCCGTAACATGAATATGTGTTTATTTTGAAAATCTGAGCTTGTATCAAAGTTAAGTTTTCTGTCTGAATTGAGCCCTACTGCCAATTCTGAGAGACACTTTGGTCTATCTCCTCAGGGAAAGCTCAGATTTGAAAAAATTGTCTGGGGGGTACATGAATATTTGTTTCTTTTGCATATCAAAGCTCTGGGTCAAAAGTTAAGTTTTCTGGCTGAATTTAGCCCTACTGCCAATTCTGAGGGACACTTTGGTCTATCTCCTCAGGGATTTGAAAAAATTGTCTGTTTCTTGGGTTTTTCAAACTGTGGGGTACATGAATATGTGTTTCTTTTGCATATCTAAGCTCTGTGTCAAAAGTTATGTTTTCTGGTTGAATGCAGTCCTACTGTCTATTCTGAGATACAGCTTTCGTCTAACTCCTCAGGGAAAGCTCAGATTTGAAAATTGTGTGTTTTTGGTGTTTTCATACTTTGCCAAAAATGAACGTGTTTCTTTTGAAAATCTGAGCTTGGGTCAAAAGTTAAGTTGTCTGGCTGAATTGAGTCCTACTGCCAATTCTCAGATACAGGTTTGGTCTACCTCCTCAGAGAAAGCTCGTATTGAAAATTGAATGTGTTTTTGCCCTTTTTCAGACCGTGGGGAACATGAATACGTCTGTGTGTTGCAAATCTGAGCTGTTTGCCAAAAGTTATGTTTTCTTGCTGAATTGAGCCCTACTGCCCATTATGAGATACTCTTTGGTCTATCTCCATAGGGAAAGCTGAGATTTGAAAAAATTGTTTGTTTTTTGCGCTTTTCAGACTGTGGGGTACATGAATATTTATTTCTTTTGCATATCTAATCTCTGTGTTAAAAGTTATGTTTTCTGGCTGAATTGAGTTCTACTGCCAATTCTGAGACACAGGTTTGGTCTTACTCCTAAGAGACAGCTCGTATTGAAAATTGAATGTGTTTTTGCCCTTTTTCAGACCGTGGGGAACATGAATACGTCTGTGTGTTGCAAATCTGAGCTGTCAAAAGTTATGTTTTCTTGCTGAATTGAGCCCTACTGCCCATTCTGAGATACACTTTGGTCTATCTCCTCAGGAAAAGCTCAGATTTGAAAAAATTGACTGTTTTTTGGGGGTTTCAGACTGTGGGGTACATGAATATATGTTTGTTTTTCAAATCTGAGCTGTGTGTCAAAGTTATGTTTTCTGGTTGAATGCAGTCCTACTGCCTATTCTGAGATACAGATTTGGTCTAACTCCTCAAGGAAAGTTCAGATTTGAAAAGTGTGTGTTTTTGGTTTTTTCATACTTTCCATAAAATGAACATGTTTTTCTTTTGAAAATCTGAGCTTGTGTCAAAACTTATGTTTTCCTGTTTGTATGCAGTCCTTCTGAGATACAGCTTTGGTCTAACTCCTCAGGGAAAGCTCAGATTTGAAAATTGTGTGTTTTTGGTGTTTTCATACTTTCTGTAACATGAATGTGTTTCTTTTGAAAATCTGAGCTTGTATCAAAAGGTCAGTTTTCTGGCTGAATTGAGCCCTACTGCCCATTCTGAGATGCACTTTAGTCTATCTCCTCAGGGAAAGCTCAGATTTGAAAAAATTGTCTGTGGGGTACATGAATGCAGTCCTACTGCCAATTCTGAGACACAGGTTTGGTCTTACTCCTAATAGACAGCTCGTATTGAAAATTGAATGTCTTTTTTCGCTTTTTTCAGACCGTGGAGAACATGAATATATGTTTGTTTTCCATATCTAAGCTCTGTGTCAAAAGTTATGTTTTCTGGTTGAATGCAGTCCTACTGCCTATTCTGAGAGACACTTTGGTCTATCTCCTCAGGGAAAGCTCAGATTTGAAAAAAATGTCTGTGGGATACATGAATATTTGTTTCTTTTGCATATCTAAGCTCTGGGTCAAAAGTTAAGTTTTCTGGCTGAATTTAGCCCTACTGCCAATTCTGAGGGACACTTTGGTCTATCTCCTCAGGGAAAGCTCAGAGTTGAAAAAATTGTCTGTTTTTTGGGCCTTTCAGACCTTGGTGAACATGAATATGTGTTTCTTCCGCAAACCTGAGCTGTCTGTCAAAAGTTAAGTTTTCTGGCTGAATTGAGCCCTACTGCCAATTCTGAGAGACACTTTGGTCTATCTCCTCAGGGAAAGCTCAGATTCGAAAAAATTGTCTGTGGGGTACATGAATGCAGTCCTACTGCCAATTCTGAGACACAGGTTTGGTCTTACTCCTAATAGACAGCTCGTATTGAAAATTGAATGTCTTTTTTCGCTTTTTTCAGACCGTGGGAAACATGAATATATGTTTCTTTTCCATATCTAAGCTCTGTGTCAAAAGTTATGTTTTCTGGTTGAATGCAGTCCTACTGCCTATTCTGAGATACAGCTTTGGTCTAACTCCTCAGGGAAAGCTGAGATTTGAAAATTGTGTGTTTTTGGTGTTTTCATACTTTCCGTAACATGAATATGTGTTTATTTTGAAAATCTGAGCTTGTATCAAAAGTTAAGTTTTCTGGCTGAATTGAATCCTACTGCCAATTCTGAGAGACACTTTGGTCTATCTCCTCAGGGAAAGCTCAGATTTGAAAAAATTGTCTGTGGGGTACATGAATATGTGTTTCTTTTGCATATCTAAGCTCTGTGTCAAAAGTTATGTTTTCTGGTTGAATGCAGTCCTACTGTCTATTCTGAGATACAGCTTTCGTCTAACTCCTCAGGGAAAGCTCAGATTTGAAAATTGTGTGTTTTTGGTGTTTTCATACTTTGCCAAAAATGAACGTGTTTCTTTTGAAAATCTGAGCTTGGGTCAAAAGTTAAGTTGTCTGGCTGAATTGAGTCCTACTGCCAATTCTCAGATACAGGTTTGGTCTACCTCCTCAGAGAAAGCTCGTATTGAAAATTGAATGTGTTTTTGCCCTTTTTCAGACCGTGGGGAACATGAATACGTCTGTGTGTTGCAAATCTGAGCTGTTTGCCAAAAGTTATGTTTTCTTGCTGAATTGAGCCCTACTGCCCATTATGAGATACTCTTTGGTCTATCTCCATAGGGAAAGCTGAGATTTGAAAAAATTGTTTGTTTTTTGCGCTTTTCAGACTGTGGGGTACATGAATATTTATTTCTTTTGCATATCTAATCTCTGTGTTAAAAGTTATGTTTTCTGGCTGAATTGAGTTCTACTGCCAATTCTGAGACACAGGTTTGGTCTTACTCCTAAGAGACAGCTCGTATTGAAAATTGAATGTGTTTTTGCCCTTTTTCAGACCGTGGGGAACATGAATACGTCTGTGTGTTGCAAATCTGAGCTGTCAAAAGTTATGTTTTCTTGCTGAATTGAGCCCTACTGCCCATTCTGAGATACACTTTGGTCTATCTCCTCAGGAAAAGCTCAGATTTGAAAAAATTGACTGTTTTTTGGGGGTTTCAGACTGTGGGGTACATGAATATATGTTTGTTTTTCAAATCTGAGCTGTGTGTCAAAGTTATGTTTTCTGGTTGAATGCAGTCCTACTGCCTATTCTGAGATACAGATTTGGTCTAACTCCTCAAGGAAAGTTCAGATTTGAAAAGTGTGTGTTTTTGGTTTTTTCATACTTTCCATAAAATGAACATGTTTTTCTTTTGAAAATCTGAGCTTGTGTCAAAACTTATGTTTTCCTGTTTGTATGCAGTCCTTCTGAGATACAGCTTTGGTCTAACTCCTCAGGGAAAGCTCAGATTTGAAAATTGTGTGTTTTTGGTGTTTTCATACTTTCTGTAACATGAATGTGTTTCTTTTGAAAATCTGAGCTTGTATCAAAAGGTCAGTTTTCTGGCTGAATTGAGCCCTACTGCCCATTCTGAGATGCACTTTATCTCCTCAGGGAAAGCTCAGATTTGAAAAAATTGTCTGTGGGGTACATGAATGCAGTCCTACTGCCAATTCTGAGACACAGGTTTGGTCTTACTCCTAATAGACAGCTCGTATTGAAAATTGAATGTCTTTTTTCGCTTTTTTCAGACCGTGGAGAACATGAATATATGTTTGTTTTCCATATCTAAGCTCTGTGTCAAAAGTTATGTTTTCTGGTTGAATGCAGTCCTACTGCCTATTCTGAGAGACACTTTGGTCTATCTCCTCAGGGAAAGCTCAGATTTGAAAAAAATGTCTGTGGGATACATGAATATTTGTTTCTTTTGCATATCTAAGCTCTGGGTCAAAAGTTAAGTTTTCTGGCTGAATTTAGCCCTACTGCCAATTCTGAGGGACACTTTGGTCTATCTCCTCAGGGAAAGCTCAGAGTTGAAAAAATTGTCTGTTTTTTGGGCCTTTCAGACCTTGGTGAACATGAATATGTGTTTCTTCCGCAAACCTGAGCTGTCTGTCAAAAGTTAAGTTTTCTGGCTGAATTGAGCCCTACTGCCAATTCTGAGAGACACTTTGGTCTATCTCCTCAGGGAAAGCTCAGATTCGAAAAAATTGTCTGTGGGGTACATGAATGCAGTCCTACTGCCAATTCTGAGACACAGGTTTGGTCTTACTCCTAATAGACAGCTCGTATTGAAAATTGAATGTCTTTTTTCGCTTTTTTCAGACCGTGGGAAACATGAATATATGTTTCTTTTCCATATCTAAGCTCTGTGTCAAAAGTTATGTTTTCTGGTTGAATGCAGTCCTACTGCCTATTCTGAGATACAGCTTTGGTCTAACTCCTCAGGGAAAGCTGAGATTTGAAAATTGTGTGTTTTTGGTGTTTTCATACTTTCCGTAACATGAATATGTGTTTATTTTGAAAATCTGAGCTTGTATCAAAAGTTAAGTTTTCTGGCTGAATTGAATCCTACTGCCAATTCTGAGAGACACTTTGGTCTATCTCCTCAGGGAAAGCTCAGATTTGAAAAAATTGTCTGTGGAAAAAATCTGAGCTTGTATCAAAAGTTAAGTTTTCTGGCTGAATTGAATCCTACTGCCAAATCTGAGAGGCACTTTGGTCTATCTCCTCAGGGAAAGCTCAGATTTGAAAAAATTGTCTGTGGAAAAAATCTGAGCTTGTATCAAAAGTTAAGTTTTCTGGCTGAATTTAGCCCTACTGCCAATTCTGAGGGACACTTTGGTCTATCTCCTCAGGGATTTGAAAAAATTTTCTGTTTTTTGGGTTTTTCAAACTGTGGGGTACATGAATATGTGTTTCTTTTGCATATCTAAGCTCTGTGTCAAAAGTTATGTTTTCTGGTTGAATGCAGTCCTACTGCCTATTCTGAGATACAGCTTTGGTCTAACACCTCAGGGAAAGCTGAGATTTGAAAATTGTGTGTTTTTGGTGTTTTCATACTTTCCGTAACATGAATATGTGTTTATTTTGAAAATCTGAGCTTGTATCAAAAGTTAAGTTTTCTGGCTGAATTGAATCCTACTGCCAATTCTGAGAGACACTTTGGTCTATCTCCTCAGGGAAAGCTCAGATTTGAAAAAATTGTCTGTGGAAAAAATCTGAGCTTGTATCAAAAGTTAAGTTTTCTGGCTGAAATGCCCTACTGCCAATTCTGAGAGAAATTGGTCTCTCCTCAAGGAAACCTCGTACTTGAAATTTGAATTTGTTTTTGCCCTTTTTCAGACCGTGGGGAACATGACTATGTGTTTGTTTTACATATCTAAGCTCTGAGTCAAAAGTTAAGTTTTCTGGCTGAATTGAGCCCTACTGCCAATTCTGAGAGACACTTTGGTCTATCTCCTCAGGGAAAGCTCAGATTTGAAAAAATTGTCTGTGGAAAAAATCTGAGCTTGTATCAAAAGTTAAGTTTTCTGGCTGAATTGAGCCCTACTGCCAATTCTGAGAGACACTTTGGTCTATCTCCTCAGGGAAAGCTCAGATTTGAAAAAAATGTCTGTGGGATACATGAATATTTGTTTCTTTTGCATATCTAAGCTCTGGGTCAAAAGTTAAGTTTTCTGGCTGAATTTAGCCCTACTGCCAATTCTGAGGGACACTTTGGTCTATCTCCTCAGGGAAAGCTCAGAGTTGAAAAAATTGTCTGTTTTTTGGGCCTTTCAGACCTTGGTGAACATGAATATGTGTTTCTTCCGCAAACCTGAGCTGTCTGTCAAAAGTTAAGTTTTCTGGCTGAATTGAGCCCTACTGCCAATTCTGAGAGACACTTTGGTCTATCTCCTCAGGGAAAGCTCAGATTCGAAAAAATTGTCTGTGGGGTACATGAATGCAGTCCTACTGCCAATTCTGAGACACAGGTTTGGTCTTACTCCTAATAGACAGCTCGTATTGAAAATTGAATGTCTTTTTTCGCTTTTTTCAGACCGTGGGAAACATGAATATATGTTTCTTTTCCATATCTAAGCTCTGTGTCAAAAGTTATGTTTTCTGGTTGAATGCAGTCCTACTGCCTATTCTGAGATACAGCTTTGGTCTAACTCCTCAGGGAAAGCTGAGATTTGAAAATTGTGTGTTTTTGGTGTTTTCATACTTTCCGTAACATGAATATGTGTTTATTTTGAAAATCTGAGCTTGTATCAAAAGTTAAGTATTCTGGCTGAATTTAGCCCTACTGCCAATTCTGAGGGACACTTTGGTCTATCTCCTCAGGGATTTGAAAATTTTTTCTGTTTTTGGGGTTTTTCAAACTGTGGGGTACATGAATATGTGTTTCTTTTGCATATCTAAGCTCTGTGTCAAAAGTTATGTTTTCTGGTTGAATGCAGTCCTACTGTCTATTCTGAGATACAGCTTTGGTCTAACTCCTCAGGGAAAGCTCAGATTTGAAAATTGTGTGTTTTTGGTGTTTTCATACTTTCCGTAACATGAATATGTGTTTATTTTGAAAATCTGAGCTTGTATCAAAGTTAAGTTTTCTGTCTGAATTGAGCCCTACTGCCAATTCTGAGAGACACTTTGGTCTATCTCCTCAGGGAAAGCTCAGATTTGAAAAAATTGTCTGTGGGGTACATGAATATTTGTTTCTTTTGCATATCAAAGCTCTGGGTCAAAAGTTAAGTTTTCTGGCTGAATTTAGCCCTACTGCCAATTCTGAGGGACACTTTGGTCTATCTCCTCAGGGATTTGAAAAAATTGTCTGTTTCTTGGGTTTTTCAAACTGTGGGGTACATGAATATGTGTTTCTTTTGCATATCTAAGCTCTGTGTCAAAAGTTATGTTTTCTGGTTGAATGCAGTCCTACTGTCTATTCTGAGATACAGCTTTCGTCTAACTCCTCAGGGAAAGCTCAGATTTGAAAATTGTGTGTTTTTGGTGTTTTCATACTTTGCCAAAAATGAACGTGTTTCTTTTGAAAATCTGAGCTTGGGTCAAAAGTTAAGTTGTCTGGCTGAATTGAGTCCTACTGCCAATTCTCAGATACAGGTTTGGTCTACCTCCTCAGAGAAAGCTCGTATTGAAAATTGAATGTGTTTTTGCCCTTTTTCAGACCGTGGGGAACATGAATACGTCTGTGTGTTGCAAATCTGAGCTGTTTGCCAAAAGTTATGTTTTCTTGCTGAATTGAGCCCTACTGCCCATTATGAGATACTCTTTGGTCTATCTCCATAGGGAAAGCTGAGATTTGAAAAAATTGTTTGTTTTTTGCGCTTTTCAGACTGTGGGGTACATGAATATTTATTTCTTTTGCATATCTAATCTCTGTGTTAAAAGTTATGTTTTCTGGCTGAATTGAGTTCTACTGCCAATTCTGAGACACAGGTTTGGTCTTACTCCTAAGAGACAGCTCGTATTGAAAATTGAATGTGTTTTTGCCCTTTTTCAGACCGTGGGGAACATGAATACGTCTGTGTGTTGCAAATCTGAGCTGTCAAAAGTTATGTTTTCTTGCTGAATTGAGCCCTACTGCCCATTCTGAGATACACTTTGGTCTATCTCCTCAGGAAAAGCTCAGATTTGAAAAAATTGACTGTTTTTTGGGGGTTTCAGACTGTGGGGTACATGAATATATGTTTGTTTTTCAAATCTGAGCTGTGTGTCAAAGTTATGTTTTCTGGTTGAATGCAGTCCTACTGCCTATTCTGAGATACAGATTTGGTCTAACTCCTCAAGGAAAGTTCAGATTTGAAAAGTGTGTGTTTTTGGTTTTTTCA
The DNA here is from genome assembly GCF_059756535.1 of Pantherophis guttatus. Lineage (NCBI taxonomy): Eukaryota > Metazoa > Chordata > Lepidosauria > Squamata > Colubridae > Pantherophis > Pantherophis guttatus. The sequence goes on along the minus strand of NC_142079.1, from coordinate 17,855,120 downwards.
TACTTTCCATAAAATGAACATGTTTTTCTTTTGAAAATCTGAGCTTGTGTCAAAACTTATGTTTTCCTGTTTGTATGCAGTCCTTCTGAGATACAGCTTTGGTCTAACTCCTCAGGGAAAGCTCAGATTTGAAAATTGTGTGTTTTTGGTGTTTTCATACTTTCTGTAACATGAATGTGTTTCTTTTGAAAATCTGAGCTTGTATCAAAAGGTCAGTTTTCTGGCTGAATTGAGCCCTACTGCCCATTCTGAGATGCACTTTAGTCTATCTCCTCAGGGAAAGCTCAGATTTGAAAAAATTGTCTGTGGGGTACATGAATGCAGTCCTACTGCCAATTCTGAGACACAGGTTTGGTCTTACTCCTAATAGACAGCTCGTATTGAAAATTGAATGTCTTTTTTCGCTTTTTTCAGACCGTGGAGAACATGAATATATGTTTGTTTTCCATATCTAAGCTCTGTGTCAAAAGTTATGTTTTCTGGTTGAATGCAGTCCTACTGCCTATTCTGAGAGACACTTTGGTCTATCTCCTCAGGGAAAGCTCAGATTTGAAAAAAATGTCTGTGGGATACATGAATATTTGTTTCTTTTGCATATCTAAGCTCTGGGTCAAAAGTTAAGTTTTCTGGCTGAATTTAGCCCTACTGCCAATTCTGAGGGACACTTTGGTCTATCTCCTCAGGGAAAGCTCAGAGTTGAAAAAATTGTCTGTTTTTTGGGCCTTTCAGACCTTGGTGAACATGAATATGTGTTTCTTCCGCAAACCTGAGCTGTCTGTCAAAAGTTAAGTTTTCTGGCTGAATTGAGCCCTACTGCCAATTCTGAGAGACACTTTGGTCTATCTCCTCAGGGAAAGCTCAGATTCGAAAAAATTGTCTGTGGGGTACATGAATGCAGTCCTACTGCCAATTCTGAGACACAGGTTTGGTCTTACTCCTAATAGACAGCTCGTATTGAAAATTGAATGTCTTTTTTCGCTTTTTTCAGACCGTGGGAAACATGAATATATGTTTCTTTTCCATATCTAAGCTCTGTGTCAAAAGTTATGTTTTCTGGTTGAATGCAGTCCTACTGCCTATTCTGAGATACAGCTTTGGTCTAACTCCTCAGGGAAAGCTGAGATTTGAAAATTGTGTGTTTTTGGTGTTTTCATACTTTCCGTAACATGAATATGTGTTTATTTTGAAAATCTGAGCTTGTATCAAAAGTTAAGTTTTCTGGCTGAATTGAATCCTACTGCCAATTCTGAGAGACACTTTGGTCTATCTCCTCAGGGAAAGCTCAGATTTGAAAAAATTGTCTGTGGGGTACATGAATATGTGTTTCTTTTGCATATCTAAGCTCTGTGTCAAAAGTTATGTTTTCTGGTTGAATGCAGTCCTACTGTCTATTCTGAGATACAGCTTTCGTCTAACTCCTCAGGGAAAGCTCAGATTTGAAAATTGTGTGTTTTTGGTGTTTTCATACTTTGCCAAAAATGAACGTGTTTCTTTTGAAAATCTGAGCTTGGGTCAAAAGTTAAGTTGTCTGGCTGAATTGAGTCCTACTGCCAATTCTCAGATACAGGTTTGGTCTACCTCCTCAGAGAAAGCTCGTATTGAAAATTGAATGTGTTTTTGCCCTTTTTCAGACCGTGGGGAACATGAATACGTCTGTGTGTTGCAAATCTGAGCTGTTTGCCAAAAGTTATGTTTTCTTGCTGAATTGAGCCCTACTGCCCATTATGAGATACTCTTTGGTCTATCTCCATAGGGAAAGCTGAGATTTGAAAAAATTGTTTGTTTTTTGCGCTTTTCAGACTGTGGGGTACATGAATATTTATTTCTTTTGCATATCTAATCTCTGTGTTAAAAGTTATGTTTTCTGGCTGAATTGAGTTCTACTGCCAATTCTGAGACACAGGTTTGGTCTTACTCCTAAGAGACAGCTCGTATTGAAAATTGAATGTGTTTTTGCCCTTTTTCAGACCGTGGGGAACATGAATACGTCATTTGTGTGTTGCAAATCTGAGCTGTCAAAAGTTATGTTTTCTTGCTGAATTGAGCCCTACTGCCCATTCTGAGATACACTTTGGTCTATCTCCTCAGGAAAAGCTCAGATTTGAAAAAATTGACTGTTTTTTGGGGGTTTCAGACTGTGGGGTACATGAATATATGTTTGTTTTTCAAATCTGAGCTGTGTGTCAAAGTTATGTTTTCTGGTTGAATGCAGTCCTACTGCCTATTCTGAGATACAGATTTGGTCTAACTCCTCAAGGAAAGTTCAGATTTGAAAAGTGTGTGTTTTTGGTTTTTTCATACTTTCCATAAAATGAACATGTTTTTCTTTTGAAAATCTGAGCTTGTGTCAAAACTTATGTTTTCCTGTTTGTATGCAGTCCTTCTGAGATACAGCTTTGGTCTAACTCCTCAGGGAAAGCTCAGATTTGAAAATTGTGTGTTTTTGGTGTTTTCATACTTTCTGTAACATGAATGTGTTTCTTTTGAAAATCTGAGCTTGTATCAAAAGGTCAGTTTTCTGGCTGAATTGAGCCCTACTGCCCATTCTGAGATGCACTTTAGTCTATCTCCTCAGGGAAAGCTCAGATTTGAAAAAATTGTCTGTGGGGTACATGAATGCAGTCCTACTGCCAATTCTGAGACACAGGTTTGGTCTTACTCCTAATAGACAGCTCGTATTGAAAATTGAATGTCTTTTTTCGCTTTTTTCAGACCGTGGAGAACATGAATATATGTTTGTTTTCCATATCTAAGCTCTGTGTCAAAAGTTATGTTTTCTGGTTGAATGCAGTCCTACTGCCTATTCTGAGAGACACTTTGGTCTATCTCCTCAGGGAAAGCTCAGATTTGAAAAAAATGTCTGTGGGATACATGAATATTTGTTTCTTTTGCATATCTAAGCTCTGGGTCAAAAGTTAAGTTTTCTGGCTGAATTTAGCCCTACTGCCAATTCTGAGGGACACTTTGGTCTATCTCCTCAGGGAAAGCTCAGAGTTGAAAAAATTGTCTGTTTTTTGGGCCTTTCAGACCTTGGTGAACATGAATATGTGTTTCTTCCGCAAACCTGAGCTGTCTGTCAAAAGTTAAGTTTTCTGGCTGAATTGAGCCCTACTGCCAATTCTGAGAGACACTTTGGTCTATCTCCTCAGGGAAAGCTCAGATTCGAAAAAATTGTCTGTGGGGTACATGAATGCAGTCCTACTGCCAATTCTGAGACACAGGTTTGGTCTTACTCCTAATAGACAGCTCGTATTGAAAATTGAATGTCTTTTTTCGCTTTTTTCAGACCGTGGGAAACATGAATATATGTTTCTTTTCCATATCTAAGCTCTGTGTCAAAAGTTATGTTTTCTGGTTGAATGCAGTCCTACTGCCTATTCTGAGATACAGCTTTGGTCTAACTCCTCAGGGAAAGCTGAGATTTGAAAATTGTGTGTTTTTGGTGTTTTCATACTTTCCGTAACATGAATATGTGTTTATTTTGAAAATCTGAGCTTGTATCAAAAGTTAAGTTTTCTGGCTGAATTGAATCCTACTGCCAATTCTGAGAGACACTTTGGTCTATCTCCTCAGGGAAAGCTCAGATTTGAAAAAATTGTCTGTGGAAAAAATCTGAGCTTGTATCAAAAGTTAAGTTTTCTGGCTGAATTGAATCCTACTGCCAAATCTGAGAGGCACTTTGGTCTATCTCCTCAGGGAAAGCTCAGATTTGAAAAAATTGTCTGTGGAAAAAATCTGAGCTTGTATCAAAAGTTAAGTTTTCTGGCTGAATTTAGCCCTACTGCCAATTCTGAGGGACACTTTGGTCTATCTCCTCAGGGATTTGAAAAAATTTTCTGTTTTTTGGGTTTTTCAAACTGTGGGGTACATGAATATGTGTTTCTTTTGCATATCTAAGCTCTGTGTCAAAAGTTATGTTTTCTGGTTGAATGCAGTCCTACTGCCTATTCTGAGATACAGCTTTGGTCTAACACCTCAGGGAAAGCTGAGATTTGAAAATTGTGTGTTTTTGGTGTTTTCATACTTTCCGTAACATGAATATGTGTTTATTTTGAAAATCTGAGCTTGTATCAAAAGTTAAGTTTTCTGGCTGAATTGAATCCTACTGCCAATTCTGAGAGACACTTTGGTCTATCTCCTCAGGGAAAGCTCAGATTTGAAAAAATTGTCTGTGGAAAAAATCTGAGCTTGTATCAAAAGTTAAGTTTTCTGGCTGAAATGCCCTACTGCCAATTCTGAGAGAAATTGGTCTCTCCTCAAGGAAACCTCGTACTTGAAATTTGAATTTGTTTTTGCCCTTTTTCAGACCGTGGGGAACATGACTATGTGTTTGTTTTACATATCTAAGCTCTGAGTCAAAAGTTAAGTTTTCTGGCTGAATTGAGCCCTACTGCCAATTCTGAGAGACACTTTGGTCTATCTCCTCAGGGAAAGCTCAGATTTGAAAAAATTGTCTGTGGAAAAAATCTGAGCTTGTATCAAAAGTTAAGTTTTCTGGCTGAATTGAGCCCTACTGCCAATTCTGAGAGACACTTTGGTCTATCTCCTCAGGGAAAGCTCAGATTTGAAAAAAATGTCTGTGGGATACATGAATATTTGTTTCTTTTGCATATCTAAGCTCTGGGTCAAAAGTTAAGTTTTCTGGCTGAATTTAGCCCTACTGCCAATTCTGAGGGACACTTTGGTCTATCTCCTCAGGGAAAGCTCAGAGTTGAAAAAATTGTCTGTTTTTTGGGCCTTTCAGACCTTGGTGAACATGAATATGTGTTTCTTCCGCAAACCTGAGCTGTCTGTCAAAAGTTAAGTTTTCTGGCTGAATTGAGCCCTACTGCCAATTCTGAGAGACACTTTGGTCTATCTCCTCAGGGAAAGCTCAGATTCGAAAAAATTGTCTGTGGGGTACATGAATGCAGTCCTACTGCCAATTCTGAGACACAGGTTTGGTCTTACTCCTAATAGACAGCTCGTATTGAAAATTGAATGTCTTTTTTCGCTTTTTTCAGACCGTGGGAAACATGAATATATGTTTCTTTTCCATATCTAAGCTCTGTGTCAAAAGTTATGTTTTCTGGTTGAATGCAGTCCTACTGCCTATTCTGAGATACAGCTTTGGTCTAACTCCTCAGGGAAAGCTGAGATTTGAAAATTGTGTGTTTTTGGTGTTTTCATACTTTCCGTAACATGAATATGTGTTTATTTTGAAAATCTGAGCTTGTATCAAAAGTTAAGTATTCTGGCTGAATTTAGCCCTACTGCCAATTCTGAGGGACACTTTGGTCTATCTCCTCAGGGATTTGAAAATTTTTTCTGTTTTTGGGGTTTTTCAAACTGTGGGGTACATGAATATGTGTTTCTTTTGCATATCTAAGCTCTGTGTCAAAAGTTATGTTTTCTGGTTGAATGCAGTCCTACTGTCTATTCTGAGATACAGCTTTGGTCTAACTCCTCAGGGAAAGCTCAGATTTGAAAATTGTGTGTTTTTGGTGTTTTCATACTTTCCGTAACATGAATATGTGTTTATTTTGAAAATCTGAGCTTGTATCAAAGTTAAGTTTTCTGTCTGAATTGAGCCCTACTGCCAATTCTGAGAGACACTTTGGTCTATCTCCTCAGGGAAAGCTCAGATTTGAAAAAATTGTCTGTGGGGTACATGAATATTTGTTTCTTTTGCATATCAAAGCTCTGGGTCAAAAGTTAAGTTTTCTGGCTGAATTTAGCCCTACTGCCAATTCTGAGGGACACTTTGGTCTATCTCCTCAGGGATTTGAAAAAATTGTCTGTTTCTTGGGTTTTTCAAACTGTGGGGTACATGAATATGTGTTTCTTTTGCATATCTAAGCTCTGTGTCAAAAGTTATGTTTTCTGGTTGAATGCAGTCCTACTGCCTATTCTGAGATACAGATTTGGTCTAACTCCTCAAGGAAAGTTCAGATTTGAAAAGTGTGTGTTTTTGGTTTTTTCATACTTTCCATAAAATGAACATGTTTTTCTTTTGAAAATCTGAGCTTGTGTCAAAACTTATGTTTTCCTGTTTGTATGCAGTCCTTCTGAGATACAGCTTTGGTCTAACTCCTCAGGGAAAGCTCAGATTTGAAAATTGTGTGTTTTTGGTGTTTTCATACTTTCTGTAACATGAATGTGTTTCTTTTGAAAATCTGAGCTTGTATCAAAAGGTCAGTTTTCTGGCTGAATTGAGCCCTACTGCCCATTCTGAGATGCACTTTAGTCTATCTCCTCAGGGAAAGCTCAGATTTGAAAAAATTGTCTGTGGGGTACATGAATGCAGTCCTACTGCCAATTCTGAGACACAGGTTTGGTCTTACTCCTAATAGACAGCTCGTATTGAAAATTGAATGTCTTTTTTCGCTTTTTTCAGACCGTGGAGAACATGAATATATGTTTGTTTTCCATATCTAAGCTCTGTGTCAAAAGTTATGTTTTCTGGTTGAATGCAGTCCTACTGCCTATTCTGAGAGACACTTTGGTCTATCTCCTCAGGGAAAGCTCAGATTTGAAAAAAATGTCTGTGGGATACATGAATATTTGTTTCTTTTGCATATCTAAGCTCTGGGTCAAAAGTTAAGTTTTCTGGCTGAATTTAGCCCTACTGCCAATTCTGAGGGACACTTTGGTCTATCTCCTCAGGGAAAGCTCAGAGTTGAAAAAATTGTCTGTTTTTTGGGCCTTTCAGACCTTGGTGAACATGAATATGTGTTTCTTCCGCAAACCTGAGCTGTCTGTCAAAAGTTAAGTTTTCTGGCTGAATTGAGCCCTACTGCCAATTCTGAGAGACACTTTGGTCTATCTCCTCAGGGAAAGCTCAGATTCGAAAAAATTGTCTGTGGGGTACATGAATGCAGTCCTACTGCCAATTCTGAGACACAGGTTTGGTCTTACTCCTAATAGACAGCTCGTATTGAAAATTGAATGTCTTTTTTCGCTTTTTTCAGACCGTGGGAAACATGAATATATGTTTCTTTTCCATATCTAAGCTCTGTGTCAAAAGTTATGTTTTCTGGTTGAATGCAGTCCTACTGCCTATTCTGAGATACAGCTTTGGTCTAACTCCTCAGGGAAAGCTGAGATTTGAAAATTGTGTGTTTTTGGTGTTTTCATACTTTCCGTAACATGAATATGTGTTTATTTTGAAAATCTGAGCTTGTATCAAAAGTTAAGTTTTCTGGCTGAATTGAATCCTACTGCCAATTCTGAGAGACACTTTGGTCTATCTCCTCAGGGAAAGCTCAGATTTGAAAAAATTGTCTGTGGAAAAAATCTGAGCTTGTATCAAAAGTTAAGTTTTCTGGCTGAATTGAATCCTACTGCCAAATCTGAGAGGCACTTTGGTCTATCTCCTCAGGGAAAGCTCAGATTTGAAAAAATTGTCTGTGGAAAAAATCTGAGCTTGTATCAAAAGTTAAGTTTTCTGGCTGAATTTAGCCCTACTGCCAATTCTGAGGGACACTTTGGTCTATCTCCTCAGGGATTTGAAAAAATTTTCTGTTTTTGGGGTTTTTCAAACTGTGGGGTACATGAATATGTGTTTCTTCCGCAAACCTGAGCTGTCTGTCAAAAGTTAAGTTTTCTGGCTGAATTGAGCCCTACGGCCAATTCTGAGAGACACTTTGGTCTATCTCCTCAGGGAAAGCTCAGAGTTGAAAAAATTGTCTGTTTTTTGGGCCTTTCAGACCTTGGTGAACATGAATATGTGTTTCTTCCGCAAACCTGAGCTGTCTGTCAAAAGTTAAGTTTTCTGGCTGAATTGAGCCCTACTGCCAATTCTGAGAGACACTTTGGTCTATCTCCTCAGGGAAAGCTCAGATTCGAAAAAATTGTCTGTGGGGTACATGAATGCAGTCCTACTGCCAATTCTGAGACACAGGTTTGGTCTTACTCCTAATAGACAGCTCGTATTGAAAATTGAATGTCTTTTTTCGCTTTTTTCAGACCGTGGGAAACATGAATATATGTTTCTTTTCCATATCTAAGCTCTGTGTCAAAAGTTATGTTTTCTGGTTGAATGCAGTCCTACTGCCTATTCTGAGATACAGCTTTGGTCTAACTCCTCAGGGAAAGCTGAGATTTGAAAATTGTGTGTTTTTGGTGTTTTCATACTTTCCGTAACATGAATATGTGTTTATTTTGAAAATCTGAGCTTGTATCAAAAGTTAAGTATTCTGGCTGAATTTAGCCCTACTGCCAATTCTGAGGGACACTTTGGTCTATCTCCTCAGGGATTTGAAAATTTTTTCTGTTTTTGGGGTTTTTCAAACTGTGGGGTACATGAATATGTGTTTCTTTTGCATATCTAAGCTCTGTGTCAAAAGTTATGTTTTCTGGTTGAATGCAGTCCTACTGTCTATTCTGAGATACAGCTTTGGTCTAACTCCTCAGGGAAAGCTCAGATTTGAAAATTGTGTGTTTTTGGTTTTTTCATACTTTCCGTAACATGAATATGTGTTTATTTTGAAAATCTGAGCTTGTATCAAAGTTAAGTTTTCTGTCTGAATTGAGCCCTACTGCCAATTCTGAGAGACACTTTGGTCTATCTCCTCAGGGAAAGCTCAGATTTGAAAAAATTGTCTGTGGGGTACATGAATATTTGTTTCTTTTGCATATCAAAGCTCTGGGTCAAAAGTTAAGTTTTCTGGCTGAATTTAGCCCTACTGCCAATTCTGAGGGACACTTTGGTCTATCTCCTCAGGGATTTGAAAAAATTGTCTGTTTCTTGGGTTTTTCAAACTGTGGGGTACATGAATATGTGTTTCTTTTGCATATCTAAGCTCTGTGTCAAAAGTTATGTTTTCTGGTTGAATGCAGTCCTACTGTCTATTCTGAGATACAGCTTTCGTCTAACTCCTCAGGGAAAGCTCAGATTTGAAAATTGTGTGTTTTTGGTGTTTTCATACTTTGCCAAAAATGAACGTGTTTCTTTTGAAAATCTGAGCTTGGGTCAAAAGTTAAGTTGTCTGGCTGAATTGAGTCCTACTGCCAATTCTCAGATACAGGTTTGGTCTACCTCCTCAGAGAAAGCTCGTATTGAAAATTGAATGTGTTTTTGCCCTTTTTCAGACCGTGGGGAACATGAATACGTCTGTGTGTTGCAAATCTGAGCTGTTTGCCAAAAGTTATGTTTTCTTGCTGAATTGAGCCCTACTGCCCATTATGAGATACTCTTTGGTCTATCTCCATAGGGAAAGCTGAGATTTGAAAAAATTGTTTGTTTTTTGCGCTTTTCAGACTGTGGGGTACATGAATATTTATTTCTTTTGCATATCTAATCTCTGTGTTAAAAGTTATGTTTTCTGGCTGAATTGAGTTCTACTGCCAATTCTGAGACACAGGTTTGGTCTTACTCCTAAGAGACAGCTCGTATTGAAAATTGAATGTGTTTTTGCCCTTTTTCAGACCGTGGGGAACATGAATACGTCTGTGTGTTGCAAATCTGAGCTGTCAAAAGTTATGTTTTCTTGCTGAATTGAGCCCTACTGCCCATTCTGAGATACACTTTGGTCTATCTCCTCAGGAAAAGCTCAGATTTGAAAAAATTGACTGTTTTTTGGGGGTTTCAGACTGTGGGGTACATGAATATATGTTTGTTTTTCAAATCTGAGCTGTGTGTCAAAGTTATGTTTTCTGGTTGAATGCAGTCCTACTGCCTATTCTGAGATACAGATTTGGTCTAACTCCTCAAGGAAAGTTCAGATTTGAAAAGTGTGTGTTTTTGGTTTTTTCATACTTTCCATAAAATGAACATGTTTTTCTTTTGAAAATCTGAGCTTGTGTCAAAACTTATGTTTTCCTGTTTGTATGCAGTCCTTCTGAGATACAGCTTTGGTCTAACTCCTCAGGGAAAGCTCAGATTTGAAAATTGTGTGTTTTTGGTGTTTTCATACTTTCTGTAACATGAATGTGTTTCTTTTGAAAATCTGAGCTTGTATCAAAAGGTCAGTTTTCTGGCTGAATTGAGCCCTACTGCCCATTCTGAGATGCACTTTAGTCTATCTCCTCAGGGAAAGCTCAGATTTGAAAAAATTGTCTGTGGGGTACATGAATGCAGTCCTACTGCCAATTCTGAGACACAGGTTTGGTCTTACTCCTAATAGACAGCTCGTATTGAAAATTGAATGTCTTTTTTCGCTTTTTTCAGACCGTGGAGAACATGAATATATGTTTGTTTTCCATATCTAAGCTCTGTGTCAAAAGTTATGTTTTCTGGTTGAATGCAGTCCTACTGCCTATTCTGAGAGACACTTTGGTCTAACTCCTCAGGGAAAGCTGAGATTTGAAAATTGTGTGTTTTGGGTGTTTTCATACTTTCCGTAACATGAATGTGTTTATTTTGAAAATCTGAGCTTGTATCAAAAGTTAAGTTTTCTGGCTGAATTGAATCCTACTGCCAATTCTGAGATACAGCTTTGGTCTAACTCCTCAGAGAAAGCTCGTATTGACAATTGAATGCCTTTTTGCGCTATTTTCAGACCTTGGTGAACATGAATATGCGTTTCTTCTGCAAACCTGAGCTGTCTGTCAAAAGTTAAGTTTTCTGGCTGAATTGAGCCCTACTGCCAATTCTGAGAGGCACTTTGGTCTATCTCCTCAGGGAAAGCTCAGATTTGAAAAAAATGTCTGTGGGATACATGAATATTTGTTTCTTTTGCATATCTAAGCTCTGGGTCAAAAGTTAAGTTTTCTGGCTGAATTTAGCCCTACTGCCAATTCTGAGGGACACTTTGGTCTATCTCCTCAGGGAAAGCTCAGAGTTGAAAAAATTGTCTGTTTTTTGGGCCTTTCAGACCTTGGTGAACATGAATATGTGTTTCTTCCGCAAACCTGAGCTGTCTGTCAAAAGTTAAGTTTTCTGGCTGAATTGAGCCCTACTGCCAATTCTGAGAGACACTTTGGTCTATCTCCTCAGGGAAAGCTCAGATTCGAAAAAATTGTCTGTGGGGTACATGAATGCAGTCCTACTGCCAATTCTGAGACACAGGTTTGGTCTTACTTCCTAATAGACAGCTCGTATTGAAAATTGAACGTCTTTTTTCGCTTTTTTCAGACCGTGGGGAACATGAATATATGTTTGTTTTCCATATCTAAGCTCTGTGTCAAAAGATATGTTTTCTGGTTGAATGCAGTCCTACTGCCTATTCTGAGATACAGCTTTGGTCTAACTCCTCAGGGAAAGCTGAGATTTGAAAATTGTGTGTTTTTGGTGTTTTCATACTTTCCGTAACATGAATATGTGTTTATTTTGAAAATCTGAGCTTGTATCAAAAGTTAAGTTTTCTGGCTGAATTGAATCCTACTGCCAATTCTGAGAGACACTTTGGTCTATCTCCTCAGGGAAAGCTCAGATTTGAAAAAATTGTCTGTGGAAAAAATCTGAGCTTGTATCAAAAGTTAAGTTTTCTGGCTGAATTGAGCCCTACTGCCAATTCTGAGATACAGCTTTGGTCTAACTCCTCAGAGAAAGATCGTATTGACAATTGAATGCCTTTTTGCGCTATTTTCAGACCTTGGTGAACATGAATATGTGTTTCTTCTGCAAACCTGAGCTGTCTGTCAAAAGTTAAGTTTTCTGGCTGAATTGAGCCCTACTGCCAATTCTGAGAGACACTTTGGTCTATCTCCTCAGGGAAAGCTCAGATTTGAAAAAAATGTCTGTGGGATACATGAATATTTGTTTCTTTTGCATATCTAAGCTCTGGGTCAAAAGTTAAGTTTTCTGGCTGAATTTAGCCCTACTGCCAATTCTGAGGGACACTTTGGTCTATCTCCTCAGGGAAAGCTCAGAGTTGAAAAAATTGTCTGTTTTTTGGGCCTTTCAGACCTTGGTGAACATGAATATGTGTTTCTTCCGCAAACCTGAGCTGTCTGTCAAAAGTTAAGTTTTCTGGCTGAATTGAGCCCTACTGCCAATTCTGAGAGACACTTTGGTCTATCTCCTCAGGGAAAGCTCAGATTCGAAAAAATTGTCTGTGGGGTACATGAATGCAGTCCTACTGCCAATTCTGAGACACAGGTTTGGTCTTACTCCTAATAGACAGCTCGTATTGAAAATTGAATGTCTTTTTTCGCTTTTTTCAGACCGTGGGAAACATGAATATATGTTTCTTTTCCATATCTAAGCTCTGTGTCAAAAGTTATGTTTTCTGGTTGAATGCAGTCCTACTGCCTATTCTGAGATACAGCTTTGGTCTAACTCCTCAGGGAAAGCTGAGATTTGAAAATTGTGTGTTTTTGGTGTTTTCATACTTTCCGTAACATGAATATGTGTTTATTTTGAAAATCTGAGCTTGTATCAAAAGTTAAGTTTTCTGGCTGAATTGAGCCCTACTGCCAATTCTGAGAGACACTTTGGTCTATCTCTTCAGGGAAAGCTCAGATTTGAAAAAATTGACAGTTTTTTGGGCTTTTCAGACTGTGGGGTACATGACTATGTGTTTGTTTTACATATCTAAGCTCTTTTTGAAAAGTTAAGTTTTCTGGCTGAATTGAGCCCTACTGCCTATTCTGAGATACAGCTTTGGTCTAACTCCTCAGGGAAAGCTGAGATTTGAAAATTGTGTGTTTTTGGTGTTTTCATACTTTCCCTAACATGAATGTGTTTATTTTGAAAATCTGAGCTTGTATCAAAAGTTAAGTTTTCTGGCTGAATTGAATCCTACTGCCAATTCTGAGAGACACTTTGGTCTATCTCCTCAGGGAAAGCTCAGATTTGAAAAAATTGTCTGTGGAAAAAATCTGAGCTTGTATCAAAAGTTAAGTTTTCTGGCTGAATTGAATCCTACTGCCAAATCTGAGAGGCACTTTGGTCTATCTCCTCAGGGAAAGCTCAGATTTGAAAAAATTGTCTGTGGAAAAAATCTGAGCTTGTATCAAAAGTTAAGTTTTCTGGCTGAATTTAGCCCTACTGCCAATTCTGAGGGACACTTTGGTCTATCTCCTCAGGGATTTGAAAAAATTTTCTGTTTTTTGGGTTTTTCAAACTGTGGGGTACATGAATATGTGTTTCTTTTGCATATCTAAGCTCTGTGTCAAAAGTTATGTTTTCTGGTTGAATGCAGTCCTACTGCCTATTCTGAGATACAGCTTTGGTCTAACACCTCAGGGAAAGCTGAGATTTGAAAATTGTGTGTTTTTGGTGTTTTCATACTTTCCGTAACATGAATATGTGTTTATTTTGAAAATCTGAGCTTGTATCAAAAGTTAAGTTTTCTGGCTGAATTGAATCCTACTGCCAAATCTGAGAGGCACTTTGGTCTATCTCCTCAGGGAAAGCTCAGATTTGAAAAAATTGTCTGTGGAAAAAATCTGAGCTTGTATCAAAAGTTAAGTTTTCTGGCTGAATTTAGCCCTACTGCCAATTCTGAGGGACACTTTGGTCTATCTCCTCAGGGATTTGAAAAAATTTTCTGTTTTTTGGGTTTTTCAAACTGTGGGGTACATGAATATGTGTTTCTTTTGCATATCTAAGCTCTGTGTCAAAAGTTATGTTTTCTGGTTGAATGCAGTCCTACTGCCTATTCTGAGATACAGCTTTGGTCTAACACCTCAGGGAAAGCTGAGATTTGAAAATTGTGTGTTTTTGGTGTTTTCATACTTTCCGTAACATGAATATGTGTTTATTTTGAAAATCTGAGCTTGTATCAAAAGTTAAGTTTTCTGGCTGAATTGAATCCTACTGCCAATTCTGAGAGACACTTTGGTCTATCTCCTCAGGGAAAGCTCAGATTTGAAAAAATTGTCTGTGGAAAAAATCTGAGCTTGTATCAAAAGTTAAGTTTTCTGGCTGAAATGCCCTACTGCCAATTCTGAGAGAAATTGGTCTCTCCTCAAGGAAACCTCGTACTTGAAATTTGAATTTGTTTTTGCCCTTTTTCAGACCGTGGGGAACATGACTATGTGTTTGTTTTACATATCTAAGCTCTGAGTCAAAAGTTAAGTTTTCTGGCTGAATTGAGCCCTACTGCCAATTCTGAGAGACACTTTGGTCTATCTCTTCAGGGAAAGCTCAGATTTGAAAAAATTGACAGTTTTTTGGGCTTTTCAGACTGTGGGGTACATGACTATGTGTTTGTTTTACATATCTAAGCTCTTTTTGAAAAGTTAAGTTTTCTGGCTGAATTGAGCCCTACTGCCTATTCTGAGATACAGCTTTGGTCTACCTCCTCAGGGAAAGCTGAGATTTGAAAATTGTGTGTTTTTGGTGTTTTCATACTTTCCCTAACATGAATGTGTTTATTTTGAAAATCTGAGCTTGTATCAAAAGTTAAGTTTTCTGGCTGAATTGAGCCCTACTGCCCATTCTGAGAAGCACTTTAGTCTATCTCCTCAGAGAAAGCTCAGAGTTGAAAAAATTTTCTGTTTTTTGGGCCTTTCAGACCTTGGTGAACATGAATATGTGTTTCTTCCGCAAACCTGAGCTGTCTGTCAAAAGTTAAGTTTTCTGGCGGAATTGAGCCCTACTGCCAATTCTGAGAGACACTTTGGTCTATCTCCTCAGGGAAAGCTCAGATTCGAAAAAATTGTCTGTGGGGTACATGAATGCAGTCCTACTGCCAATTCTGAGACACAGGTTTGGTCTTACTCCTAATAGACAGCTCGTATTGAAAATTGAATGTCTTTTTTCGCTTTTTTCAGACCGTGGGGAACATGAATATATGTTTGTTTTCCATATCTAAGCTCTATGTCAAAAGATATGTTTTCTGGTTGAATGCAGTCCTACTGCCTATTCTGAGATACAGCTTTGGTCTAACTCCTCAGGGAAAGCTGAGATTTGAAAATTGTGTGTTTTTGGTGTTTTCATACTTTCCGTAACATGAATATGTGTTTATTTTGAAAATCTGAGCTTGTATCAAAAGTTAAGTTTTCTGGCTGAATTGAATCCTACTGCCAATTCTGAGAGACACTTTGGTCTATCTCCTCAGGGAAAGCTCAGATTTGAAAAAATTGTCTGTGGAAAAAATCTGAGCTTGTATCAAAAGTTAAGTTTTCTGGCTGAATTGAGCCCTACTGCCAATTCTGAGATACAGCTTTGGTCTAACTCCTCAGAGAAAGATCGTATTGACAATTGAATGCCTTTTTGCGCTATTTTCAGACCTTGGTGAACATGAATATGTGTTTCTTCTGCAAACCTGAGCTGTCTGTCAAAAGTTAAGTTTTCTGGCTGAATTGAGCCCTACTGCCAATTCTGAGAGACACTTTGGTCTATCTCCTCAGGGAAAGCTCAGATTTGAAAAAAATGTCTGTGGGATACATGAATATTTGTTTCTTTTGCATATCTAAGCTCTGGGTCAAAAGTTAAGTTTTCTGGCTGAATTTAGCCCTACTGCCAATTCTGAGGGACACTTTGGTCTATCTCCTCAGGGAAAGCTCAGAGTTGAAAAAATTGTCTGTTTTTTGGGCCTTTCAGACCTTGGTGAACATGAATATGTGTTTCTTCCGCAAACCTGAGCTGTCTGTCAAAAGTTAAGTTTTCTGGCTGAATTGAGCCCTACTGCCAATTCTGAGAGACACTTTGGTCTATCTCCTCAGGGAAAGCTCAGATTCGAAAAAATTGTCTGTGGGGTACATGAATGCAGTCCTACTGCCAATTCTGAGACACAGGTTTGGTCTTACTCCTAATAGACAGCTCGTATTGAAAATTGAATGTCTTTTTTCGCTTTTTTCAGACCGTGGGAAACATGAATATATGTTTCTTTTCCATATCTAAGCTCTGTGTCAAAAGTTATGTTTTCTGGTTGAATGCAGTCCTACTGCCTATTCTGAGATACAGCTTTGGTCTAACTCCTCAGGGAAAGCTGAGATTTGAAAATTGTGTGTTTTTGGTGTTTTCATACTTTCCGTAACATGAATATGTGTTTATTTTGAAAATCTGAGCTTGTATCAAAAGTTAAGTTTTCTGGCTGAATTGAGCCCTACTGCCAATTCTGAGAGACACTTTGGTCTATCTCTTCAGGGAAAGCTCAGATTTGAAAAAATTGACAGTTTTTTGGGCTTTTCAGACTGTGGGGTACATGACTATGTGTTTGTTTTACATATCTAAGCTCTTTTTGAAATGTTAAGTTTTCTGGCTGAATTGAGCCCTACTGCCTATTCTGAGATACAGCTTTGGTCTAACTCCTCAGGGAAAGCTGAGATTTGAAAATTGTGTGTTTTTGGTGTTTTCATACTTTCCCTAACATGAATGTGTTTATTTTGAAAAT
Organism: Pantherophis guttatus; assembly: GCF_059756535.1. NCBI lineage: Eukaryota > Metazoa > Chordata > Lepidosauria > Squamata > Colubridae > Pantherophis > Pantherophis guttatus. The sequence goes on along the minus strand of NC_142079.1, from coordinate 17,838,912 downwards.
CTGAGCTTGTATCAAAAGTTAAGTTTTCTGGCTGAATTGAATCCTACTGCCAATTCTGAGAGACACTTTGGTCTATCTCCTCAGGGAAAGCTCAGATTTGAAAAAATTGTCTGTGGAAAAAACCTGAGCTTGTATCAAAAGTTAAGTTTTCTGGCTGAATTGAATCCTACTGCCAAATCTGAGAGGCACTTTGGTCTATCTCCTCAGGGAAAGCTCAGATTTGAAAAAATTGTCTGTGGAAAAAATCTGAGCTTGTATCAAAAGTTAAGTTTTCTGGCTGAATTTAGCCCTACTGCCAATTCTGAGGGACACTTTGGTCTATCTCCTCAGGGATTTGAAAAAATTTTCTGTTTTTTGGGTTTTTCAAACTGTGGGGTACATGAATATGTGTTTCTTTTCCATATCTAAGCTCTGTGTCAAAAGTTATGTTTTCTGGTTGAATGCAGTCCTACTGCCTATTCTGAGATACAGCTTTGGTCTAACACCTCAGGGAAAGCTGAGATTTGAAAATTGTGTGTTTTTGGTGTTTTCATACTTTCCGTAACATGAATATGTGTTTATTTTGAAAATCTGAGCTTGTATCAAAAGTTAAGTTTTCTGGCTGAATTGAATCCTACTGCCAATTCTGAGAGACACTTTGGTCTATCTCCTCAGGGAAAGCTCAGATTTGAAAAAATTGTCTGTGGAAAAAATCTGAGCTTGTATCAAAAGTTAAGTTTTCTGGCTGAAATGCCCTACTGCCAATTCTGAGAGAAATTGGTCTCTCCTCAAGGAAACCTCGTACTTGAAATTTGAATTTGTTTTTGCCCTTTTTCAGACCGTGGGGAACATGACTATGTGTTTGTTTTACATATCTAAGCTCTGAGTCAAAAGTTAAGTTTTCTGGCTGAATTGAGCCCTACTGCCAATTCTGAGAGACACTTTGGTCTATCTCTTCAGGGAAAGCTCAGATTTGAAAAAATTGACAGTTTTTTGGGCTTTTCAGACTGTGGGGTACATGACTATGTGTTTGTTTTACATATCTAAGCTCTTTTTGAAATGTTAAGTTTTCTGGCTGAATTGAGCCCTACTGCCTATTCTGAGATACAGCTTTGGTCTAACTCCTCAGGGAAAGCTGAGATTTGAAAATTGTGTGTTTTTGGTGTTTTCATACTTTCCCTAACATGAATGTGTTTATTTTGAAAATCTGAGCTTGTATCAAAAGTTAAGTTTTCTGGCTGAATTGAATCCTACTGCCAATTCTGAGAGACACTTTGGTCTATCTCCTCAGGGAAAGCTCAGATTTGAAAAAATTGTCTGTGGAAAAAACCTGAGCTTGTATCAAAAGTTAAGTTTTCTGGCTGAATTGAATCCTACTGCCAAATCTGAGAGGCACTTTGGTCTATCTCCTCAGGGAAAGCTCAGATTTGAAAAAATTGTCTGTGGAAAAAATCTGAGCTTGTATCAAAAGTTAAGTTTTCTGGCTGAATTTAGCCCTACTGCCAATTCTGAGGGACACTTTGGTCTATCTCCTCAGGGATTTGAAAAAATTTTCTGTTTTTTGGGTTTTTCAAACTGTGGGGTACATGAATATGTGTTTCTTTTGCATATCTAAGCTCTGTGTCAAAAGTTATGTTTTCTGGTTGAATGCAGTCCTACTGCCTATTCTGAGATACAGCTTTGGTCTAACACCTCAGGGAAAGCTGAGATTTGAAAATTGTGTGTTTTTGGTGTTTTCATACTTTCCGTAACATGAATATGTGTTTATTTTGAAAATCTGAGCTTGTATCAAAAGTTAAGTTTTCTGGCTGAATTGAATCCTACTGCCAAATCTGAGAGGCACTTTGGTCTATCTCCTCAGGGAAAGCTCAGATTTGAAAAAATTGTCTGTGGAAAAAATCTGAGCTTGTATCAAAAGTTAAGTTTTCTGGCTGAATTTAGCCCTACTGCCAATTCTGAGGGACACTTTGGTCTATCTCCTCAGGGATTTGAAAAAATTTTCTGTTTTTTGGGTTTTTCAAACTGTGGGGTACATGAATATGTGTTTCTTTTGCATATCTAAGCTCTGTGTCAAAAGTTATGTTTTCTGGTTGAATGCAGTCCTACTGCCTATTCTGAGATACAGCTTTGGTCTAACACCTCAGGGAAAGCTGAGATTTGAAAATTGTGTGTTTTTGGTGTTTTCATACTTTCCGTAACATGAACATGTGTTTATTTTGAAAATCTGAGCTTGTATCAAAAGTTAAGTTTTCTGGCTGAATTGAATCCTACTGCCAATTCTGAGAGACACTTTGGTCTATCTCCTCAGGGAAAGCTCAGATTTCAAAAAATTGTCTGTGGAAAAAATCTGAGCTTGTATCAAAAGTTAAGTTTTCTGGCTGAAATGCCCTACTGCCAATTCTGAGAGAAATTGGTCTCTCCTCAAGGAAACCTCGTACTTGAAATTTGAATTTGTTTTTGCCCTTTTTCAGACCGTGGGGAACATGACTATGTGTTTGTTTTACATATCTAAGCTCTGAGTCAAAAGTTAAGTTTTCTGGCTGAATTGAGCCCTACTGCCAATTCTGAGAGACACTTTGGTCTATCTCTTCAGGGAAAGCTCAGATTTGAAAAAATTGACAGTTTTTTGGGCTTTTCAGACTGTGGGGTACATGACTATGTGTTTGTTTTACATATCTAAGCTCTTTTTGAAAAGTTAAGTTTTCTGGCTGAATTGAGCCCTACTGCCTATTCTGAGATACAGCTTTGGTCTACCTCCTCAGGGAAAGCTGAGATTTGAAAATTGTGTGTTTTTGGTGTTTTCATACTTTCCCTAACATGAATGTGTTTATTTTGAAAATCTGAGCTTGTATCAAAAGTTAAGTTTTCTGGCTGAATTGAGCCCTACTGCCCATTCTGAGAAGCACTTTAGTCTATCTCCTCAGAGAAAGCTCAGAGTTGAAAAAATTTTCTGTTTTTTGGGCCTTTCAGACCTTGGTGAACATGAATATGTGTTTCTTCCGCAAACCTGAGCTGTCTGTCAAAAGTTAAGTTTTCTGGCGGAATTGAGCCCTACTGCCAATTCTGAGAGACACTTTGGTCTATCTCCTCAGGGAAAGCTCAGATTCGAAAAAATTGTCTGTGGGGTACATGAATGCAGTCCTACTGCCAATTCTGAGACACAGGTTTGGTCTTACTCCTAATAGACAGCTCGTATTGAAAATTGAATGTCTTTTTTCGCTTTTTTCAGACCGTGGGGAACATGAATATATGTTTGTTTTCCATATCTAAGCTCTGTGTCAAAAGATATGTTTTCTGGTTGAATGCAGTCCTACTGCCTATTCTGAGATACAGCTTTGGTCTAACTCCTCAGGGAAAGCTGAGATTTGAAAATTGTGTGTTTTTGGTGTTTTCATACTTTCCGTAACATGAATATGTGTTTATTTTGAAAATCTGAGCTTGTATCAAAAGTTAAGTTTTCTGGCTGAATTGAATCCTACTGCCAATTCTGAGAGACACTTTGGTCTATCTCCTCAGGGAAAGCTCAGATTTGAAAAAATTGTCTGTGGAAAAAATCTGAGCTTGTATCAAAAGTTAAGTTTTCTGGCTGAATTGAGCCCTACTGCCAATTCTGAGATACAGCTTTGGTCTAACTCCTCAGAGAAAGATCGTATTGACAATTGAATGCCTTTTTGCGCTATTTTCAGACCTTGGTGAACATGAATATGTGTTTCTTCTGCAAACCTGAGCTGTCTGTCAAAAGTTAAGTTTTCTGGCTGAATTGAGCCCTACTGCCAATTCTGAGGGACACTTTGGTCTATCTCCTCAGGGAAAGCTCAGAGTTGAAAAAATTGTCTGTTTTTTGGGCCTTTCAGACCTTGGTGAACATGAATATGTGTTTCTTCCGCAAACCTGAGCTGTCTGTCAAAAGTTAAGTTTTCTGGCTGAATTGAGCCCTACTGCCAATTCTGAGAGACACTTTGGTCTATCTCCTCAGGGAAAGCTCAGATTCGAAAAAATTGTCTGTGGGGTACATGAATGCAGTCCTACTGCCAATTCTGAGACACAGGTTTGGTCTTACTCCTAATAGACAGCTCGTATTGAAAATTGAATGTCTTTTTTCGCTTTTTTCAGACCGTGGGAAACATGAATATATGTTTCTTTTCCATATCTAAGCTCTGTGTCAAAAGTTATGTTTTCTGGTTGAATGCAGTCCTACTGCCTATTCTGAGATACAGCTTTGGTCTAACTCCTCAGGGAAAGCTGAGATTTGAAAATTGTGTGTTTTTGGTGTTTTCATACTTTCCGTAACATGAATATGTGTTTATTTTGAAAATCTGAGCTTGTATCAAAAGTTAAGTTTTCTGGCTGAATTGAGCCCTACTGCCAATTCTGAGAGACACTTTGGTCTATCTCTTCAGGGAAAGCTCAGATTTGAAAAAATTGACAGTTTTTTGGGCTTTTCAGACTGTGGGGTACATGACTATGTGTTTGTTTTACATATCTAAGCTCTTTTTGAAAAGTTAAGTTTTCTGGCTGAATTGAGCCCTACTGCCTATTCTGAGATACAGCTTTGGTCTAACTCCTCAGGGAAAGCTGAGATTTGAAAATTGTGTGTTTTTGGTGTTTTCATACTTTCCCTAACATGAATGTGTTTATTTTGAAAATGTGAGCTTGTATCAAATGTTAAGTTTTCTGGCTGAATTGAATCCTACTGCCAATTCTGAGAGACACTTTGGTCTATCTCCTCAGGGAAAGCTCAGATTTGAAAAAATTGTCTGTGGAAAAAACCTGAGCTTGTATCAAAAGTTAAGTTTTCTGGCTGAATTGAATCCTACTGCCAAATCTGAGAGGCACTTTGGTCTATCTCCTCAGGGAAAGCTCAGATTTGAAAAAATTGTCTGTGGAAAAAATCTGAGCTTGTATCAAAAGTTAAGTTTTCTGGCTGAATTTAGCCCTACTGCCAATTCTGAGGGACACTTTGGTCTATCTCCTCAGGGATTTGAAAAAATTTTCTGTTTTTTGGGTTTTTCAAACTGTGGGGTACATGAATATGTGTTTCTTTTGCATATCTAAGCTCTGTGTCAAAAGTTATGTTTTCTGGTTGAATGCAGTCCTACTGCCTATTCTGAGATACAGCTTTGGTCTAACACCTCAGGGAAAGCTGAGATTTGAAAATTGTGTGTTTTTGGTGTTTTCATACTTTCCGTAACATGAATATGTGTTTATTTTGAAAATCTGAGCTTGTATCAAAAGTTAAGTTTTCTGGCTGAATTGAATCCTACTGCCAATTCTGAGAGACACTTTGGTCTATCTCCTCAGGGAAAGCTCAGATTTGAAAAAATTGTCTGTGGAAAAAATCTGAGCTTGTATCAAAAGTTAAGTTTTCTGGCTGAAATGCCCTACTGCCAATTCTGAGAGAAATTGGTCTCTCCTCAAGGAAACCTCGTACTTGAAATTTGAATTTGTTTTTGCCCTTTTTCAGACCGTGGGGAACATGACTATGTGTTTGTTTTACATATCTAAGCTCTGAGTCAAAAGTTAAGTTTTCTGGCTGAATTGAGCCCTACTGCCAATTCTGAGAGACACTTTGGTCTATCTCTTCAGGGAAAGCTCAGATTTGAAAAAATTGACAGTTTTTTGGGCTTTTCAGACTGTGGGGTACATGACTATGTGTTTGTTTTACATATCTAAGCTCTTTTTGAAAAGTTAAGTTTTCTGGCTGAATTGAGCCCTACTGCCTATTCTGAGATACAGCTTTGGTCTAACTCCTCAGGGAAAGCTGAGATTTGAAAATTGTGTGTTTTTGGTGTTTTCATACTTTCCCTAACATGAATGTGTTTATTTTGAAAATCTGAGCTTGTATCAAAAGTTAAGTTTTCTGGCTGAATTGAATCCTACTGCCAATTCTGAGAGACACTTTGGTCTATCTCCTCAGGGAAAGCTCAGATTTGAAAAAATTGTCTGTGGAAAAAATCTGAGCTTGTATCAAAAGTTAAGTTTTCTGGCTGAATTGAATCCTACTGCCAAATCTGAGAGGCACTTTGGTCTATCTCCTCAGGGAAAGCTCAGATTTGAAAAAATTGTCTGTGGAAAAAATCTGAGCTTGTATCAAAAGTTAAGTTTTCTGGCTGAATTTAGCCCTACTGCCAATTCTGAGGGACACTTTGGTCTATCTCCTCAGGGATTTGAAAAAATTTTCTGTTTTTTGGGTTTTTCAAACTGTGGGGTACATGAATATGTGTTTCTTTTGCATATCTAAGCTCTGTGTCAAAAGTTATGTTTTCTGGTTGAATGCAGTCCTACTGCCTATTCTGAGATACAGCTTTGGTCTAACACCTCAGGGAAAGCTGAGATTTGAAAATTGTGTGTTTTTGGTGTTTTCATACTTTCCGTAACATGAATATGTGTTTATTTTGAAAATCTGAGCTTGTATCAAAAGTTAAGTTTTCTGGCTGAATTGAATCCTACTGCCAAATCTGAGAGGCACTTTGGTCTATCTCCTCAGGGAAAGCTCAGATTTGAAAAAATTGTCTGTGGAAAAAATCTGAGCTTGTATCAAAAGTTAAGTTTTCTGGCTGAATTTAGCCCTACTGCCAATTCTGAGGGACACTTTGGTCTATCTCCTCAGGGATTTGAAAAAATTTTCTGTTTTTTGGGTTTTTCAAACTGTGGGGTACATGAATATGTGTTTCTTTTGCATATCTAAGCTCTGTGTCAAAAGTTATGTTTTCTGGTTGAATGCAGTCCTACTGCCTATTCTGAGATACAGCTTTGGTCTAACACCTCAGGGAAAGCTGAGATTTGAAAATTGTGTGTTTTTGGTGTTTTCATACTTTCCGTAACATGAATATGTGTTTATTTTGAAAATCTGAGCTTGTATCAAAAGTTAAGTTTTCTGGCTGAATTGAATCCTACTGCCAATTCTGAGAGACACTTTGGTCTATCTCCTCAGGGAAAGCTCAGATTTGAAAAAATTGTCTGTGGAAAAAATCTGAGCTTGTATCAAAAGTTAAGTTTTCTGGCTGAAATGCCCTACTGCCAATTCTGAGAGAAATTGGTCTCTCCTCAAGGAAACCTCGTACTTGAAATTTGAATTTGTTTTTGCCCTTTTTCAGACCGTGGGGAACATGACTATGTGTTTGTTTTACATATCTAAGCTCTGAGTCAAAAGTTAAGTTTTCTGGCTGAATTGAGCCCTACTGCCAATTCTGAGAGACACTTTGGTCTATCTCTTCAGGGAAAGCTCAGATTTGAAAAAATTGACAGTTTTTTGGGCTTTTCAGACTGTGGGGTACATGACTATGTGTTTGTTTTACATATCTAAGCTCTTTTTGAAAAGTTAAGTTTTCTGGCTGAATTGAGCCCTACTGCCTATTCTGAGATACAGCTTTGGTCTAACTCCTCAGGGAAAGCTGAGATTTGAAAATTGTGTGTTTTTGGTGTTTTCATACTTTCCCTAACATGAATGTGTTTATTTTGAAAATCTGAGCTTGTATCAAAAGTTAAGTTTTCTGGCTGAATTGAGCCCTACTGCCCATTCTGAGAAGCACTTTAGTCTATCTCCTCAGAGAAAGCTCAGAGTTGAAAAAATTTTCTGTTTTTTGGGCCTTTCAGACCTTGGTGAACATGAATATGTGTTTCTTCCGCAAACCTGAGCTGTCTGTCAAAAGTTAAGTTTTCTGGCGGAATTGAGCCCTACTGCCAATTCTGAGAGACACTTTGGTCTATCTCCTCAGGGAAAGCTCAGATTCGAAAAAATTGTCTGTGGGGTACATGAATGCAGTCCTACTGCCAATTCTGAGACACAGGTTTGGTCTTACTCCTAATAGACAGCTCGTATTGAAAATTGAATGTCTTTTTTCGCTTTTTTCAGACCGTGGGGAACATGAATATATGTTTGTTTTCCATATCTAAGCTCTGTGTCAAAAGATATGTTTTCTGGTTGAATGCAGTCCTACTGCCTATTCTGAGATACAGCTTTGGTCTAACTCCTCAGGGAAAGCTGAGATTTGAAAATTGTGTGTTTTTGGTGTTTTCATACTTTCCGTAACATGAATATGTGTTTATTTTGAAAATCTGAGCTTGTATCAAAAGTTAAGTTTTCTGGCTGAATTGAATCCTACTGCCAATTCTGAGAGACACTTTGGTCTATCTCCTCAGGGAAAGCTCAGATTTGAAAAAATTGTCTGTGGAAAAAATCTGAGCTTGTATCAAAAGTTAAGTTTTCTGGCTGAATTGAGCCCTACTGCCAATTCTGAGATACAGCTTTGGTCTAACTCCTCAGAGAAAGATCGTATTGACAATTGAATGCCTTTTTGCGCTATTTTCAGACCTTGGTGAACATGAATATGTGTTTCTTCTGCAAACCTGAGCTGTCTGTCAAAAGTTAAGTTTTCTGGCTGAATTGAGCCCTACTGCCAATTCTGAGAGACACTTTGGTCTATCTCCTCAGGGAAAGCTCAGATTTGAAAAAAATGTCTGTGGGATACATGAATATTTGTTTCTTTTGCATATCTAAGCTCTGGGTCAAAAGTTAAGTTTTCTGGCTGAATTTAGCCCTACTGCCAATTCTGAGGGACACTTTGGTCTATCTCCTCAGGGAAAGCTCAGAGTTGAAAAAATTGTCTGTTTTTTGGGCCTTTCAGACCTTGGTGAACATGAATATGTGTTTCTTCTGCAAACCTGAGCTGTCTGTCAAAAGTTAAGTTTTCTGGCTGAATTGAATCCTACTGCCAAATCTGAGAGGCACTTTGGTCTATCTCCTCAGGGAAAGCTCAGATTTGAAAAAATTGTCTATGGAAAAAATCTGACCTTGTATCAAAAGTTAAGTTTTCTGGCTGAATTGAGCCCTACTGCCCATTCTGAGAAGCACTTTAGTCTATCTCCTCAGAGAAAGCTCAGAGTTGAAAAAATTTTCTGTTTTTTGGGCCTTTCAGACCTTGGTGAACATGAATATGTGTTTCTTCCGCAAACCTGAGCTGTCTGTCAAAAGTTAAGTTTTCTGGCGGAATTGAGCCCTACTGCCAATTCTGAGAGACACTTTGGTCTATCTCCTCAGGGAAAGCTCAGATTCGAAAAAATTGTCTGTGGGGTACATGAATGCAGTCCTACTGCCAATTCTGAGACACAGGTTTGGTCTTACTCCTAATAGACAGCTCGTATTGAAAATTGAATGTCTTTTTTCGCTTTTTTCAGACCGTGGGGAACATGAATATATGTTTGTTTTCCATATCTAAGCTCTGTGTCAAAAGATATGTTTTCTGGTTGAATGCAGTCCTACTGCCTATTCTGAGATACAGCTTTGGTCTAACTCCTCAGGGAAAGCTGAGATTTGAAAATTGTGTGTTTTTGGTGTTTTCATACTTTCCGTAACATGAATATGTGTTTATTTTGAAAATCTGAGCTTGTATCAAAAGTTAAGTTTTCTGGCTGAATTGAATCCTACTGCCAATTCTGAGAGACACTTTGGTCTATCTCCTCAGGGAAAGCTCAGATTTGAAAAAATTGTCTGTGGAAAAAATCTGAGCTTGTATCAAAAGTTAAGTTTTCTGGCTGAATTGAGCCCTACTGCCAATTCTGAGATACAGCTTTGGTCTAACTCCTCAGAGAAAGATCGTATTGACAATTGAATGCCTTTTTGCGCTATTTTCAGACCTTGGTGAACATGAATATGTGTTTCTTCTGCAAACCTGAGCTGTCTGTCAAAAGTTAAGTTTTCTGGCTGAATTGAGCCCTACTGCCAATTCTGAGAGACACTTTGGTCTATCTCCTCAGGGAAAGCTCAGATTTGAAAAAAATGTCTGTGGGATACATGAATATTTGTTTCTTTTGCATATCTAAGCTCTGGGTCAAAAGTTAAGTTTTCTGGCTGAATTTAGCCCTACTGCCAATTCTGAGGGACACTTTGGTCTATCTCCTCAGGGAAAGCTCAGAGTTGAAAAAATTGTCTGTTTTTTGGGCCTTTCAGACCTTGGTGAACATGAATATGTGTTTCTTCTGCAAACCTGAGCTGTCTGTCAAAAGTTAAGTTTTCTGGCTGAATTGAATCCTACTGCCAAATCTGAGAGGCACTTTGGTCTATCTCCTCAGGGAAAGCTCAGATTTGAAAAAATTGTCTATGGAAAAAATCTGAGCTTGTATCAAAAGTTAAGTTTTCTGGCTGAATTGAGCCCTACTGCCCATTCTGAGGAGCACTTTAGTCTATCTCCTCAGAGAAAGCTCAGAGTTGAAAAAATTTTCTGTTTTTTGGGCCTTTCAGACCTTGGTGAACATGAATATGTGTTTCTTCCGCAAACCTGAGCTGTCTGTCAAAAGTTAAGTTTTCTGGCGGAATTGAGCCCTACTGCCAATTCTGAGAGACACTTTGGTCTATCTCCTCAGGGAAAGCTCAGATTCGAAAAAATTGTCTGTGGGGTACATGAATGCAGTCCTACTGCCAATTCTGAGACACAGGTTTGGTCTTACTCCTAATAGACAGCTCGTATTGAAAATTGAATGTCTTTTTTCGCTTTTTTCAGACCGTGGGGAACATGAATATATGTTTGTTTTCCATATCTAAGCTCTGTGTCAAAAGATATGTTTTCTGGTTGAATGCAGTCCTACTGCCTATTCTGAGATACAGCTTTGGTCTAACTCCTCAGGGAAAGCTGAGATTTGAAAATTGTGTGTTTTTGGTGTTTTCATACTTTCCGTAACATGAATATGTGTTTATTTTGAAAATCTGAGCTTGTATCAAAAGTTAAGTTTTCTGGCTGAATTGAATCCTACTGCCAATTCTGAGAGACACTTTGGTCTATGTCCTCAGGGAAAGCTCAGATTTGAAAAAATTGTCTGTGGAAAAAATCTGAGCTTGTATCAAAAGTTAAGTTTTCTGGCTGAATTGAGCCCTACTGCCAATTCTGAGATACAGCTTTGGTCTAACTCCTCAGAGAAAGATCGTATTGACAATTGAATGCCTTTTTGCGCTATTTTCAGACCTTGGTGAACATGAATATGTGTTTCTTCTGCAAACCTGAGCTGTCTGTCAAAAGTTAAGTTTTCTGGCTGAATTGAGCCCTACTGCCAATTCTGAGAGACACTTTGGTCTATCTCCTCAGGGAAAGCTCAGATTTGAAAAAAATGTCTGTGGGATACATGAATATTTGTTTCTTTTGCATATCTAAGCTCTGGGTCAAAAGTTAAGTTTTCTGGCTGAATTTAGCCCTACTGCCAATTCTGAGGGACACTTTGGTCTATCTCCTCAGGGAAAGCTCAGAGTTGAAAAAATTGTCTGTTTTTTGGGCCTTTCAGACCTTGGTGAACATGAATATGTGTTTCTTCTGCAAACCTGAGCTGTCTGTCAAAAGTTAAGTTTTCTGGCTGAATTGAATCCTACTGCCAAATCTGAGAGGCACTTTGGTCTATCTCCTCAGGGAAAGCTCAGATTTGAAAAAATTGTCTGTGGAAAAAATCTGAGCTTGTATCAAAAGTTAAGTTTTCTGGCTGAATTTAGCCCTACTGCCAATTCTGAGGGACACTTTGGTCTATCTCCTCAGGGATTTGAAAAAATTTTCTGTTTTTTGGGTTTTTCAAACTGTGGGGTACATGAATATGTGTTTCTTTTGCATATCTAAGCTCTGTGTCAAAAGTTATGTTTTCTGGTTGAATGCAGTCCTACTGCCTATTCTGAGATACAGCTTTGGTCTAACACCTCAGGGAAAGCTGAGATTTGAAAATTGTGTGTTTTTGGTGTTTTCATACTTTCCGTAACATGAATATGTGTTTATTTTGAAAATCTGAGCTTGTATCAAAAGTTAAGTTTTCTGGCTGAATTGAATCCTACTGCCAATTCTGAGAGACACTTTGGTCTATCTCCTCAGGGAAAGCTCAGATTTGAAAAAATTGTCTGTGGAAAAAATCTGAGCTTGTATCAAAAGTTAAGTTTTCTGGCTGAAATGCCCTACTGCCAATTCTGAGAGAAATTGGTCTCTCCTCAAGGAAACCTCGTACTTGAAATTTGAATTTGTTTTTGCCCTTTTTCAGACCGTGGGGAACATGACTATGTGTTTGTTTTACATATTTAAGCTCTTTTTGAAAAGTTAAGTTTTCTGGCTGAATTGAGCCCTACTGCCTATTCTGAGATACAGGTTTGGTCTAACTCCTCAGGGAAAGCTGAGATTTGAAAATTGTGTGTTTTTGGTGTTTTCATACTTTCCCTAACATGAATGTGTTTATTTTGAAAATCTGAGCTTGTATCAAAAGTTAAGTTTTCTGGCTGAACTGAGCCCTACTGCCCATTCTGAGAAGCACTTTAGTCTATCTCCTCAGAGAAAGCTCAGAGTTGAAAAAATTTTCTGTTTTTTGGGCCTTTCAGACCTTGGTGAACATGAATATGTGTTTCTTCTGCAAACCTGAGCTGTCTGTCAAAAGTTAAGTTTTCTGGCTGAATTGAGCCCTACTGCCAATTCTGAGAGACACTTTGGTCTATCTCCTCAGGGAAAGCTCAGATTTGAAAAAAATGTCTGTGGGATACATGAATATTTGTTTCTTTTGCATATCTAAGCTCTGGGTCAAAAGTTAAGTTTTCTGGCTGAATTTAGCCCTACTGCCAATTCTGAGAGACACTTTGGTCTATCTCCTCAGGGAAAGCTCAGATTCAAAAAAATTGTCTGTGGGGTACATGAATGCAGTCCTACTGCCAATTCTGAGACACAGGTTTGGTCTTACTCCTAATAGACAGCTCGTATTGAAAATTGAATGTCTTTTTTCGCTTTTTTCAGACCGTGGGGAACATGAATATATGTTTGTTTTCCATATCTAAGCTCTGTGTCAAAAGTTATGTTTTCTGGTTGAATGCAGTCCTACTGCCTATTCTGAGATACAGCTTTGGTCTAACTCCTCAGGGAAAGCTGAGATTTGAAAATTGTGTGTTTTTGGTGTTTTCATACTTTCCGTAACATGAATATGTGTTTATTTTGAAAATCTGAGCTTGTATCAAAAGTTAAGTTTTCTGGCTGAATTGAATCCTACTGCCAATTCTGAGAGACACTTTGGTCTATCTCCTCAGGGAAAGCTCAGATTTGAAAAAATTGTCTGTGGAAAAAATCTGAGCTTGTATCAAAAGTTAAGTTTTCTGGCTGAATTGAATCCTACTGCCAATTCTGAGATACAGCTTTGGTCTAACTCCTCAGAGAAAGCTCGTATTGACAATTGAATGCCTTTTTGCGCTATTTTCAGACCTTGGTGAACATGAATATGTGTTTCTTCTGCAAACCTGAGCTGTCTGTCAAAAGTTAAGTTTTCTGGCTGAATTGAGCCCTACTGCCAATTCTGAGAGACACTTTGGTCTATCTCCTCAGGGAAAGCTCAGATTTGAAAAAAATGTCTGTGGGATACATGAATATTTGTTTCTTTTGCATATCTAAGCTCTGGGTCAAAAGTTAAGTTTTCTGGCTGAATTTAGCCCTACTGCCAATTCTGAGGGACACTTTGGTCTATCTCCTCAGGGAAAGCTCAGAGTTGAAAAAATTGTCTGTTTTTTGGGCCTTTCAGACCTTGGTGAACATGAATATGTGTTTCTTCCGCAAACCTGAGCTGTCTGTCAAAAGTTAAGTTTTCTGGCTGAATTGAGCCCTACTGCCAATTCTGAGAGACACTTTGGTCTATCTCCTCAGGGAAAGCTCAGATTCGAAAAAATTGTCTGTGGGGTACATGAATGCAGTCCTACTGCCAATTCTGAGACACAGGTTTGGTCTTACTCCTAATAGACAGCTCGTATTGAAAATTGAATGTCTTTTTTCGCTTTTTTCAGACCGTGGGGAACATGAATATATGTTTGTTTTCCATATCTAAGCTCTGTGTCAAAAGTTATGTTTTCTGGTTGAATGCAGTCCTACTGCCTATTCTGAGATACAGCTTTGGTCTAACTCCTCGGGGAAAGCTGAGATTTGAAAATTGTGTGTTTTTGGTGTTTTCATACTTTCCGTAACATGAATATGTGTTTATTTTGAAAATCTGAGCTTGTATCAAAAGTTAAGTTTTCTGGCTGAATTGAATCCTACTGCCAATTCTGAGAGACACTTTGGTCTATCTCCTCAGGGAAAGCTCAGATTTGAAAAAATTGTCTGTGGAAAAAATCTGAGCTTGTATCAAAAGTTAAGTTTTCTGGCTGAATTGAGCCCTACTGCCAATTCTGAGATACAGCTTTGGTCTAACTCCTCAGAGAAAGATCGTATTGACAATTGAATGCCTTTTTGCGCTATTTTCAGACCTTGGTGAACATGAATATGTGTTTCTTCTGCAAACCTTAGCTGTCTGTCAAAAGTTAAGTTTTCTGGCTGAATTGAGCCCTACTGCCAATTCTGAGAGACACTTTGGTCTATCTCCTCAGGGAAAGCTCAGATTTGAAAAAAATGTCTGTGGGATACATGAATATTTGTTTCTTTTGCATATCTAAGCTCTGGGTCAAAAGTTAAGTTTTCTGGCTGAATTTAGCCCTACTGCCAATTCTGAGGGACACTTTGGTCTATCTCCTCAGGGAAAGCTCAGAGTTGAAAAAATTGTCTGTTTTTTGGGCCTTTCAGACCTTGGTGAACATGAATATGTGTTTCTTCTGCAAACCTGAGCTGTCTGTCAAAAGTTAAGTTTTCTGGCTGAATTGAATCCTACTGCCAAATCTGAGAGGCACTTTGGTCTATCTCCTCAGGGAAAGCTCAGATTTGAAAAAATTGTCTGTGGAAAAAATCTGAGCTTGTATCAAAAGTTAAGTTTTCTGGCTGAATTTAGCCCTACTGCCAATTCTGAGGGACACTTTGGTCTATCTCCTCAGGGATTTGAAAAAATTTTCTGTTTTTTGGGTTTTTCAAACTGTGGGGTACATGAATATGTGTTTCTTTTGCATATCTAAGCTCTGTGTCAAAAGTTATGTTTTCTGGTTGAATGCAGTCCTACTGCCTATTCTGAGATACAGCTTTGGTCTAACACCTCAGGGAAAGCTGAGATTTGAAAATTGTGTGTTTTTGGTGTTTTCATACTTTCCGTAACATGAATATGTGTTTATTTTGAAAATCTGAGCTTGTATCAAAAGTTAAGTTTTCTGGCTGAATTGAATCCTACTGCCAATTCTGAGAGACACTTTGGTCTATCTCCTCAGGGAAAGCTCAGATTTGAAAAAATTGTCTGTGGAAAAAATCTGAGCTTGTATCAAAAGTTAAGTTTTCTGGCTGAAATGCCCTACTGCCAATTCTGAGAGAAATTGGTCTCTCCTCAAGGAAACCTCGTACTTGAAATTTGAATTTGTTTTTGCCCTTTTTCAGACCGTGGGGAACATGACTATGTGTTTGTTTTACATATCTAAGCTCTGAGTCAAAAGTTAAGTTTTCTGGCTGAATTGAGCCCTACTGCCAATTCTGAGAGACACTTTGGTCTATCTCTTCAGGGAAAGCTCAGATTTGAAAAAATTGACAGTTTTTTGGGCTTTTCAGACTGTGGGGTACATGACTATGTGTTTGTTTTACATATCTAAGCTCTTTTTGAAAAGTTAAGTTTTCTGGCTGAATTGAGCCCTACTGCCTATTCTGAGATACAGGTTTGGTCTAACTCCTCAGGGAAAGCTGAGATTTGAAAATTGTGTGTTTTTGGTGTTTTCATACTTTCCGTAACATGAATGTGTTTATTTTGAAAATCTGAGCTTGTATCAAAAGTTAAGTTTTCTGGCTGAATTGAGCCCTACTGCCCATTCTGAGAAGCACTTTAGTCTATCTCCTCAGAGAAAGCTCAGAGTTGAAAAAATTTTCTGTTTTTTGGGTCTTTCAGACCTTGGTGAACATGAATATGTGTTTCTTCTGCAAACCTGAGCTGTCTGTCAAAAGTTAAGTTTTCTGGCGGAATTGAGCCCTACTGCCAATTCTGAGAGACACTTTGGTCTATCTCCTCAGGGAAAGCTCAGATTTGAAAAAATTGTCTGTGGGGTACATGAATGCAGTCCTACTGCCAATTCTGAGACACAGGTTTGGTCTTACTCCTAATAGACAGCTCGTATTGAAAATTGAATGTCTTTTTTCGCTTTTTTCAGACCGTGGAGAACATGAATATATGTTTGCTCTGTGTCAAAAGTTATGTTTTCTGGTTGAATGCAGTCCTACTGCCTATTCTGAGATACAGCTTTGGTCTAACTCCTCAGGGAAAGCTGAGATTTGAAAATTGTGTGTTTTGGGTGTTTTCATACTTTCCGTAACATGAATGTGTTTATTTTGAAAATCTGAGCTTGTATCAAAAGTTAAGTTTTCTGGCTGAATTGAATCCTACTGCCAATTCTGAGATACAGCTTTGGTTTAACTCCTCAGAGAAAGCTCGTATTGACAATTGAATGCCTTTTTGCGCTATTTTCAGACCTTGGTGAACATGAATATGCGTTTCTTCTGCAAACCTGAGCTGTCTGTCAAAAGTTAAGTTTTCTGGCTGAATTGAGCCCTACTGCCAATTCTGAGAGACACTTTGGTCTATCTCCTCAGGGAAAGCTCAGATTTGAAAAAAATGTCTGTGGGATACATGAATATTTGTTTCTTTTGCATATCTAAGCTCTGGGTCAAAAGTTAAGTTTTCTGGCTGAATTTAGCCCTACTGCCAATTCTGAGGGACACTTTGGTCTATCTCCTCAGGGAAAGCTCAGAGTTGAAAAAATTGTCTGTTTTTTGGGCCTTTCAGACCTTGGTGAACATGAATATGTGTTTCTTCCGCAAACCTGAGCTGTCTGTCAAAAGTTAAGTTTTCTGGCTGAATTGAGCCCTACTGCCAATTCTGAGAGACACTTTGGTCTATCTCCTCAGGGAAAGCTCAGATTCGAAAAAATTGTCTGTGGGGTACATGAATGCAGTCCTACTGCCAATTCTGAGACACAGGTTTGGTCTTACTCCTAATAGACAGCTCGTATTGAAAATTGAATGTCTTTTTTCGCTTTTTTCAGACCGTGGGGAACATGAATATATGTTTGTTTTCCATATCTAAGCTCTGTGTCAAAAGATATGTTTTCTGGTTGAATGCAGTCCTACTGCCTATTCTGAGATACAGCTTTGGTCTAACTCCTCAGGGAAAGCTGAGATTTGAAAATTGTGTGTTTTTGGTGTTTTCATACTTTCCGTAACATGAATATGTGTTTATTTTGAAAATCTGAGCTTGTATCAAAAGTTAAGTTTTCTGGCTGAATTGAATCCTACTGCCAATTCTGAGAGACACTTTGGTCTATCTCCTCAGGGAAAGCTCAGATTTGAAAAAATTGTCTGTGGAAAAAATCTGAGCTTGTATCAAAAGTTAAGTTTTCTGGCTGAATTGAGCCCTACTGCCAATTCTGAGATACAGCTTTGGTCTAACTCCTCAGAGAAAGATCGTATTGACAATTGAATGCCTTTTTGCGCTATTTTCAGACCTTGGTGAACATGAATATGTGTTTCTTCTGCAAACCTGAGCTGTCTGTCAAAAGTTAAGTTTTCTGGCTGAATTGAGCCCTACTGCCAATTCTGAGAGACACTTTGGTCTATCTCCTCAGGGAAAGCTCAGATTTGAAAAAAATGTCTGTGGGATACATGAATATTTGTTTCTTTTGCATATCTAAGCATAGATATGCTATCAAAAGTTAAGTTTTCTGGCTGAATTTAGCCCTACTGCCAATTCTGAGGGACACTTTGGTCTATCTCCTCAGGGATTTGAAAAAATTTTCTGTTTTTTGGGTTTTTCAAACTGTGGGGTACATGAATATGTGTTTCTTTTGCATATCTAAGCTCTGTGTCAAAAGTTATGTTTTCTGGTTGAATGCAGTCCTACTGCCTATTCTGAGATACAGCTTTGGTCTAACACCTCAGGGAAAGCTGAGATTTGAAAATTGTGTGTTTTTGGTGTTTTCATACTTTCCGTAACATGAATATGTGTTTATTTTGAAAATCTGAGCTTGTATCAAAAGTTAAGTTTTCTGGCTGAATTGAATCCTACTGCCAATTGTGAGAGACACTTTGGTCTATCTCCTCAGGGAAAGCTCAGATTTGAAAAAATTGTCTGTGGAAAAAATCTGAGCTTGTATCAAAAGTTAAGTTTTCTGGCTGAAATGCCCTACTGCCAATTCTGAGAGAAATTGGTCTCTCCTCAAGGAAACCTCGTACTTGAAATTTGAATTTGTTTTTGCCCTTTTTCAGACCGTGGGGAACATGACTATGTGTTTGTTTTACATATCTAAGCTCTGAGTCAAAAGTTAAGTTTTCTGGCTGAATTGAGCCCTACTGCCAATTCTGAGAGACACTTTGGTCTATCTCTTCAGGGAAAGCTCAGATTTGAAAAAATTGACAGTTTTTTGGGCTTTTCAGACTGTGGGGTACATGACTATGTGTTTGTTTTACATATCTAAGCTCTTTTTGAAAAGTTAAGTTTTCTGGCTGAATTGAGCCCTACTGCCTATTCTGAGATACAGGTTTGGTCTAACTCCTCAGGGAAAGCTGAGATTTGAAAATTGTGTGTTTTTGGTGTTTTCATACTTTCCCTAAAATGAATGTGTTTATTTTGAAAATCTGAGCTTGTATCAAAAGTTAAGTTTTCTGGCTGAATTGAGCCCTACTGCCCATTCTGAGAAGCACTTTAGTCTATCTCCTCAGAGAAAGCTCAGAGTTGAAAAAATTTTCTGTTTTTTGGGCCTTTCAGACCTTGGTGAACATGAATATGTGTTTCTTCTGCAAACCTGAGCTGTCTGTCAAAAGTTAAGTTTTCTGGCGGAATTGAGCCCTACTGCCAATTCTGAGAGACACTTTGGTCTATCTCCTCAGGGAAAGCTCAGATTTGAAAAAATTGTCTGTGGGGTACATGAATGCAGTCCTACTGCCAATTCTGAGACACAGGTTTGGTCTTACTCCTAATAGACAGCTCGTATTGAAAATTGAATGTCTTTTTTCGCTTTTTTCAGACCGTGGAGAACATGAATATATGTTTGTTTTCCATATCTAAGCTCTGTGTCAAAAGTTATGTTTTCTGGTTGAATGCAGTCCTACTGCCTATTCTGAGATACAGCTTTGGTCTAACTCCTCAGGGAAAGCTGAGATTTGAAAATTGTGTGTTTTGGGTGTTTTCATACTTTCCGTAACATGAATGTGTTTATTTTGAAAATCTGAGCTTGTATCAAAAGTTAAGTTTTCTGGCTGAATTGAATCCTACTGCCAATTCTGAGATACAGCTTTGGTCTAACTCCTCAGAGAAAGCTCGTATTGACAATTGAATGCCTTTTTGCGCTATTTTCAGACCTTGGTGAACATGAATATGCGTTTCTTCTGCAAACCTGAGCTGTCTGTCAAAAGTTAAGTTTTCTGGCTGAATTGAGCCCTACTGCCAATTCTGAGAGACACTTTGGTCTATCTCCTCAGGGAAAGCTCAGATTTGAAAAAAATGTCTGTGGGATACATGAATATTTGTTTCTTTTGCATATCTAAGCTCTGGGTCAAAAGTTAAGTTTTCTGGCTGAATTTAGCCCTACTGCCAATTCTGAGGGACACTTTGGTCTATCTCCTCAGGGAAAGCTCAGAGTTGAAAAAATTGTCTGTTTTTTGGGCCTTTCAGACCTTGGTGAACATGAATATGTGTTTCTTCCGCAAACCTGAGCTGTCTGTCAAAAGTTAAGTTTTCTGGCGGAATTGAGCCCTACTGCCAATTCTGAGAGACACTTTGGTCTATCTCCTCAGGGAAAGCTCAGATTCGAAAAAATTGTCTGTGGGGTACATGAATGCAGTCCTACTGCCAATTCTGAGACACAGGTTTGGTCTTACTCCTAATAGACAGCTCGTATTGAAAATTGAATGTCTTTTTTCGCTTTTTTCAGACCGTGGGGAACATGAATATATGTTTGTTTTCCATATCTAAGCTCTGTGTCAAAAGATATGTTTTCTGGTTGAATGCAGTCCTACTGCCTATTCTGAGATACAGCTTTGGTCTAACTCCTCAGGGAAAGCTGAGATTTGAAAATTGTGTGTTTTTGGTGTTTTCATACTTTCCGTAACATGAATATGTGTTTATTTTGAAAATCTGAGCTTGTATCAAAAGTTAAGTTTTCTGGCTGAATTGAATCCTACTGCCAATTCTGAGAGACACTTTGGTCTATCTCCTCAGGGAAAGCTCAGATTTGAAAAAATTGTCTGTGGAAAAAATCTGAGCTTGTATCAAAAGTTAAGTTTTCTGGCTGAATTGAGCCCTACTGCCAATTCTGAGATACAGCTTTGGTCTAACTCCTCAGAGAAAGATCGTATTGACAATTGAATGCCTTTTTGCGCTATTTTCAGACCTTGGTGAACATGAATATGTGTTTCTTCTGCAAACCTGAGCTGTCTGTCAAAAGTTAAGTTTTCTGGCTGAATTGAGCCCTACTGCCAATTCTGAGAGACACTTTGCTCTATCTCCTCAGGGAAAGCTCAGATTTGAAAAAAATGTCTGTGGGATACATGAATATTTGTTTCTTTTGCATATCTAAGCTCTGGGTCAAAAGTTAAGTTTTCTGGCTGAATTTAGCCCTACTGCCAATTCTGAGGGACACTTTGGTCTATCTCCTCAGGGAAAGCTCAGAGTTGAAAAAATTGTCTGTTTTTTGGGCCTTTCAGACCTTGGTGAACATGAATATGTGTTTCTTCCGCAAACCTGAGCTGTCTGTCAAAAGTTAAGTTTTCTGGCTGAATTGAGCCCTACTGCCAATTCTGAGAGACACTTTGGTCTATCTCCTCAGGGAAAGCTCAGATTCGAAAAAATTGTCTGTGGGGTACATGAATGCAGTCCTACTGCCAATTCTGAGACACAGGTTTGGTCTTACTCCTAATAGACAGCTCGTATTGAAAATTGAATGTCTTTTTTCGCTTTTTTCAGACCGTGGGGCACATGAATATATGTTTGTTTTCCATATCTAAGCTCTGTGTCAAAAGTTATGTTTTCTGGTTGAATGCAGTCCTACTGCCTATTCTGAGATACAGCTTTGGTCTAACTCCTCAGGGAAAGCTGAGATTTGAAAATTGTGTGTTTTTGGTGTTTTCATACTTTCCGTAACATGAATATGTGTTTATTTTGAAAATCTGAGCTTGTATCAAAAGTTAAGTTTTCTGGCTGAATTGAATCCTACTGCCAATTCTGAGAGACACTTTGGTCTATCTCCTCAGGGAAAGCTCAGATTTGAAAAAATTGTCTGTGGAAAAAATCTGAGCTTGTATCAAAAGTTAAGTTTTCTGGCTGAATTGAGCCCTACTGCCAATTCTGAGATACAGCTTTGGTCTAACTCCTCAGAGAAAGATCGTATTGACAATTGAATGCCTTTTTGCGCTATTTTCAGACCTTGGTGAACATGAATATGTGTTTCTTCTGCAAACCTGAGCTGTCTGTCAAAAGTTAAGTTTTCTGGCTGAATTGAGCCCTACTGCCAATTCTGAGAGACACTTTGGTCTATCTCCTCAGGGAAAGCTCAGATTTGAAAAAAATGTCTGTGGGATACATGAATATTTGTTTCTTTTGCATATCTAAGCTCTGGGTCAAAAGTTAAGTTTTCTGGCTGAATTTAGCCCTACTGCCAATTCTGAGGGACACTTTGGTCTATCTCCTCAGGGAAAGCTCAGAGTTGAAAAAATTATCTGTTTTTTGGGCCTTTCAGACCTTGGTGAACATGAATATGTGTTTCTTCTGCAAACCTGAGCTGTCTGTCAAAAGTTAAGTTTTCTGGCTGAATTGAATCCTACTGCCAAATCTGAGAGGCACTTTGGTCTATCTCCTCAGGGAAAGCTCAGATTTGAAAAAATTGTCTGTGGAAAAAATCTGAGCTTGTATCAAAAGTTAAGTTTTCTGGCTGAATTTAGCCCTACTGCCAATTCTGAGGGACACTTTGGTCTATCTCCTCAGGGAAAGCTCAGAGTTGAAAAAATTGTCTGTTTTTTGGGCCTTTCAGACCTTGGTGAACATGAATATGTGTTTCTTCCGCAAACCTGAGCTGTCTGTCAAAAGTTAAGTTTTCTGGCTGAATTGAGCCCTACTGCCAATTCTGAGAGACACTTTGGTCTATCTCCTCAGGGAAAGCTCAGATTCGAAAAAATTGTCTGTGGGGTACATGAATGCAGTCCTACTGCCTATTCTGAGACACAGGTTTGGTCTTACTCCTAATAGACAGCTCGTATTGAAAATTGAATGTCTTTTTTCGCTTTTTTCAGACCGTGGGGAACATGAATATATGTTTGTTTTCCATAACTAAGCTCTGTGTCAAAAGATATGTTTTCTGGTTGAATGCAGTCCTACTGCCTATTCTGAGATACAGCTTTGGTCTAACTCCTCAGGGAAAGCTGAGATTTGAAAATTGTGTGTTTTTGGTGTTTTCATACTTTCCGTAACATGAATATGTGTTTATTTTGAAAATCTGAGCTTCTATCAAAAGTTAAGTTTTCTGGCTGAATTGAATCCTACTGCCAATTCTGAGAGACACTTTGGTCTATCTCCTCAGGGAAAGCTCAGATTTGAAAAAATTGTCTGTGGAAAAAATCTGAGCTTGTATCAAAAGTTAAGTTTTCTGGCTGAATTGAGCCCTACTGCCAATTCTGAGATACAGCTTTGGTCTAACTCCTCAGAGAAAGATCGTATTGACAATTGAATGCCTTTTTGCGCTATTTTCAGACCTTGGTGAACATGAATATGTGTTTCTTCTGCAAACCTGAGCTGTCTGTCAAAAGTTAAGTTTTCTGGCTGAATTGAGCCCTACTGCCAATTCTGAGAGACACTTTGCTCTATCTCCTCAGGGAAAGCTCAGATTTGAAAAAAATGTCTGTGGGATACATGAATATTTGTTTCTTTTGCATATCTAAGCTCTGGGTCAAAAGTTAAGTTTTCTGGCTGAATTTAGCCCTACTGCCAATTCTGAGGGACACTTTGGTCTATCTCCTCAGGGAAAGCTCAGAGTTGAAAAAATTGTCTGTTTTTTGGGCCTTTCAGACCTTGGTGAACATGAATATGTGTTTCTTCCGCAAACCTGAGCTGTCTGTCAAAAGTTAAGTTTTCTGGCTGAATTGAGCCCTACTGCCAATTCTGAGATACAGCTTTGGTCTAACTCCTCAGAGAAAGATCGTATTGACAATTGAATGCCTTTTTGCGCTATTTTCAGACCTTGGTGAACATGAATATGTGTTTCTTCTGCAAACCTGAGCTGTCTGTCAAAAGTTAAGTTTTCTGGCTGAATTGAGCCCTACTGCCAATTCTGAGAGACACTTTGCTCTATCTCCTCAGGGAAAGCTCAGATTTGAAAAAAATGTCTGTGGGATACATGAATATTTGTTTCTTTTGCATATCTAAGCTCTGGGTCAAAAGTTAAGTTTTCTGGCTGAATTTAGCCCTACTGCCAATTCTGAGGGACACTTTGGTCTATCTCCTCAGGGATTTGAAAAAATTTTCTGTTTTTTGGGTTTTTCAAACTGTGGGGTACATGAATATGTGTTTCTTTTGCATATCTAAGCTCTGTGTCAAAAGTTATGTTTTCTGGTTGAATGCAGTCCTACTGCCTATTCTGAGATACAGCTTTGGTCTAACTCCTCAGGGAAAGCTGAGATTTGAAAATTGTGTGTTTTGGGTGTTTTCATACTTTCCGTAACATGAATGTGTTTATTTTGAAAATCTGAGCTTGTATCAAAAGTTAAGTTTTCTGGCTGAATTGAATCCTACTGCCAATTCTGAGATACAGCTTTGGTCTAACTCCTCAGAGAAAGCTCGTATTGACAATTGAATGCCTTTTTGCGCTATTTTCAGACCTTGGTGAACATGAATATGCGTTTCTTCTGCAAACCTGAGCTGTCTGTCAAAAGTTAAGTTTTCTGGCTGAATTGAGCCCTACTGCCAATTCTGAGAGACACTTTGGTCTATCTCCTCAGGGAAAGCTCAGATTTGAAAAAAATGTCTGTGGGATACATGAATATTTGTTTCTTTTGCATATCTAAGCTCTGGGTCAAAAGTTAAGTTTTCTGGCTGAATTTAGCCCTACTGCCAATTCTGAGGGACACTTTGGTCTATCTCCTCAGGGAAAGCTCAGAGTTGAAAAAATTGTCTGTTTTTTGGGCCTTTCAGACCTTGGTGAACATGAATATGTGTTTCTTCCGCAAACCTGAGCTGTCTGTCAAAAGTTAAGTTTTCTGGCTGAATTGAGCCCTACTGCCAATTCTGAGAGACACTTTGGTCTATCTCCTCAGGGAAAGCTCAGATTCGAAAAAATTGTCTGTGGGGTACATGAATGCAGTCCTACTGCCAATTCTGAGACACAGGTTTGGTCTTACTCCTAATAGACAGCTCGTATTGAAAATTGAATGTCTTTTTTCGCTTTTTTCAGACCGTGGGGAACATGAATATATGTTTGTTTTCCATAACTAAGCTCTGTGTCAAAAGATATGTTTTCTGGTTGAATGCAGTCCTACTGCCTATTCTGAGATACAGCTTTGGTCTAACTCCTCAGGGAAAGCTGAGATTTGAAAATTGTGTGTTTTTGGTGTTTTCATACTTTCCGTAACATGAATATGTGTTTATTTTGAAAATCTGAGCTTCTATCAAAAGTTAAGTTTTCTGGCTGAATTGAATCCTACTGCCAATTCTGAGAGACACTTTGGTCTATCTCCTCAGGGAAAGCTCAGATTTGAAAAAATTGTCTGTGGAAAAAATCTGAGCTTGTATCAAAAGTTAAGTTTTCTGGCTGAATTGAGCCCTACTGCCAATTCTGAGATACAGCTTTGGTCTAACTCCTCAGAGAAAGATCGTATTGACAATTGAATGCCTTTTTGCGCTATTTTCAGACCTTGGTGAACATGAATATGTGTTTCTTCTGCAAACCTGAGCTGTCTGTCAAAAGTTAAGTTTTCTGGCTGAATTGAGCCCTACTGCCAATTCTGAGAGACACTTTGCTCTATCTCCTCAGGGAAAGCTCAGATTTGAAAAAAATGTCTGTGGGATACATGAATATTTGTTTCTTTTGCATATCTAAGCTCTGGGTCAAAAGTTAAGTTTTCTGGCTGAATTTAGCCCTACTGCCAATTCTGAGGGACACTTTGGTCTATCTCCTCAGGGAAAGCTCAGAGTTGAAAAAATTGTCTGTTTTTTGGGCCTTTCAGACCTTGGTGAACATGAATATGTGTTTCTTCCGCAAACCTGAGCTGTCTGTCAAAAGTTAAGTTTTCTGGCTGAATTGAGCCCTACTGCCAATTCTGAGAGACACTTTGGTCTATCTCCTCAGGGAAAGCTCAGATTCGAAAAAATTGTCTGTGGGGTACATGAATGCAGTCCTACTGCCAATTCTGAGACACAGGTTTGGTCTTACTCCTAATAGACAGCTCGTATTGAAAATTGAATGTCTTTTTTCGCTTTTTTCAGACCGTGGGGAACATGAATATATGTTTGTTTTCCATATCTAAGCTCTGTGTCAAAAGTTATGTTTTCTGGTTGAATGCAGTCCTACTGCCTATTCTGAGATACAGCTTTGTTCTAACTCCTCAGGGAAAGCTGAGATTTGAAAATTGTGTGTTTTTGGTGTTTTCATACTTTCCGTAACATGAATATGTGTTTATTTTGAAAATCTGAGCTTGTATCAAAAGTTAAGTTTTCTGGCTGAATTGAATCCTACTGCCAATTCTGAGAGACACTTTGGTCTATCTCCTCAGGGAAAGCTCAGATTTGAAAAAATTGTCTGTGGAAAAAATCTGAGCTTGTATCAAAAGTTAAGTTTTCTGGCTGAATTGAGCCCTACTGCCAATTCTGAGATACAGCTTTGGTCTAACTCCTCAGAGAAAGATCGTATTGACAATTGAATGCCTTTTTGCGCTATTTTCAGACCTTGGTGAACATGAATATGTGTTTCTTCTGCAAACCTGAGCTGTCTGTCAAAAGTTAAGTTTTCTGGCTGAATTGAGCCCTACTGCCAATTCTGAGAGACACTTTGGTCTATCTCCTCAGGGAAAGCTCAGATTTGAAAAAAATGTCTGTGGGATACATGAATATTTGTTTCTTTTGCATATCTAAGCTCTGGGTCAAAAGTTAAGTTTTCTGGCTGAATTTAGCCCTACTGCCAATTCTGAGGGACACTTTGGTCTATCTCCTCAGGGAAAGCTCAGAGTTGAAAAAATTGTCTGTTTTTTGGGCCTTTCAGACCTTGGTGAACATGAATATGTGTTTCTTCTGCAAACCTGAGCTGTCTGTCAAAAGTTAAGTTTTCTGGCTGAATTGAATCCTACTGCCAAATCTGAGAGGCACTTTGGTCTATCTCCTCAGGGAAAGCTCAGATTTGAAAAAATTGTCTGTGGAAAAAATCTGAGCTTGTATCAAAAGTTAAGTTTTCTGGCTGAATTTAGCCCTACTGCCAATTCTGAGGGACACTTTGGTCTATCTCCTCAGGGATTTGAAAAAATTTTCTGTTTTTTGGGTTTTTCAAACTGTGGGGTACATGAATATGTGTTTCTTTTGCATATCTAAGCTCTGTGTCAAAAGTTATGTTTTCTGGTTGAATGCAGTCCTACTGCCTATTCTGAGATACAGCTTTGGTCTAACACCTCAGGGAAAGCTGAGATTTGAAAATTGTGTGTTTTTGGTGTTTTCATACTTTCCGTAACATGAATATGTGTTTATTTTGAAAATCTGAGCTTGTATCAAAAGTTAAGTTTTCTGGCTGAATTGAATCCTACTGCCAATTCTGAGAGACACTTTGGTCTATCTCCTCAGGGAAAGCTCAGATTTGAAAAAATTGTCTGTGGAAAAAATCTGAGCTTGTATCAAAAGTTAAGTTTTCTGGCTGAAATGCCCTACTGCCAATTCTGAGAGAAATTGGTCTCTCCTCAAGGAAACCTCGTACTTGAAATTTGAATTTGTTTTTGCCCTTTTTCAGACCGTGGGGAACATGACTATGTGTTTGTTTTACATATCTAAGCTCTGAGTCAAAAGTTAAGTTTTCTGGCTGAATTGAGCCCTACTGCCAATTCTGAGAGTCACTTTGGTCTATCTCCTCAGGGAAAGCTCAGATTTGAAAAAATTGACAGTTTTTTGGGCTTTTCAGACTGTGGGGTACATGACTATGTGTTTGTTTTACATATCTAAGCTCTTTTTGAAAAGTTAAGTTTTCTGGCTGAATTGAGCCCTACTGCCTATTCTGAGATACAGGTTTGGTCTAACTCCTCAGGGAAAGCTGAGATTTGAAAATTGTGTGTTTTTGGTGTTTTCATACTTTCCCTAACATGAATGTGTTTATTTTGAAAATCTGAGCTTGTATCAAAAGTTAAGTTTTCTGGCTGAACTGAGCCCTACTGCCCATTCTGAGAAGCACTTTAGTCTATCTCCTCAGAGAAAGCTCAGAGTTGAAAAAATTTTCTGTTTTTTGGGCCTTTCAGACCTTGGTGAACATGAATATGTGTTTCTTCTGCAAACCTGAGCTGTCTGTCAAAAGTTAAGTTTTCTGGCGGAATTGAGCCCTACTGCCAATTCTGAGAGACACTTTGGTCTATCTCCTCAGGGAAAGCTCAGATTTGAAAAAATTGTCTGTGGGGTACATGAATGCAGTCCTACTGCCAATTCTGAGACACAGGTTTGGTCTTACTCCTAATAGACAGCTCGTATTGAAAATTGAATGTCTTTTTTCGCTTTTTTCAGACCGTGGAGAACATGAATATATGTTTGTTTTCCATATCTAAGCTCTGTGTCAAAAGTTATGTTTTCTGGTTGAATGCAGTCCTACTGCCTATTCTGAGATACAGCTTTGGTCTAACTCCTCAGGGAAAGCTGAGATTTGAAAATTGTGTGTTTTGGGTGTTTTCATACTTTCCGTAACATGAATGTGTTTATTTTGAAAATCTGAGCTTGTATCAAAAGTTAAGTTTTCTGGCTGAATTGAATCCTACTGCCAATTCTGAGATACAGCTTTGGTCTAACTCCTCAGAGAAAGCTCGTATTGACAATTGAATGCCTTTTTGCGCTATTTTCAGACCTTGGTGAACATGAATATGCGTTTCTTCTGCAAACCTGAGCTGTCTGTCAAAAGTTAAGTTTTCTGGCTGAATTGAGCCCTACTGCCAATTCTGAGAGACACTTTGGTCTATCTCCTCAGGGAAAGCTCAGATTTGAAAAAAATGTCTGTGGGATACATGAATATTTGTTTCTTTTGCATATCTAAGCTCTGGGTCAAAAGTTAAGTTTTCTGGCTGAATTTAGCCCTACTGCCAATTCTGAGGGACACTTTGGTCTATCTCCTCAGGGAAAGCTCAGAGTTGAAAAAATTGTCTGTTTTTTGGGCCTTTCAGACCTTGGTGAACATGAATATGTGTTTCTTCCGCAAACCTGAGCTGTCTGTCAAAAGTTAAGTTTTCTGGCTGAATTGAGCCCTACTGCCAATTCTGAGAGACACTTTGGTCTATCTCCTCAGGGAAAGCTCAGATTCGAAAAAATTGTCTGTGGGGTACATGAATGCAGTCCTACTGCCAATTCTGAGACACAGGTTTGGTCTTACTCCTAATAGACAGCTCGTATTGAAAATTGAATGTCTTTTTTCGCTTTTTTCAGACCGTGGGGAACATGAATATATGTTTGTTTTCCATAACTAAGCTCTGTGTCAAAAGATATGTTTTCTGGTTGAATGCAGTCCTACTGCCTATTCTGAGATACAGCTTTGGTCTAACTCCTCAGGGAAAGCTGAGATTTGAAAATTGTGTGTTTTTGGTGTTTTCATACTTTCCGTAACATGAATATGTGTTTATTTTGAAAATCTGAGCTTCTATCAAAAGTTAAGTTTTCTGGCTGAATTGAATCCTACTGCCAATTCTGAGAGACACTTTGGTCTATCTCCTCAGGGAAAGCTCAGATTTGAAAAAATTGTCTGTGGAAAAAATCTGAGCTTGTATCAAAAGTTAAGTTTTCTGGCTGAATTGAGCCCTACTGCCAATTCTGAGATACAGCTTTGGTCTAACTCCTCAGAGAAAGATCGTATTGACAATTGAATGCCTTTTTGCGCTATTTTCAGACCTTGGTGAACATGAATATGTGTTTCTTCTGCAAACCTGAGCTGTCTGTCAAAAGTTAAGTTTTCTGGCTGAATTGAGCCCTACTGCCAATTCTGAGAGACACTTTGCTCTATCTCCTCAGGGAAAGCTCAGATTTGAAAAAAATGTCTGTGGGATACATGAATATTTGTTTCTTTTGCATATCTAAGCTCTGGGTCAAAAGTTAAGTTTTCTGGCTGAATTTAGCCCTACTGCCAATTCTGAGGGACACTTTGGTCTATCTCCTCAGGGAAAGCTCAGAGTTGAAAAAATTGTCTGTTTTTTGGGCCTTTCAGACCTTGGTGAACATGAATATGTGTTTCTTCCGCAAACCTGAGCTGTCTGTCAAAAGTTAAGTTTTCTGGCTGAATTGAGCCCTACTGCCAATTCTGAGAGACACTTTGGTCTATCTCCTCAGGGAAAGCTCAGATTCGAAAAAATTGTCTGTGGGGTACATGAATGCAGTCCTACTGCCAATTCTGAGACACAGGTTTGGTCTTACTCCTAATAGACAGCTCGTATTGAAAATTGAATGTCTTTTTTCGCTTTTTTCAGACCGTGGGGAACATGAATATATGTTTGTTTTCCATATCTAAGCTCTGTGTCAAAAGTTATGTTTTCTGGTTGAATGCAGTCCTACTGCCTATTCTGAGATACAGCTTTGTTCTAACTCCTCAGGGAAAGCTGAGATTTGAAAATTGTGTGTTTTTGGTGTTTTCATACTTTCCGTAACATGAATATGTGTTTATTTTGAAAATCTGAGCTTGTATCAAAAGTTAAGTTTTCTGGCTGAATTGAATCCTACTGCCAATTCTGAGAGACACTTTGGTCTATCTCCTCAGGGAAAGCTCAGATTTGAAAAAATTGTCTGTGGAAAAAATCTGAGCTTGTATCAAAAGTTAAGTTTTCTGGCTGAATTGAGCCCTACTGCCAATTCTGAGATACAGCTTTGGTCTAACTCCTCAGAGAAAGATCGTATTGACAATTGAATGCCTTTTTGCGCTATTTTCAGACCTTGGTGAACATGAATATGTGTTTCTTCTGCAAACCTGAGCTGTCTGTCAAAAGTTAAGTTTTCTGGCTGAATTGAGCCCTACTGCCAATTCTGAGAGACACTTTGGTCTATCTCCTCAGGGAAAGCTCAGATTTGAAAAAAATGTCTGTGGGATACATGAATATTTGTTTCTTTTGCATATCTAAGCTCTGGGTCAAAAGTTAAGTTTTCTGGCTGAATTTAGCCCTACTGCCAATTCTGAGGGACACTTTGGTCTATCTCCTCAGGGAAAGCTCAGAGTTGAAAAAATTGTCTGTTTTTTGGGCCTTTCAGACCTTGGTGAACATGAATATGTGTTTCTTCTGCAAACCTGAGCTGTCTGTCAAAAGTTAAGTTTTCTGGCTGAATTGAATCCTACTGCCAAATCTGAGAGGCACTTTGGTCTATCTCCTCAGGGAAAGCTCAGATTTGAAAAAATTGTCTGTGGAAAAAATCTGAGCTTGTATCAAAAGTTAAGTTTTCTGGCTGAATTTAGCCCTACTGCCAATTCTGAGGGACACTTTGGTCTATCTCCTCAGGGATTTGAAAAAATTTTCTGTTTTTTGGGTTTTTCAAACTGTGGGGTACATGAATATGTGTTTCTTTTGCATATCTAAGCTCTGTGTCAAAAGTTATGTTTTCTGGTTGAATGCAGTCCTACTGCCTATTCTGAGATACAGCTTTGGTCTAACACCTCAGGGAAAGCTGAGATTTGAAAATTGTGTGTTTTTGGTGTTTTCATACTTTCCGTAACATGAATATGTGTTTATTTTGAAAATCTGAGCTTGTATCAAAAGTTAAGTTTTCTGGCTGAATTGAATCCTACTGCCAATTCTGAGAGACACTTTGGTCTATCTCCTCAGGGAAAGCTCAGATTTGAAAAAATTGTCTGTGGAAAAAATCTGAGCTTGTATCAAAAGTTAAGTTTTCTGGCTGAAATGCCCTACTGCCAATTCTGAGAGAAATTGGTCTCTCCTCAAGGAAACCTCGTACTTGAAATTTGAATTTGTTTTTGCCCTTTTTCAGACCGTGGGGAACATGACTATGTGTTTGTTTTACATATCTAAGCTCTGAGTCAAAAGTTAAGTTTTCTGGCTGAATTGAGCCCTACTGCCAATTCTGAGAGTCACTTTGGTCTATCTCCTCAGGGAAAGCTCAGATTTGAAAAAATTGACAGTTTTTTGGGCTTTTCAGACTGTGGGGTACATGACTATGTGTTTGTTTTACATATCTAAGCTCTTTTTGAAAAGTTAAGTTTTCTGGCTGAATTGAGCCCTACTGCCTATTCTGAGATACAGGTTTGGTCTAACTCCTCAGGGAAAGCTGAGATTTGAAAATTGTGTGTTTTTGGTGTTTTCATACTTTCCCTAACATGAATGTGTTTATTTTGAAAATCTGAGCTTGTATCAAAAGTTAAGTTTTCTGGCTGAACTGAGCCCTACTGCCCATTCTGAGAAGCACTTTAGTCTATCTCCTCAGAGAAAGCTCAGAGTTGAAAAAATTTTCTGTTTTTTGGGCCTTTCAGACCTTGGTGAACATGAATATGTGTTTCTTCTGCAAACCTGAGCTGTCTGTCAAAAGTTAAGTTTTCTGGCGGAATTGAGCCCTACTGCCAATTCTGAGAGACACTTTGGTCTATCTCCTCAGGGAAAGCTCAGATTTGAAAAAATTGTCTGTGGGGTACATGAATGCAGTCCTACTGCCAATTCTGAGACACAGGTTTGGTCTTACTCCTAATAGACAGCTCGTATTGAAAATTGAATGTCTTTTTTCGCTTTTTTCAGACCGTGGAGAACATGAATATATGTTTGTTTTCCATATCTAAGCTCTGTGTCAAAAGTTATGTTTTCTGGTTGAATGCAGTCCTACTGCCTATTCTGAGATACAGCTTTGGTCTAACTCCTCAGGGAAAGCTGAGATTTGAAAATTGTGTGTTTTGGGTGTTTTCATACTTTCCGTAACATGAATGTGTTTATTTTGAAAATCTGAGCTTGTATCAAAAGTTAAGTTTTCTGGCTGAATTGAATCCTACTGCCAATTCTGAGATACAGCTTTGGTCTAACTCCTCAGAGAAAGCTCGTATTGACAATTGAATGCCTTTTTGCGCTATTTTCAGACCTTGGTGAACATGAATATGCGTTTCTTCTGCAAACCTGAGCTGTCTGTCAAAAGTTAAGTTTTCTGGCTGAATTGAGCCCTACTGCCAATTCTGAGAGACACTTTGGTCTATCTCCTCAGGGAAAGCTCAGATTTGAAAAAAATGTCTGTGGGATACATGAATATTTGTTTCTTTTGCATATCTAAGCTCTGGGTCAAAAGTTAAGTTTTCTGGCTGAATTTAGCCCTACTGCCAATTCTGAGGGACACTTTGGTCTATCTCCTCAGGGAAAGCTCAGAGTTGAAAAAATTGTCTGTTTTTTGGGCCTTTCAGACCTTGGTGAACATGAATATGTGTTTCTTCCGCAAACCTGAGCTGTCTGTCAAAAGTTAAGTTTTCTGGCTGAATTGAGCCCTACTGCCAATTCTGAGAGACACTTTGGTCTATCTCCTCAGGGAAAGCTCAGATTCGAAAAAATTGTCTGTGGGGTACATGAATGCAGTCCTACTGCCAATTCTGAGACACAGGTTTGGTCTTACTCCTAATAGACAGCTCGTATTGAAAATTGAATGTCTTTTTTCGCTTTTTTCAGACCGTGGGGAACATGAATATATGTTTGTTTTCCATATCTAAGCTCTGTGTCAAAAGATATGTTTTCTGGTTGAATGCAGTCCTACTGCCTATTCTGAGATACAGCTTTGGTCTAACTCCTCAGGGAAAGCTGAGATTTGAAAATTGTGTGTTTTTGGTGTTTTCATACTTTCCGTAACATGAATATGTGTTTATTTTGAAAATCTGAGCTTGTATCAAAAGTTAAGTTTTCTGGCTGAATTGAATCCTACTGCCAATTCTGAGAGACACTTTGGTCTATCTCCTCAGGGAAAGCTCAGATTTGAAAAAATTGTCTGTGGAAAAAATCTGAGCTTGTATCAAAAGTTAAGTTTTCTGGCTGAATTGAGCCCTACTGCCAATTCTGAGATACAGCTTTGGTCTAACTCCTCAGAGAAAGATCGTATTGACAATTGAATGCCTTTTTGCGCTATTTTCAGACCTTGGTGAACATGAATATGTGTTTCTTCTGCAAACCTGAGCTGTCTGTCAAAAGTTAAGTTTTCTGGCTGAATTGAGCCCTACTGCCAATTCTGAGAGACACTTTGGTCTATCTCCTCAGGGAAAGCTCAGATTTGAAAAAAATGTCTGTGGGATACATGAATATTTGTTTCTTTTGCATATCTAAGCTCTGGGTCAAAAGTTAAGTCTTCTGGCTGAATTTAGCCCTACTGCCAATTCTGAGGGACACTTTGGTCTATCTCCTCAGGGAAAGCTCAGAGTTGAAAAAATTGTCTGTTTTTTGGGCCTTTCAGACCTTGGTGAACATGAATATGTGTTTCTTCCGCAAACCTGAGCTGTCTGTCAAAAGTTAAGTTTTCTGGCTGAATTGAGCCCTACTGCCAATTCTGAGAGACACTTTGGTCTATCTCCTCAGGGAAAGCTCAGATTCGAAAAAATTGTCTGTGGGGTACATGAATGCAGTCCTACTGCCAATTCTGAGACACAGGTTTGGTCTTACTCCTAATAGACAGCTCGTATTGAAAATTGAATGTCTTTTTTCGCTTTTTTCAGACCGTGGGGAACATGAATATATGTTTGTTTTCCATATCTAAGCTCTGTGTCAAAAGTTATGTTTTCTGGTTGAATGCAGTCCTACTGCCTATTCTGAGATACAGCTTTGGTCTAACTCCTCAGGGAAAGCTGAGATTTGAAAATTGTGTGTTTTTGGTGTTTTCATACTTTCCGTAACATGAATATGTGTTTATTTTGAAAATCTGAGCTTGTATCAAAAGTTAAGTTTTCTGGCTGAATTGAATCCTACTGCCAATTCTGAGAGACACTTTGGTCTATCTCCTCAGGGAAAGCTCAGATTTGAAAAAATTGTCTGTGGAAAAAATCTGAGCTTGTATCAAAAGTTAAGTTTTCTGGCTGAATTGAGCCCTACTGCCAATTCTGAGATACAGCTTTGGTCTAACTCCTCAGAGAAAGATCGTATTGACAATTGAATGCCTTTTTG
Source organism: Pantherophis guttatus (assembly GCF_059756535.1). NCBI lineage: Eukaryota > Metazoa > Chordata > Lepidosauria > Squamata > Colubridae > Pantherophis > Pantherophis guttatus. The sequence goes on along the minus strand of NC_142079.1, from coordinate 17,804,746 downwards.
CGCTATTTTCAGACCTTGGTGAACATGAATATGTGTTGCTTCTGCAAACCTGAGCTATCTGTCAAAAGTTAAGTTTTCTGGCTGAATTGAGGCCTACTGCCAATTCTGAGAGACACTTTGGTCTATCTCCTCAGGGAAAGCTCAGATTTGAAAAAAATGTCTGTGGGATACATGAATATTTGTTTCTTTTGCATATCTAAGCTCTGGGTCAAAAGTTAAGTTTTCTGGCTGAATTTAGCCCTACTGCCAATTCTGAGGGACACTTTGGTCTATCTCCTCAGGGAAAGCTCAGAGTTGAAAAAATTGTCTGTTTTTTGGGCCTTTCAGACCTTGGTGAACATGAATATGTGTTTCTTCTGCAAACCTGAGCTGTCTGTCAAAAGTTAAGTTTTCTGGCTGAATTGAATCCTACTGCCAAATCTGAGAGGCACTTTGGTCTATCTCCTCAGGGAAAGCTCAGATTTGAAAAAATTGTCTGTGGAAAAAATCTGAGCTTGTATCAAAAGTTAAGTTTTCTGGCTGAATTTAGCCCTACTGCCAATTCTGAGGGACACTTTGGTCTATCTCCTCAGGGATTTGAAAAAATTTTCTGTTTTTTGGGTTTTTCAAACTGTGGGGCACATGAATATGTGTTTCTTTTGCATATCTAAGCTCTGTGTCAAAAGTTATGTTTTCTGGTTGAATGCAGTCCTACTGCCTATTCTGAGATACAGCTTTGGTCTAACACCTCAGGGAAAGCTGAGATTTGAAAATTGTGTGTTTTTGGTGTTTTCATACTTTCCGTAACATGAATATGTGTTTATTTTGAAAATCTGAGCTTGTATCAAAAGTTAAGTTTTCTGGCTGAATTGAATCCTACTGCCAATTCTGAGAGACACTTTGGTCTATCTCCTCAGGGAAAGCTCAGATTTGAAAAAATTGTCTGTGGAAAAAATCTGAGCTTGTATCAAAAGTTAAGTTTTCTGGCTGAAATGCCCTACTGCCAATTCTGAGAGAAATTGGTCTCTCCTCAAGGAAACCTCGTACTTGAAATTTGAATTTGTTTTTGCCCCTTTTCAGACCGTGGGGAACATGACTATGTGTTTGTTTTACATATCTAAGCTCTGAGTCAAAAGTTAAGTTTTCTGGCTGAATTGAGCCCTACTGCCAATTCTGAGAGACACTTTGGTCTATCTCTTCAGGGAAAGCTCAGATTTGAAAAAATTGACAGTTTTTTGGGCTTTTCAGACTGTGGGGTACATGACTATGTGTTTGTTTTACATATCTAAGCTCTTTTTGAAAAGTTAAGTTTTCTGGCTGAATTGAGCCCTACTGCCTATTCTGAGATACAGCTTTGGTCTAACTCCTCAGGGAAAGCTGAGATTTGAAAATTGTGTGTTTTTGGTGTTTTCATACTTTCCCTAACATGAATGTGTTTATTTTGAAAATCTGAGCTTGTATCAAAAGTTAAGTTTTCTGGCTGAATTGAGCCCTACTGCCCATTCTGAGAAGCACTTTAGTCTATCTCCTCAGAGAAAGCTCAGAGTTGAAAAAATTTTCTGTTTTTTGGGCCTTTCAGACCTTGGTGAACATGAATATGTGTTTCTTCTGCAAACCTGAGCTGTCTGTCAAAAGTTAAGTTTTCTGGCGGAATTGAGCCCTACTGCCAATTCTGAGAGACACTTTGGTCTATCTCCTCAGGGAAAGCTCAGATTTGAAAAAATTGTCTGTGGGGTACATGAATGCAGTCCTACTGCCAATTCTGAGACACAGGTTTGGTCTTACTCCTAATAGACAGTTCGTATTGAAAATTGAATGTCTTTTTTCGCTTTTTTCAGACCGTGGAGAACATGAATATATGTTTGTTTTCCATATCTAAGCTCTGTGTCAAAAGTTATGTTTTCTGGTTGAATGCAGTCCTACTGCCTATTCTGAGATACAGCTTTGGTCTAACTCCTCAGGGAAAGCTGAGATTTGAAAATTGTGTGTTTTGGGTGTTTTCATACTTTCCGTAACATGAATGTGTTTATTTTGAAAATCTGAGCTTGTATCAAAAGTTAAGTTTTCTGGCTGAATTGAATCCTACTGCCAATTCTGAGATACAGCTTTGGTCTAACTCCTCAGAGAAAGCTCGTATTGACAATTGAATGCCTTTTTGCGCTATTTTCAGACCTTGGTGAACATGAATATGCGTTTCTTCTGCAAACCTGAGCTGTCTGTCAAAAGTTAAGTTTTCTGGCTGAATTGAGCCCTACTGCCAATTCTGAGAGACACTTTGGTCTATCTCCTCAGGGAAAGCTCAGATTTGAAAAAAATGTCTGTGGGATACATGAATATTTGTTTCTTTTGCATATCTAAGCTCTGGGTCAAAAGTTAAGTTTTCTGGCTGAATTTAGCCCTACTGCCAATTCTGAGGGACACTTTGGTCTATCTCCTCAGGGAAAGCTCAGAGTTGAAAAAATTGTCTGTTTTTTGGGCCTTTCAGACCTTGGTGAACATGAATATGTGTTTCTTCTGCAAACCTGAGCTGTCTGTCAAAAGTTAAGTTTTCTGGCTGAATTGAGCCCTACTGCCAATTCTGAGAGACACTTTGGTCTATCTCCTCAGGGAAAGCACAGATTCGAAAAAATTGTCTGTGGGGTACATGAATGCAGTCCTACTGCCAATTCTGAGACACAGGTTTGGTCTTACTCCTAATAGACAGCTCGTATTGAAAATTGAATGTCTTTTTTCGCTTTTTTCAGACCGTGGGGAACATGAATATATGTTTGTTTTCCATATCTAAGCTCTGTGTCAAAAGATATGTTTTCTGGTTGAATGCAGTCCTACTGCCTATTCTGAGATACAGCTTTGGTCTAACTCCTCAGGGAAAGCTGAGATTTGAAAATTGTGTGTTTCTGGTGTTTTCATACTTTCCGTAACATGAATATGTGTTTATTTTGAAAATCTGAGCTTGTATCAAAAGTTAAGTTTTCTGGCTGAATTGAATCCTACTGCCAATTCTGAGAGACACTTTGGTCTATCTCCTCAGGGAAAGCTCAGATTTGAAAAAATTGTCTGTGGAAAAAATCTGAGCTTGTATCAAAAGTTAAGTTTTCTGGCTGAATTGAGCCCTACTGCCAATTCTGAGATACAGCTTTGGTCTAACTCCTCAGAGAAAGCTCGTATTGACAATTGAATGCCTTTTTGCGCTATTTTCAGACCTTGGTGAACATGAATATGTGTTTCTTCTGCAAACCTGAGCTGTCTGTCAAAAGTTAAGTTTTCTGGCTGAATTGAGCCCTACTGCCAATTCTGAGGGACACTTTGGTCTATCTCCTCAGGGAAAGCTCAGATTTGAAAAAATTGTCTGTGGGGTACATGAATGCAGTCCTACTTCCAATTCTGAGACACAGGTTTGGTCTTACTCCTAATAGACAGCTCGTATTGAAAATTGAATGTCTTTTTTCGCTTTTTTCAGACCGTGGAGAACATGAATATATGTTTGTTTTCCATATCTAAGCTCTGTGTCAAAAGTTAAGTTTTCTGGCTGAATTGAGCCCTACTGCCAATTCTGAGAGACACTTTGGTCTATCTCCTCAGGGAAAGCTCAGATTCGAAAAAATTGTCTGTGGGGTACATGAATGCAGTCCTACTGCCAATTCTGAGACACAGGTTTGGTCTTACTCCTAATAGACAGCTCGTATTGAAAATTGAATGTCTTTTTTCGCTTTTTTCAGACCGTGGGGAACATGAATATATGTTTGTTTTCCATATCTAAGCTCTGTGTCAAAAGATATGTTTTCTGGTTGAATGCAGTCCTACTGCCTATTCTGAGATACAGCTTTGGTCTAACTCCTCAGGGAAAGCTGAGATTTGAAAATTGTGTGTTTCTGGTGTTTTCATACTTTCCGTAACATGAATATGTGTTTATTTTGAAAATCTGAGCTTGTATCAAAAGTTAAGTTTTCTGGCTGAATTGAATCCTACTGCCAATTCTGAGAGACACTTTGGTCTATCTCCTCAGGGAAAGCTCAGATTTGAAAAAATTGTCTGTGGAAAAAATCTGAGCTTGTATCAAAAGTTAAGTTTTCTGGCTGAATTGAGCCCTACTGCCAATTCTGAGATACAGCTTTGGTCTAACTCCTCAGAGAAAGATCGTATTGACAATTGAATGCCTTTTTGCGCTATTTTCAGACCTTGGTGAACATGAATATGTGTTTCTTCTGCAAACCTGAGCTGTCTGTCAAAAGTTAAGTTTTCTGGCTGAATTTAGCCCTACTGCCAATTCTGAGGGACACTTTGGTCTATCTCCTCAGGGAAAGCTCAGAGTTGAAAAAATTGTCTGTTTTTTGGGCCTTTCAGACCTTGGTGAACATGAATATGTGTTTCTTCCGCAAACCTGAGCTGTCTGTCAAAAGTTAAGTTTTCTGGCTGAATTGAGCCCTACTGCCAATTCTGAGAGACACTTTGGTCTATCTCCTCAGGGAAAGCTCAGATTCGAAAAAATTGTCTGTGGGGTACATGAATGCAGTCCTACTGCCAATTCTGAGACACAGGTTTGGTCTTACTCCTAATAGACAGCTCGTATTGAAAATTGAATGTCTTTTTTCGCTTTTTTCAGACCGTGGGGAACATGAATATATGTTTGTTTTCCATATCTAAGCTCTGTGTCAAAAGTTATGTTTTCTGGTTGAATGCAGTCCTACTGCCTATTCTGAGATACAGCTTTGGTCTAACTCCTCAGGGAAAGCTGAGATTTGAAAATTGTGTGTTTTTGGTGTTTTCATACTTTCCGTAACATGAATATGTGTTTATTTTGAAAATCTGAGCTTGTATCAAAAGTTAAGTTTTCTGGCTGAATTGAATCCTACTGCCAATTCTGAGAGACACTTTGGTCTATCTCCTCAGGGAAAGTTCAGATTTGAAAAAATTGTCTGTGGAAAAAATCTGAGCTTGTATCAAAAGTTAAGTTTTCTGGCTGAATTGAGCCCTACTGCCAATTCTGAGATACAGCTTTGGTCTAACTCCTCAGAGAAAGATCGTATTGACAATTGAATGCCTTTTTGCGCTATTTTCAGACCTTGGTGAACATGAATATGTGTTTCTTCTGCAAACCTGAGCTGTCTGTCAAAAGTTAAGTTTTCTGGCTGAATTGAGCCCTACTGCCAATTCTGAGAGACACTTTGGTCTATCTCCTCAGGGAAAGCTCAGATTTGAAAAAAATGTCTGTGGGATACATGAATATTTGTTTCTTTTGCATATCTAAGCATAGATATGCTATCAAAAGTTAAGTTTTCTGGCTGAATTTAGCCCTACTGCCAATTCTGAGGGACACTTTGGTCTATCTCCTCAGGGATTTGAAAAAATTTTCTGTTTTTTGGGTTTTTCAAACTGTGGGGTACATGAATATGTGTTTCTTTTGCATATCTAAGCTCTGTGTCAAAAGTTATGTTTTCTGGTTGAATGCAGTCCTACTGCCTATTCTGAGATACAGCTTTGGTCTAACACCTCAGGGAAAGCTGAGATTTGAAAATTGTGTGTTTTTGGTGTTTTCATACTTTCCGTAACATGAATATGTGTTTATTTTGAAAATCTGAGCTTGTATCAAAAGTTAAGTTTTCTGGCTGAATTGAATCCTACTGCCAATTCTGAGAGACACTTTGGTCTATCTCCTCAGGGAAAGCTCAGATTTGAAAAAATTGACTGTGGAAAAAATCTGAGCTTGTATCAAAAGTTAAGTTTTCTGGCTGAAATGCCCTACTGCCAATTCTGAGAGAAATTGGTCTCTCCTCAAGGAAACCTCGTACTTGAAATTTGAATTTGTTTTTGCCCTTTTTCAGACCGTGGGGAACATGACTATGTGTTTGTTTTACATATCTAAGCTCTGAGTCAAAAGTTAAGTTTTCTGGCTGAATTGAGCCATACTGCCAATTCTGAGAGACACTTTGGTCTATCTCTTCAGGGAAAGCTCAGATTTGAAAAAATTGACAGTTTTTTGGGCTTTTCAGACTGTGGGGTACATGACTATGTGTTTGTTTTACATATCTAAGCTCTTTTTGAAAAGTTAAGTTTTCTGGCTGAATTGAGCCCTACTGCCTATTCTGAGATACAGGTTTGGTCTAACTCCTCAGGGAAAGCTGAGATTTGAAAATTGTGTGTTTTTGGTGTTTTCATACTTTCCCTAACATGAATGTGTTTATTTTGAAAATCTGAGCTTGTGTCAAAAGTTAAGTTTTCTGGCTGAATTGAGCCCTACTGCCAATTCTGAGGGACACTTTGGTCTATCTCCTCAGGGAAAGCTCAGAGTTGAAAAAATTGTCTGTTTTTTGGGCCTTTCAGACCTTGGTGAACATCAATATGTGTTTCTTCCGCAAACCTGAGCTGTCTGTCAAAAGTTAAGTTTTCTGGCTGAATTGAGCCCTACTGCCAATTCTGAGAGACACTTTGGTCTATCTCCTCAGGGAAAGCTCAGATTCGAAAAAATTGTCTGTGGGGTACATGAATGCAGTCCTACTGCCAATTCTGAGACACAGGTTTGGTCTTACTCCTAATAGACAGCTCGTATTGAAAATTGAATGTCTTTTTTCGCTTTTTTCAGACCGTGGAGAACATGAATATATGTTTGTTTTCCATATCTAAGCTCTGTGTCAAAAGTTATGTTTTCTGGTTGAATGCAGTCCTACTGCCTATTCTGAGATACAGCTTTGGTCTAACTCCTCAGGGAAAGCTGAGATTTGAAAATTGTGTGTTTTGGGTGTTTTCATACTTTCCGTAACATGAATGTGTTTATTTTGAAAATCTGAGCTTGTATCAAAAGTTAAGTTTTCTGGCTGAATTGAATCCTACTGCCAATTCTGAGATACAGCTTTGGTCTAACTCCTCAGAGAAAGCTCGTATTGACAATTGAATGCCTTTTTGCGCTATTTTCAGACCTTGGTGAACATGAATATGCGTTTCTTCTGCAAACCTGAGCTGTCTGTCAAAAGTTAAGTTTTCTGGCTGAATTGAGCCCTACTGCCAATTCTGAGAGACACTTTGGTCTATCTCCTCAGGGAAAGCTCAGATTTGAAAAAATTGTCTGTGGGGTACATGAATGCAGTCCTACTTCCAATTCTGAGACACAGGTTTGGTCTTACTCCTAATAGACAGCTCGTATTGAAAATTGAATGTCTTTTTTCGCTTTTTTCAGACCGTGGAGAACATGAATATATGTTTGTTTTCCATATCTAAGCTCTGTGTCAAAAGTTATGTTTTCTGGTTGAATGCAGTCCTACTGCCTATTCTGAGATACAGCTTTGGTCTAACTCCTCAGGGAAAGCTGAGATTTGAAAATTGTGTGTTTTGGGTGTTTTCATACTTTCCGTAACATGAATGTGTTTATTTTGAAAATCTGACCTTGTATCAAAAGTTAAGTTTTCTGGCTGAATTGAATCCTACTGCCAATTCTGAGATACAGCTTTGGTCTAACTCCTCAGAGAAAGCTCGTATTGACAATTGAATGCCTTTTTGCGCTATTTTCAGACCTTGGTGAACATGAATATGCGTTTCTTCTGCAAACCTGAGCTGTCTGTCAAAAGTTAAGTTTTCTGGCTGAATTGAGCCCTACTGCCAATTCTGAGAGACACTTTGGTCTATCTCCTCAGGGAAAGCTCAGATTTGAAAAAAATGTCTGTGGGATACATGAATATTTGTTTCTTTTGCATATCTAAGCTCTGGGTCAAAAGTTAAGTTTTCTGGCTGAATTTAGCCCTACTGCCAATTCTGAGGGACACTTTGGTCTATCTCCTCAGGGAAAGCTCAGAGTTGAAAAAATTGTCTGTTTTTTGGGCCTTTCAGACCTTGGTGAACATGAATATGTGTTTCTTCCGCAAACCTGAGCTGTCTGTCAAAAGTTAAGTTTTCTGGCTGAATTGAGCCCTACTGCCAATTCTGAGAGTCACTTTGGTCTATCTCCTCAGGGAAAGCTCAGATTCGAAAAAATTGTCTGTGGGGTACATGAATGCAGTCCTACTGCCAATTCTGAGACACAGGTTTGGTCTTACTCCTAATAGACAGCTCGTATTGAAAATTGAATGTCTTTTTTCGCTTTTTTCAGACCGTGGAGAACATGAATATATGTTTGTTTTCCATATCTAAGCTCTGTGTCAAAAGATATGTTTTCTGGTTGAATGCAGTCCTACTGCCTATTCTGAGATACAGCTTTGGTCTAACTCCTCAGGGAAAGCTGAGATTTGAAAATTGTGTGTTTTGGGTGTTTTCATACTTTCCGTAACATGAATGTGTTTATTTTGAAAATCTGAGCTTGTATCAAAAGTTAAGTTTTCTGGCTGAATTGAATCCTACTGCCAATTCTGAGATACAGCTTTGGTCTAACTCCTCAGAGAACGCTCGTATTGACAATTGAATGCCTTTTTGCGCTATTTTCAGACCTTGGTGAACATGAATATGCGTTTCTTCTGCAAACCTGAGCTGTCTGTCAAAAGTTAAGTTTTCTGGCTGAATTGAGCCCTACTGCCAATTCTGAGAGACACTTTGGTCTATCTCCTCAGGGAAAGCTCAGATTTGAAAAAATTGTCTGTGGGGTACATGAATGCAGTCCTACTGCCAATTCTGAGACACAGGTTTGGTCTTACTCCTAATAGACAGCTCGTATTGAAAATTGAATGTCTTTTTTCGCTTTTTTCAGACCGTGGAGAACATGAATATATGTTTGTTTTCCATATCTAAGCTCTGTGTCAAAAGTTATATTTTCTGGTTGAATGCAGTCCTACTGCCTATTCTGAGATACAGCTTTGGTCTAACTCCTCAGGGAAAGCTGAGATTTGAAAATTGTGTGTTTTGGGTGTTTTCATACTTTCCGTAACATGAATGTGTTTATTTTGAAAATCTGACCTTGTATCAAAAGTTAAGTTTTCTGGCTGAATTGAATCCTACTGCCAATTCTGAGATACAGCTTTGGTCTAACTCCTCAGAGAAAGCTCGTATTGACAATTGAATGCCTTTTTGCGCTATTTTCAGACCTTGGTGAACATGAATATGCGTTTCTTCTGCAAACCTGAGCTGTCTGTCAAAAGTTAAGTTTTCTGGCTGAATTGAGCCCTACTGCCAATTCTGAGAGACACTTTGGTCTATCTCCTCAGGGAAAGCTCAGATTTGAAAAAAATGTCTGTGGGATACATGAATATTTGTTTCTTTTGCATATCTAAGCTCTGGGTCAAAAGTTAAGTTTTCTGGCTGAATTTAGCCCTACTGCCAATTCTGAGGGACACTTTGGTCTATCTCCTCAGGGAAAGCTCAGAGTTGAAAAAATTGTCTGTTTTTTGGGCCTTTCAGACCTTGGTGAACATGAATATGTGTTTCTTCCGCAAACCTGAGCTGTCTGTCAAAAGTTAAGTTTTCTGGCTGAATTGAGCCCTACTGCCAATTCTGAGAGACACTTTGGTCTATCTCCTCAGGGAAAGCTCAGATTCGAAAAAATTGTCTGTGGGGTACATGAATGCAGTCCTACTGCCAATTCTGAGACACAGGTTTGGTCTTACTCCTAATAGACAGCTCGTATTGAAAATTGAATGTCTTTTTTCGCTTTTTTCAGACCGTGGGGAACATGAATATATGTTTGTTTTCCATATCTAAGCTCTGTGTCAAAAGATATGTTTTCTGGTTGAATGCAGTCCTACTGCCTATTCTGAGATACAGCTTTGGTCTAACTCCTCAGGGAAAGCTGAGATTTGAAAATTGTGTGTTTTTGGTGTTTTCATACTTTCCGTAACATGAATATGTGTTTATTTTGAAAATCTGAGCTTGTATCAAAAGTTAAGTTTTCTGGCTGAATTGAATCCTACTGCCAATTCTGAGAGACACTTTGGTCTATCTCCTCAGGGAAAGCTCAGATTTGAAAAAATTGTCTGTGGAAAAAATCTGAGCTTGTATCAAAAGTTAAGTTTTCTGGCTGAATTGAGCCCTACTGCCAATTCTGAGATACAGCTTTGGTCTAACTCCTCAGAGAAAGATCGTATTGACAATTGAATGCCTTTTTGCGCTATTTTCAGACCTTGGTGAACATGAATATGTGTTTCTTCTGCAAACCTGAGCTGTCTGTCAAAAGTTAAGTTTTCTGGCTGAATTGAGCCCTACTGCCAATTCTGAGAGACACTTTGGTCTATCTCCTCAGGGAAAGCTCAGATTTGAAAAAAATGTCTGTGGGATACATGAATATTTGTTTCTTTTGCATATCTAAGCTCTGGGTCAAAAGTTAAGTTTTCTGGCTGAATTTAGCCCTACTGCCAATTCTGAGGGACACTTTGGTCTATCTCCTCAGGGAAAGCTCAGAGTTGAAAAAATTGTCTGTTTTTTGGGCCTTTCAGACCTTGGTGAACATGAATATGTGTTTCTTCCGCAAACCTGAGCTGTCTGTCAAAAGTTAAGTTTTCTGGCTGAATTGAGCCCTACTGCCAATTCTGAGAGACACTTTGGTCTATCTCCTCAGGGAAAGCTCAGATTCGAAAAAATTGTCTGTGGGGTACATGAATGCAGTCCTACTGCCAATTCTGAGACACAGGTTTGGTCTTACTCCTAATAGACAGCTCGTATTGAAAATTGAATGTCTTTTTTCGCTTTTTTCAGACCGTGGGGAACATGAATATATGTTTCTTTTCCATATCTAAGCTCTGTGTCAAAAGTTATGTTTTCTGGTAGAATGCAGTCCTTCTGCCTATTCTGAGATACAGCTTTGGTCTAACTCCTCAGGGAAAGCTGAGATTTGAAAATTGTGTGTTTTTGGTGTTTTCATACTTTCCGTAACATGAATATGTGTTTATTTTGAAAATCTGAGCTTGTATCAAAAGTTAAGTTTTCTGGCTGAATTGAATCCTACTGCCAATTCTGAGAGACACTTTGGTCTATCTCCTCAGGGAAAGCTCAGAGTTGAAAAAATTGTCTGTTTTTTGGGCCTTTCAGACCTTGGTGAACATGAATATGTGTTTCTTCTGCAAACCTGAGCTGTCTGTCAAAAGTTAAGTTTTCTGGCTGAATTGAATCCTACTGCCAAATCTGAGAGGCACTTTGGTCTATCTCCTCAGGGAAAGCTCAGATTTGAAAAAAATGTCTGTGGGATACATGAATATTTGTTTCTTTTGCATATCTAAGCTCTGGGTCAAAAGTTAAGTTTTCTGGCTGAATTTAGCCCTACTGCCAATTCTGAGGGACACTTTGGTCTATCTCCTCAGGGAAAGCTCAGAGTTGAAAAAATTGTCTGTTTTTTGGGCCTTTCAGACCTTGGTGAACATGAATATGTGTTTCTTCCGCAAACCTGAGCTGTCTGTCAAAAGTTAAGTTTTCTGGCTGAATTGAGCCCTACTGCCAATTCTGAGAGACACTTTGGTCTATCTCCTCAGGGAAAGCTCAGATTCGAAAAAATTGTCTGTGGGGTACATGAATGCAGTCCTACTGCCAATTCTGAGACACAGGTTTGGTCTTACTCCTAATAGACAGCTCGTATTGAAAATTGAATGTCTTTTTTCGCTTTTTTCAGACCGTGGAGAACATGAATATATGTTTGTTTTCCATATCTAAGCTCTGTGTCAAAAGATATGTTTTCTGGTTGAATGCAGTCCTACTGCCTATTCTGAGATACAGCTTTGGTCTAACTCCTCAGGGAAAGCTGAGATTTGAAAATTGTGTGTTTTGGGTGTTTTCATACTTTCCGTAACATGAATGTGTTTATTTTGAAAATCTGAGCTTGTATCAAAAGTTAAGTTTTCTGGCTGAATTGAATCCTACTGCCAATTCTGAGATACAGCTTTGGTCTAACTCCTCAGAGAAAGCTCGTATTGACAATTGAATGCCTTTTTGCGCTATTTTCAGACCTTGGTGAACATGAATATGCGTTTCTTCTGCAAACCTGAGCTGTCTGTCAAAAGTTAAGTTTTCTGGCTGAATTGAGCCCTACTGCCAATTCTGAGAGACACTTTGGTCTATCTCCTCAGGGAAAGCTCAGATTTGAAAAAATTGTCTGTGGGGTACATGAATGCAGTCCTACTTCCAATTCTGAGACACAGGTTTGGTCTTACTCCTAATAGACAGCTCGTATTGAAAATTGAATGTCTTTTTTCGCTTTTTTCAGACCGTGGAGAACATGAATATATGTTTGTTTTCCATATCTAAGCTCTGTGTCAAAAGTTATGTTTTCTGGTTGAATGCAGTCCTACTGCCTATTCTGAGATACAGCTTTGGTCTAACTCCTCAGGGAAAGCTGAGATTTGAAAATTGTGTGTTTTGGGTGTTTTCATACTTTCCGTAACATGAATGTGTTTATTTTGAAAATCTGACCTTGTATCAAAAGTTAAGTTTTCTGGCTGAATTGAATCCTACTGCCAATTCTGAGATACAGCTTTGGTCTAACTCCTCAGAGAAAGCTCGTATTGACAATTGAATGCCTTTTTGCGCTATTTTCAGACCTTGGTGAACATGAATATGCGTTTCTTCTGCAAACCTGAGCTGTCTGTCAAAAGTTAAGTTTTCTGGCTGAATTGAGCCCTACTGCCAATTCTGAGAGACACTTTGGTCTATCTCCTCAGGGAAAGCTCAGATTTGAAAAAAATGTCTGTGGGATACATGAATATTTGTTTCTTTTGCATATCTAAGCTCTGGGTCAAAAGTTAAGTTTTCTGGCTGAATTTAGCCCTACTGCCAATTCTGAGGGACACTTTGGTCTATCTCCTCAGGGAAAGCTCAGAGTTGAAAAAATTGTCTGTTTTTTGGGCCTTTCAGACCTTGGTGAACATGAATATGTGTTTCTTCCGCAAACCTGAGCTGTCTGTCAAAAGTTAAGTTTTCTGGCTGAATTGAGCCCTACTGCCAATTCTGAGAGACACTTTGGTCTATCTCCTCAGGGAAAGCTCAGATTCGAAAAAATTGTCTGTGGGGTACATGAATGCAGTCCTACTGCCAATTCTGAGACACAGGTTTGGTCTTACTCCTAATAGACAGCTCGTATTGAAAATTGAATGTCTTTTTTCGCTTTTTTCAGACCGTGGAGAACATGAATATATGTTTGTTTTCCATATCTAAGCTCTGTGTCAAAAGATATGTTTTCTGGTTGAATGCAGTCCTACTGCCTATTCTGAGATACAGCTTTGGTCTAACTCCTCAGGGAAAGCTGAGATTTGAAAATTGTGTGTTTTGGGTGTTTTCATACTTTCCGTAACATGAATGTGTTTATTTTGAAAATCTGAGCTTGTATCAAAAGTTAAGTTTTCTGGCTGAATTGAATCCTACTGCCAATTCTGAGATACAGCTTTGGTCTAACTCCTCAGAGAAAGCTCGTATTGACAATTGAATGCCTTTTTGCGCTATTTTCAGACCTTGGTGAACATGAATATGCGTTTCTTCTGCAAACCTGAGCTGTCTGTCAAAAGTTAAGTTTTCTGGCTGAATTGAGCCCTACTGCCAATTCTGAGAGACACTTTGGTCTATCTCCTCAGGGAAAGCTCAGATTTGAAAAAATTGTCTGTGGGGTACATGAATGCAGTCCTACTGCCAATTCTGAGACACAGGTTTGGTCTTACTCCTAATAGACAGCTCGTATTGAAAATTGAATGTCTTTTTTCGCTTTTTTCAGACCGTGGAGAACATGAATATATGTTTGTTTTCCATATCTAAGCTCTGTGTCAAAAGTTATATTTTCTGGTTGAATGCAGTCCTACTGCCTATTCTGAGATACAGCTTTGGTCTAACTCCTCAGGGAAAGCTGAGATTTGAAAATTGTGTGTTTTGGGTGTTTTCATACTTTCCGTAACATGAATGTGTTTATTTTGAAAATCTGACCTTGTATCAAAAGTTAAGTTTTCTGGCTGAATTGAATCCTACTGCCAATTCTGAGATACAGCTTTGGTCTAACTCCTCAGAGAAAGCTCGTATTGACAATTGAATGCCTTTTTGCGCTATTTTCAGACCTTGGTGAACATGAATATGCGTTTCTTCTGCAAACCTGAGCTGTCTGTCAAAAGTTAAGTTTTCTGGCTGAATTGAGCCCTACTGCCAATTCTGAGAGACACTTTGGTCTATCTCCTCAGGGAAAGCTCAGATTTGAAAAAAATGTCTGTGGGATACATGAATATTTGTTTCTTTTGCATATCTAAGCTCTGGGTCAAAAGTTAAGTTTTCTGGCTGAATTTAGCCCTACTGCCAATTCTGAGGGACACTTTGGTCTATCTCCTCAGGGAAAGCTCAGAGTTGAAAAAATTGTCTGTTTTTTGGGCCTTTCAGACCTTGGTGAACATGAATATGTGTTTCTTCCGCAAACCTGAGCTGTCTGTCAAAAGTTAAGTTTTCTGGCTGAATTGAGCCCTACTGCCAATTCTGAGAGACACTTTGGTCTATCTCCTCAGGGAAAGCTCAGATTCGAAAAAATTGTCTGTGGGGTACATGAATGCAGTCCTACTGCCAATTCTGAGACACAGGTTTGGTCTTACTCCTAATAGACAGCTCGTATTGAAAATTGAATGTCTTTTTTCGCTTTTTTCAGACCGTGGGGAACATGAATATATGTTTCTTTTCCATATCTAAGCTCTGTGTCAAAAGTTATGTTTTCTGGTAGAATGCAGTCCTTCTGCCTATTCTGAGATACAGCTTTGGTCTAACTCCTCAGGGAAAGCTGAGATTTGAAAATTGTGTGTTTTTGGTGTTTTCATACTTTCCGTAACATGAATATGTGTTTATTTTGAAAATCTGAGCTTGTATCAAAAGTTAAGTTTTCTGGCTGAATTGAATCCTACTGCCAATTCTGAGAGACACTTTGGTCTATCTCCTCAGGGAAAGCTCAGAGTTGAAAAAATTGTCTGTTTTTTGGGCCTTTCAGACCTTGGTGAACATGAATATGTGTTTCTTCTGCAAACCTGAGCTGTCTGTCAAAAGTTAAGTTTTCTGGCTGAATTGAATCCTACTGCCAAATCTGAGAGGCACTTTGGTCTATCTCCTCAGGGAAAGCTCAGATTTGAAAAAATTGTCTGTGGAAAAAATCTGAGCTTGTATCAAAAGTTAAGTTTTCTGGCTGAATTTAGCCCTACTGCCAATTCTGAGGGACACTTTGGTCTATCTCCTCAGGGATTTGAAAAAATTTTCTGTTTTTTGGGTTTTTCAAACTGTGGGGTACATGAATATGTGTTTCTTTTGCATATCTAAGCTCTGTGTCAAAAGTTATGTTTTCTGGTTGAATGCAGTCCTACTGCCTATTCTGAGATACAGCTTTGGTCTAACACCTCAGGGAAAGCTGAGATTTGAAAATTGTGTGTTTTTGGTGTTTTCATACTTTCCGTAACATGAATATGTGTTTATTTTGAAAATCTGAGCTTGTATCAAAAGTTAAGTTTTCTGGCTGAATTGAATCCTACTGCCAATTCTGAGAGACACTTTGGTCTATCTCCTCAGGGAAAGCTCAGATTTGAAAAAATTGTCTGTGGAAAAAATCTGAGCTTGTATCAAAAGTTAAGTTTTCTGGCTGAAATGCCCTACTGCCAATTCTGAGAGAAATTGGTCTCTCCTCAAGGAAACCTCGTACTTGAAATTTGAATTTGTTTTTGCCCTTTTTCAGACCGTGGGGAACATGACTATGTGTTTGTTTTACATATCTAAGCTCTGAGTCAAAAGTTAAGTTTTCTGGCTGAATTGAGCCCTACTGCCAATTCTGAGAGTCACTTTGGTCTATCTCCTCAGGGAAAGCTCAGATTTGAAAAAATTGACAGTTTTTTGGGCTTTTCAGACTGTGGGGTACATGACTATGTGTTTGTTTTACATATCTAAGCTCTTTTTGAAAAGTTAAGTTTTCTGGCTGAATTGAGCCCTACTGCCTATTCTGAGATACAGGTTTGGTCTAACTCCTCAGGGAAAGCTGAGATTTGAAAATTGTGTGTTTTTGGTGTTTTCATACTTTCCCTAACATGAATGTGTTTATTTTGAAAATCTGAGCTTGTATCAAAAGTTAAGTTTTCTGGCTGAACTGAGCCCTACTGCCCATTCTGAGAAGCACTTTAGTCTATCTCCTCAGAGAAAGCTCAGAGTTGAAAAAATTTTCTGTTTTTTGGGCCTTTCAGACCTTGGTGAACATGAATATGTGTTTCTTCTGCAAACCTGAGCTGTCTGTCAAAAGTTAAGTTTTCTGGCGGAATTGAGCCCTACTGCCAATTCTGAGAGACACTTTGGTCTATCTCCTCAGGGAAAGCTCAGATTCGAAAAAATTGTCTGTGGGGTACATGAATGCAGTCCTACTGCCAATTCTGAGACACAGGTTTGGTCTTACTCCTAATAGACAGCTCGTATTGAAAATTGAATGTCTTTTTTCGCTTTTTTCAGACCGTGGAGAACATGAATATATGTTTGTTTTCCATATCTAAGCTCTGTGTCAAAAGATATGTTTTCTGGTTGAATGCAGTCCTACTGCCTATTCTGAGATACAGCTTTGGTCTAACTCCTCAGGGAAAGCTGAGATTTGAAAATTGTGTGTTTTGGGTGTTTTCATACTTTCCGTAACATGAATGTGTTTATTTTGAAAATCTGAGCTTGTATCAAAAGTTAAGTTTTCTGGCTGAATTGAATCCTACTGCCAATTCTGAGATACAGCTTTGGTCTAACTCCTCAGAGAAAGCTCGTATTGACAATTGAATGCCTTTTTGCGCTATTTTCAGACCTTGGTGAACATGAATATGCGTTTCTTCTGCAAACCTGAGCTGTCTGTCAAAAGTTAAGTTTTCTGGCTGAATTGAGCCCTACTGCCAATTCTGAGAGACACTTTGGTCTATCTCCTCAGGGAAAGCTCAGATTTGAAAAAATTGTCTGTGGGGTACATGAATGCAGTCCTACTGCCAATTCTGAGACACAGGTTTGGTCTTACTCCTAATAGACAGCTCGTATTGAAAATTGAATGTCTTTTTTCGCTTTTTTCAGACCGTGGAGAACATGAATATATGTTTGTTTTCCATATCTAAGCTCTGTGTCAAAAGTTATATTTTCTGGTTGAATGCAGTCCTACTGCCTATTCTGAGATACAGCTTTGGTCTAACTCCTCAGGGAAAGCTGAGATTTGAAAATTGTGTGTTTTGGGTGTTTTCATACTTTCCGTAACATGAATGTGTTTATTTTGAAAATCTGACCTTGTATCAAAAGTTAAGTTTTCTGGCTGAATTGAATCCTACTGCCAATTCTGAGATACAGCTTTGGTCTAACTCCTCAGAGAAAGCTCGTATTGACAATTGAATGCCTTTTTGCGCTATTTTCAGACCTTGGTGAACATGAATATGCGTTTCTTCTGCAAACCTGAGCTGTCTGTCAAAAGTTAAGTTTTCTGGCTGAATTGAGCCCTACTGCCAATTCTGAGAGACACTTTGGTCTATCTCCTCAGGGAAAGCTCAGATTTGAAAAAAATGTCTGTGGGATACATGAATATTTGTTTCTTTTGCATATCTAAGCTCTGGGTCAAAAGTTAAGTTTTCTGGCTGAATTTAGCCCTACTGCCAATTCTGAGGGACACTTTGGTCTATCTCCTCAGGGAAAGCTCAGAGTTGAAAAAATTGTCTGTTTTTTGGGCCTTTCAGACCTTGGTGAACATGAATATGTGTTTCTTCCGCAAACCTGAGCTGTCTGTCAAAAGTTAAGTTTTCTGGCTGAATTGAGCCCTACTGCCAATTCTGAGAGACACTTTGGTCTATCTCCTCAGGGAAAGCTCAGATTCGAAAAAATTGTCTGTGGGGTACATGAATGCAGTCCTACTGCCAATTCTGAGACACAGGTTTGGTCTTACTCCTAATAGACAGCTCGTATTGAAAATTGAATGTCTTTTTTCGCTTTTTTCAGACCGTGGAGAACATGAATATATGTTTGTTTTCCATATCTAAGCTCTGTGTCAAAAGATATGTTTTCTGGTTGAATGCAGTCCTACTGCCTATTCTGAGATACAGCTTTGGTCTAACTCCTCAGGGAAAGCTGAGATTTGAAAATTGTGTGTTTTGGGTGTTTTCATACTTTCCGTAACATGAATGTGTTTATTTTGAAAATCTGAGCTTGTATCAAAAGTTAAGTTTTCTGGCTGAATTGAATCCTACTGCCAATTCTGAGATACAGCTTTGGTCTAACTCCTCAGAGAAAGCTCGTATTGACAATTGAATGCCTTTTTGCGCTATTTTCAGACCTTGGTGAACATGAATATGCGTTTCTTCTGCAAACCTGAGCTGTCTGTCAAAAGTTAAGTTTTCTGGCTGAATTGAGCCCTACTGCCAATTCTGAGAGACACTTTGGTCTATCTCCTCAGGGAAAGCTCAGATTTGAAAAAATTGTCTGTGGGGTACATGAATGCAGTCCTACTGCCAATTCTGAGACACAGGTTTGGTCTTACTCCTAATAGACAGCTCGTATTGAAAATTGAATGTCTTTTTTCGCTTTTTTCAGACCGTGGAGAACATGAATATATGTTTGTTTTCCATATCTAAGCTCTGTGTCAAAAGTTATATTTTCTGGTTGAATGCAGTCCTACTGCCTATTCTGAGATACAGCTTTGGTCTAACTCCTCAGGGAAAGCTGAGATTTGAAAATTGTGTGTTTTGGGTGTTTTCATACTTTCCGTAACATGAATATGTGTTTATTTTGAAAATCTGAGCTTGTATCAAAAGTTAAGTTTTCTGGCTGAATTGAATCCTACTGCCAATTCTGAGAGACACTTTGGTCTATCTCCTCAGGGAAAGCTCAGATTTGAAAAAATTGTCTGTGGAAAAAATCTGAGCTTGTATCAAAAGTTAAGTTTTCTGGCTGAATTGAGCCCTACTGCCAATTCTGAGATACAGCTTTGGTCTAACTCCTCAGAGAAAGATCGTATTGACAATTGAATGCCTTTTTGCGCTATTTTCAGACCTTGGTGAACATGAATATGTGTTTCTTCTGCAAACCTGAGCTGTCTGTCAAAAGTTAAGTTTTCTGGCTGAATTGAGCCCTACTGCCAATTCTGAGAGACACTTTGGTCTATCTCCTCAGGGAAAGCTCAGATTTGAAAAAAATGTCCGTGGGATATATGAATATTTGTTTCTTTTGCATATCTAAGCTCTGGGTCAAAAGTTAAGTTTTCTGGCTGAATTTAGCCCTACTGCCAATTCTGAGGGACACTTTGGTCTATCTCCTCAGGGAAAGCTCAGAGTTGAAAAAATTGTCTGTTTTTTGGGCCTTTCAGACCTTGGTGAACATGAATATGTGTTTCTTCCGCAAACCTGAGCTGTCTGTCAAAAGTTAAGTTTTCTGGCTGAATTGAGCCCTACTGCCAATTCTGAGAGACACTTTGGTCTATCTCCTCAGGGAAAGCTCAGATTCGAAAAAATTGTCTGTGGGGTACATGAATGCAGTCCTACTGCCAATTCTGAGACACAGGTTTGGTCTTACTCCTAATAGACAGCTCGTATTGAAAATTGAATGTCTTTTTTCGCTTTTTTCAGACCGTGGGGAACATGAATATATGTTTCTTTTCCATATCTAAGCTCTGTGTCAAAAGTTATGTTTTCTGGTAGAATGCAGTCCTTCTGCCTATTCTGAGATACAGCTTTGGTCTAACTCCTCAGGGAAAGCTGAGATTTGAAAATTGTGTGTTTTTGGTGTTTTCATACTTTCCGTAACATGAATATGTGTTTATTTTGAAAATCTGAGCTTGTATCAAAAGTTAAGTTTTCTGGCTGAATTGAATCCTACTGCCAATTCTGAGAGACACTTTGGTCTATCTCCTCAGGGAAAGCTCAGAGTTGAAAAAATTGTCTGTTTTTTGGGCCTTTCAGACCTTGGTGAACATGAATATGTGTTTCTTCTGCAAACCTGAGCTGTCTGTCAAAAGTTAAGTTTTCTGGCTGAATTGAATCCTACTGCCAAATCTGAGAGGCACTTTGGTCTATCTCCTCAGGGAAAGCTCAGATTTGAAAAAATTGTCTGTGGAAAAAATCTGAGCTTGTATCAAAAGTTAAGTTTTCTGGCTGAATTTAGCCCTACTGCCAATTCTGAGGGACACTTTGGTCTATCTCCTCAGGGATTTGAAAAAATTTTCTGTTTTTTGGGTTTTTCAAACTGTGGGGTACATGAATATGTGTTTCTTTTGCATATCTAAGCTCTGTGTCAAAAGTTATGTTTTCTGGTTGAATGCAGTCCTACTGCCTATTCTGAGATACAGCTTTGGTCTAACACCTCAGGGAAAGCTGAGATTTGAAAATTGTGTGTTTTTGGTGTTTTCATACTTTCCGTAACATGAATATGTGTTTATTTTGAAAATCTGAGCTTGTATCAAAAGTTAAGTTTTCTGGCTGAATTGAATCCTACTGCCAATTCTGAGAGACACTTTGGTCTATCTCCTCAGGGAAAGCTCAGATTTGAAAAAATTGTCTGTGGAAAAAATCTGAGCTTGTATCAAAAGTTAAGTTTTCTGGCTGAAATGCCCTACTGCCAATTCTGAGAGAAATTGGTCTCTCCTCAAGGAAACCTCGTACTTGAAATTTGAATTTGTTTTTGCCCTTTTTCAGACCGTGGGGAACATGACTATGTGTTTGTTTTACATATCTAAGCTCTGAGTCAAAAGTTAAGTTTTCTGGCTGAATTGAGCCCTACTGCCAATTCTGAGAGACACTTTGGTCTATCTCTTCAGGGAAAGCTCAGATTTGAAAAAATTGACAGTTTTTTGGGCTTTTCAGACTGTGGGGTACATGACTATGTGTTTGTTTTACATATCTAAGCTCTTTTTGAAAAGTTAAGTTTTCTGGCTGAATTGAGCCCTACTGCCTATTCTGAGATACAGGTTTGGTCTAACTCCTCAGGGAAAGCTGAGATTTGAAAATTGTGTGTTTTTGGTGTTTTCATACTTTCCCTAACATGAATGTGTTTATTTTGAAAATCTGAGCTTGTATCAAAAGTTAAGTTTTCTGGCTGAATTGAGCCCTACTGCCCATTCTGAGATGCACTTTAGTCTATCTCCTCAGAGAAAGCTCAGAGTTGAAAAAATTTTCTGGTTTTTGGGCCTTTCAGACCTTGGTGAACATGAATATGTGTTTCTTCTGCAAACCTGAGCTGTCTGTCAAAAGTTAAGTTTTCTGGCGGAATTGAGCCCTACTGCCAATTCTGAGAGACACTTTGGTCTATCTCCTCAGGGAAAGCTCAGATTTGAAAAAATTGTCTGTGGGGTACATGAATGCAGTCCTACTGCCAATTCTGAGACACAGGTTTGGTCTTACTCCTAATAGACAGCTCGTATTGAAAATTGAATGTCTTTTTTCGCTTTTTTCAGACCGTGGAGAACATGAATATATGTTTGTTTTCCATATCTAAGCTCTGTGTCAAAAGTTATGTTTTCTGGTTGAATGCAGTCCTACTGCCTATTCTGAGATACAGCTTTGGTCTAACTCCTCAGGGAAAGCTGAGATTTGAAAATTGTGTGTTTTGGGTGTTTTCATACTTTCCGTAACATGAATGTGTTTCTTTTGAAAATCTGAGCTTGGGTCAAAAGTTAAGTTGTCTGGCTGAATTGAGTCCTACTGCCAATTCTCAGATACAGGTTTGGTCTACCTCCTCAGAGAAAGCTCCTATTGAAAATTGAATGTGTTTTTGCCCTTTTTCAGACCGTGGGGAACATGAATACGTCTGTGTGTTGCAAATCTGAGCTGTTTGTCAAAAGTTATGTTTTCTTGCTGAATTGAGTCCTACTGCCCATTCTGAGATACTCTTTGGTCTATCTCCATAGGGAAAGCTGAGATTTGAAAAAATTGTTTGTTTTTTGGGCTTTTCAGACTGTGGGGTACATGAATATTTGTTTCTTTTGCATATCTAATCTCTGTGTTAAAAGTTATGTTTTCTGGCTGAATTGAGTTCTACTGCCAATTCTGAGACACAGGTTTGGTCTTACTCCTAAGAGACAGCTCGTATTGAAAATTGAATGTGTTTTTGCCCTTTTTCAGACCGTGGGGAACATGAATACGTCTGTGTGTTGCAAATCTGAGCTGTTTGTCAAAAGTTATGTTTTCTTGCTGAATTGAGCCCTACTGCCCATTCTGAGACACACTTTGGTCTATCTCCTCAGGAAAAGCTCAGATTTGAAGAAAATTGACTGTTTTTTGGGCTCTTCAGACTGTGGGGTACATGAATATGTGTTTTTTTTGCATATCTGAGCTTGGTGTCAATAGTTAAGTTTTCTGGCTGAAGAGGCCTACTGCCCATTCTGAGATGCACTTTGGTCTATCTCCTCAGGGAAAGCTCAGATTTGAAAAAAATGAGTTTTTGGGGGGCTTTTCAGACTGTGGGGTACATGAATATACGTTTGTTTTGCATATCTGAGCTGTGTGTCAAAAGCTATGTTTTCTTGCTGAATTGAGCCCTACTGCCCATTCTGAGATACACTTTGGTCTATCTCCTCAGGAAAAGCTCAGATTTGAAAAAATTGACTGTTTTTTGGGTGTTTCAGACTGTGGGGTACATGAATACATATTTGTTTCCCATATCTAAGCTCTGTGTCAAAAGATTTGTTTTCTGGTTGAATGCAGTCCTACTGCCTATTCTGAGATACAGATCCTAAGGGATAGCTCAGATTTGAAAATTGTGTGTTTTTGGTCTTTTCATACTTTGCGTAACATGAACACGTGTTTCTTTTGAAAATCTGAGCTTGTGTCAAAAGTTTAGTTTTCTGGCTGAATAGAGGCCTACTGCCCATTCTGAAATGCATTTTGGTCTATCTCCTCAGGGAAAGCTCAGATTTGAAAAAATTGAGTTTTTTGGGCTTTTCAGACTGTGGGGTACATGAATATATGTTTGTTTTTCAAATCTGAGCTGTGTGTCAAAGTTATGTTTTCTGGTTGAATGCAGTCCTACTGCCTATTCTGAGATACAGATTTGGTCTAACTCCTCAAGGAAAGTACAGATTTGAAAAGTGTGTGTTTTTGGTTTTTTCATACTTTCCATAAAATGAACATGTTTTTCTTTTGAAAATCTGAGCTTGTGTCAAAACTTATGTTTTCCTGTTTGTATGCAGTCCTTCTGAGATACAGCTTTGGTCTAACTCCTCAGGGAAAGCTCAGATTTGAAAATTGTGTGTTTTTGGTGTTTTCATACTTTCTGTAACATGAATGTGTTTCTTTTGAAAATCTGAGCTTGTATCAAAAGGTCAGTTTTCTGGCTGAATTGAGCCCTACTGCCCATTCTGAGATGCACTTTAGTCTGTCTCCTCAGGGAAAGCTCAGAGTTGAAAAAATTGTCTGTTTTTTGGGCCTTTCAGACCTTGGTGAACATGAATATGTGTTTCTTCTGCAAACCTGAGCTGTCTGTCAAAAGTTAAGTTTTCTGGCTGAATTGAGCCCTACTGCCAATTCTGAGAGACACTTTGGTCTATCTCCTCAGGGAAAGCTCAGATTTGAAAAAATTGTCTGTGGGGTACATGAATGCAGTCCTACTGCCAATTCTGAGACACAGGTTTGGTCTTACTCCTAATAGACAGCTCGTATTGAAAATTGAATGTCTTTTTTCGCTTTTTTCAGACCGTGGAGAACATGAATATATGTTTGTTTTCCATATCTAAGCTCTGTGTCAAAAGTTATGTTTTCTGGTTGAATGCAGTCCTACTGCCTATTCTGAGATACAGCTTTGGTCTAACTCCTCAGGGAAAGCTGAGATTTGAAAATTGTGTGTTTTGGGTGTTTTCATACTTTCCGTAACATGAATGTGTTTATTTTGAAAATCTGAGCTTGTATCAAAAGTTAAGTTTTCTGGCTGAATTGAATCCTACTGCCAATTCTGAGAGACACTTTGGTCTATCTCCTCAGGGAAAGCTCAGATTTGAAAAAATTGTCTGTGGAAAAAATCTGAGCTTGTATCAAAAGTTAAGTTTTCTGGCTGAATTGAGCCCTACTGCCAATTCTGAGATACAGCTTTGGTCTAACTCCTCAGAGAAAGATCGTATTGACAATTGAATGCCTTTTTGCGCTATTTTCAGACCTTGGTGAACATGAATATGTGTTTCTTCTGCAAACCTGAGCTGTCTTTCAAAAGTTAAGTTTTCTGTCTGAATTGAGCCCTACTGCCAATTCTGAGAGACACTTTGGTCTATCTCCTCAGGGAAAGCTCAGATTTGAAAAAATTGTCTGTGGGGTACATGAATATTTGTTTCTTTTGCATATCTAAGCTCTGGGTCAAAAGTTAAGTTTTCTGGCTGAATTTAGCCCTACTGCCAATTCTGAGGGACACTTTGGTCTATCTCCTCAGGGAAAGCTCAGAGTTGAAAAAATTGTCTGTTTTTTGGGCCTTTCAGACCTTGGTGAACATGAATATGTGTTTCTTCTGCAAACCTGAGCTGTCTTTCAAAAGTTAAGTTTTCTGTCTGAATTGAGCCCTACTGCCAATTCTGAGAGACACTTTGGTCTATCTCCTCAGGGAAAGCTCAGATTTGAAAAAATTGTCTGTGGGGTACATGAATATGTGTTTCTTTTGCATATCTAAGCTCTGTGTCAAAAGTTATGTTTTCTGGTTGAATGCAGTCCTACTGTCTATTCTGAGATACAGCTTTGGTCTAACTCCTCAGGGAAAGCTCAGATTTGAAAATTGTGTGTTTTTGGTGTTTTCATACTTTCCGTAACATGAATATGTGTTTATTTTGAAAATCTGAGCTTGTATCAAAGTTAAGTTTTCTGGCTGAATTGAATCCTACTGCCAATTCTGAGATACAGCTTTGGTCTAACTCCTCAGAGAAAGCTCGTATTGACAATTGAATGCCTTTTTGCGCTATTTTCAGACCTTGGTGAACATGAATATGTGTTTCTTCTGCAAACCTGAGCTGTCTGTCAAAAGTTAAGTTTTCTGTCTGAATTGAGCCCTACTGCCAATTCTGAGAGACACTTTGGTCTATCTCCTCAGGGAAAGCTCAGATTTGAAAAAATTGTCTGTGGGGTACATGAATATTTGTTTCTTTTGCATATCAAAGCTCTGGGTCAAAAGTTAAGTTTTCTGGTTGAATGCAGTCCTACTGCCAATTCTCAGATTGGTCTACCTCCTCAGAGAAAGCTCGTATTGAAAATTGAATGTGTTTTTGCCCTTATTCAGACCGTGGGGAACATGAATACGTCTGTGTGTTGCAAATCTGAGCTGTTTGTCAAAAGTTATGTTTTCTTGCTCAATTGAGCCCTACTGCCCATTCTGAGATACACTTTGGTCTATCTCCTCAGGAAAAGCTCAGATTTGAAAAAAATGTCTGCTGGATACATGAATATTTGTTTCTTTTGCATATCTAAGCTCTGGGTCAAAAGTTTTCTGGCTGAATTTAGCCCTACTGCCAATTCTGAGGGACACTTTGGTCTATCTCCTCAGGGAAAGCTCAGAGTTGAAAAAATTGTCTGTTTTTTGGGCCTTTCAGACCTTGGTGAACATGAATATGTGTTTCTTCCGCAAACCTGAGCTGTCTGTCAAAAGTTAAGTTTTCTGGCTGAATTGAGCCCTACTGCCAATTCTGAGAGACACTTTGGTCTATCTCCTCAGGGAAAGCTCAGATTCGAAAAAATTGTCTGTGGGGTACATGAATGCAGTCCTACTGCCAATTCTGAGACACAGGTTTGGTCTTACTCCTAATAGACAGCTCGTATTGAAAATTGAATGTCTTTTTTCGCTTTTTTCAGACCGTGGGGAACATGAATATATGTTTGTTTTCCATATCTAAGCTCTGTGTCAAAAGATATGTTTTCTGGTTGAATGCAGTCCTACTGCCTATTCTGAGATACAGCTTTGGTCTAACTCCTCAGGGAAAGCTGAGATTTGAAAATTGTATGTTTTTGGTGTTTTCATACTTTCCGTAACATGAATATGTGTTTATTTTGAAAATCTGAGCTTGTATCAAAAGTTAAGTTTTCTGGCTGAATTGAATCCTACTGCCAATTCTGAGAGACACTTTGGTCTATCTCCTCAGGGAAAGCTCAGATTTGAAAAAATTGTCTGTGGAAAAAATCTGAGCTTGTATCAAAAGTTAAGTTTTCTGGCTGAATTGAGCCCTACTGCCAATTCTGAGATACAGCTTTGGTCTAACTCCTCAGAGAAAGATCGTATTGACAATTGAATGCCTTTTTGCGCTATTTTCAGACCTTGGTGAACATGAATATGTGTTTCTTCTGCAAACCTGAGCTGTCTGTCAAAAGTTAAGTTTTCTGGCTGAATTGAGCCCTACTGCCAATTCTGAGAGACACTTTGGTCTATCTCCTCAGGGAAAGCTCAGATTTGAAAAAAATGTCTGTGGGATACATGAATATTTGTTTCTTTTGCATATCTAAGCTCTGGGTCAAAAGTGAAGTTTTCTGGCTGAATTTAGCCCTACTGCCAATTCTGAGGGACACTTTGGTCTATCTCCTCAGGGAAAGCTCAGAGTTGAAAAAATTGTCTGTTTTTTGGGCCTTTCAGACCTTGGTGAACATGAATATGTGTTTCTTTGGTCTATCTCCTCAGGGAAAGCTCAGATTTGAAAAAATTGTCTGTGGAAAAAATCTGAGCTTGTATCAAAAGTTAAGTTTTCTGGCTGAATTTAGCCCTACTGCCAATTCTGAGGGACACTTTGGTCTATCTCCTCAGGGATTTGAAAAAATTTTCTGTTTTTTGGGTTTTTCAAACTGTGGGGTACATGAATATGTGTTTCTTTTGCATATCTAAGCTCTGTGTCAAAAGTTATGTTTTCTGGTTGAATGCAGTCCTACTGTCTATTCTGAGATACAGCTTTGGTCTAACTCCTCAGGGAAAGCTCAGATTTGAAAATTGTGTGTTTTTGGTGTTTTCATACTTTCCGTAACATGAATATGTGTTTATTTTGAAAATCTGAGCTTGTATCAAAGTTAAGTTTTCTGGCTGAATTGAATCCTACTGCCAATTCTGAGATACAGCTTTGGTCTAACTCCTCAGAGAAAGCTCGTATTGACAATTGAATGCCTTTTTGCGCTATTTTCAGACCTTGGTGAACATGAATATGTGTTTCTTCTGCAAACCTGAGCTGTCTGTCAAAAGTTAAGTTTTCTGTCTGAATTGAGCCCTACTGCCAATTCTGAGAGACACTTTGGTCTATCTCCTCAGGGAAAGCTCAGATTTGAAAAAATTGTCTGTGGGGTACATGAATATTTGTTTCTTTTGCATATCAAAGCTCTGGGTCAAAAGTTAAGTTTTCTGGTTGAATGCAGTCCTACTGCCAATTCTCAGATTGGTCTACCTCCTCAGAGAAAGCTCGTATTGAAAATTGAATGTGTTTTTGCCCTTATTCAGACCGTGGGGAACATGAATACGTCTGTGTGTTGCAAATCTGAGCTGTTTGTCAAAAGTTATGTTTTCTTGCTCAATTGAGCCCTACTGCCCATTCTGAGATACACTTTGGTCTATCTCCTCAGGAAAAGCTCAGATTTGAAAAAAATTGACTGTTTTTTGGGCTCTTCAGACTGTGGGGTACATGAATATGTGTTTGTTTTGCATATCTGAGCTTGGTGTCAATAGTTAAGTTTTCTGGCTGAAGAGGCCTACTGCCCATTCTGAGATGCACTTTGGTCTATCTCCTCAGGGAAAGCTCAGATTTGAAAAAAATGAGTTTTTGGGGGGCTTTTCAGACTGTGGGGTACATGAATATACGTTTGTTTTGCATATCTGAGCTGTGTGTCAAAAGTTATGTTTTCTTGCTGAATTGAGCCCTACTGCCCATTCTGAGATACACTTTGGTCTATCTCCTCAGGAAAAGCTCAGATTTGAAAAAATTGACTGTTTTTTGGGTGTTTCAGACTGTGGGGTACATGAATATATATTTGTTTCCCATATCTAAGCTCTGTGTCAAAAGATTTGTTTTCTGGTTGAATGCAGTCCTACTGCCTATTCTGAGATACAGATCCTAAGGGATAGCTCAGATTTGAAAATTGTGTGTTTTTGGTCTTTTCATACTTTCTGTAACATGAATGTGTTTCTTTTGAAAATCTGAGCTTGTATCAAAAGGTCAGTTTTCTGGCTGAATTGAGCCCTAC
This sequence comes from Pantherophis guttatus, assembly GCF_059756535.1. Classification (NCBI taxonomy): domain Eukaryota; kingdom Metazoa; phylum Chordata; class Lepidosauria; order Squamata; family Colubridae; genus Pantherophis; species Pantherophis guttatus. The sequence goes on along the minus strand of NC_142079.1, from coordinate 17,776,775 downwards.
TGCCAATTCTGAGATGCACTTTGGTCTATCTCCTCAGGGAACGCTCAGATTTGAAAAAATTGAGTTTTTGGGGGGCTTTTCAGACTGTGGGGTACATGAATATACGTTTCTTTTGCGTATCTAAGCTCTGTGTCAAAAGTTATGTTTTTTGGTTGAATGCAGTCCTCTTGCCGATTCTGAGATGCACTTTTGTCTATCTCCTTAGGGAAAGCTCAGATTTGAAAAAATTGTCTGTTTTTTGGGCCTTTCAGAATGTGGGGAACATGAATATATCTGTTTGTTACAAAATTGAGCTGTGTGTCAAAAGTTATGTTTTCTGGCTGAATTGAGCCCTAACGACCATTCTGAGATACACTAGTCTATCTCCTCAGGGAAAGCTCAGATTTGAAAGAAATGACTGTTTTTTGGGCTTTTCAGACTGTGGGGAACATGACAATGTGTTTGTTTTACATATCTAAGCTCTTTTTGAAAAGTTAAGTTTTCTGGCTGAATTGAGCCCTACTGCCAATTCTGAGATACAGCTTTGGTCTAACTCCTCAGAGAAAGCTCGTATTGACAATAGAATGCCTTTTTGCACTATTTTCAGACCTTGGTGAACATGAATATGTGTTTCTTCTGCAAACCTGAGCTGTCTTTCAAAAGTTAAGTTTTCTGTCTGAATTGAGCCCTACTGCCAATTCTGAGAGACACTTTGGTCTATCTCCTCAGGGAAAGCTCAGATTTGAAAAAATTGTCTGTGGGGTACATGAATATTTGTTTCTTTTGCATATCAAAGCTCTGGGTCAAAAATTAAGTTTTCTGGCTGAATTTAGCCCTACTGAGGGACACTTTGGTCTATCTCCTCAGGGATTTGAAAAAATTGTCTCTTGGGTTTTTCAAACTGTGGGGTACATGAATATGTGTTTCTTTTGCATATCTACGCTCTGTGTCAAAAGTTATGTTTTCTGGTTGAATGCAGTCCTACTGTCTATTCTGAGATACAGCTTTCGTCTAACTCCTCAGGGAAAGCTCAGATTTGAAAATTATGTGTTTTTGGTATTTTCATACTTTGCCTAAAATGAACGTGTTTCTTTTGAAAATCTGAGCTTGGGTCAAAAGTTAAGTTGTCTGGCTGAATTGAGTCCTACTGCCAATTCTCAGATACAGGTTTGGTCTACCTCCTCAGAGAAAGCTCGTATTGAAAATTGAATGTGTTTTTGCCCTTTTTCAGACCGTGGGGAACATGAATACGTCTGTGTGTTGCAAATCTGAGCTGTTTGTCAAAAGTTATGTTTTCTTGCTGAATTGAGTCCTACTGCCCATTCTGAGATACTCTTTGGTCTATCTCCATAGGGAAAGCTGAGATTTGAAAAAATTGTTTGTTTTTTGGGCTTTTCAGACTGTGGGGTACATGAATATTTGTTTCTTTTGCATATCTAATCTCTGTGTTAAAAGTTATGTTTTCTGGCTGAATTGAGTTCTACTGCCAATTCTGAGACACAGGTTTGGTCTTACTCCTAAGAGACAGCTCGTATTGAAAATTGAATGTGTTTTTGCCTTTTTTCAGACCGTGGGGAACATGAATACGTCTGTGTGTTGCAAATCTGAGCTGTTTGTCAAAAGTTATGTTTTCTTGCTCAATTGAGCCCTACTGCCCATTCTGAGATACACTTTGGTCTATCTCCTCAGGAAAAGCTCAGATTTGAAAAAAATTGACTGTTTTTTGGGCTCTTCAGACTGGGGTACATGAATATGTGTTTGTTTTGCATATCTGAGCTTGGTGTCAATAGTTAAGTTTTCTGGCTGAAGAGGCCTACTGCCCATTCTGAGATGCACTTTGGTCTACCTCCTCACGGAAAGCTCAGATTTGAAAAAAATGAGTTTTTGGGGGGCTTTTCAGACTGTGGGGTACATGAATATACGTTTGTTTTGCATATCTGAGCTGTGTGTCAAAAGTTATGTTTTCTTGCTGAATTGAGCCCTACTGCCCATTCTGAGATACACTTTGGTCTATCTCCTCAGGAAAAGCTCAGATTTGAAAAAATTGACTGTTTTTTGGGTGTTTCAGACTGTGGGGTACATGAATATATATTTGTTTCCCATATCTATGCTCTGTGTCAAAAGATTTGTTTTCTGGTTGAATGCAGTCCTACTGCCTATTCTGAGATACAGATCCTAAGGGATAGCTCAGATTTGAAAATTGTGTGTTTTTGGTCTTTTCATACTTTCTGTAACATGAATGTGTTTCTTTTGAAAATCTGAGCTTGTATCAAAAGGTCAGTTTTCTGGCTGAATTGAGCCCTACTGCCAATTCTGAGATGCACTTTGGTCTATCTCCTCAGGGAAAGCTCAGATTTGAAAAAATTGAGTTTTTTGGGCTTTTCAGACTGTGGGGTACATGAATATATGTTTGTTTTTCAAATCTGAGCTGTGTGTCAAAGTTATGTTTTCTGGTTGAATGCAGTCCTACTGCCTATTCTGAGATACAGATTTGGTCTATCTCCTCAGGGAAAGCTCAGATTTGAAAAAATTGAGTTTTTTGGGCTTTTCAGACTGTGGGGTACATGAATATATGTTTGTTTTTCAAATCTGAGCTGTGTGTCAAAGTTATGTTTTCTGGTTGAATGCAGTCCTACTGCCTATTCTGAGATACAGATTTGGTCTAACTCCTCAAGGAAAGTTCAGATTTGAAAAGTGTGTGTTTTTGGTTTTTTCATACTTTCCATAAAATGAACATGTTTTTCTTTTGAAAATCTGAGCTTGTGTCAAAACTTATGTTTTCCTGTTTGTATGCAGTCCTTCTGAGATACAGCTTTGGTCTAACTCCTCAGGGAAAGCTCAGATTTGAAAATTGTGTGTTTTTGGTGTTTTCATACTTTCTGTAACATGAATGTGTTTCTTTTGAAAATCTGAGCTTGTATCAAAAGGTCAGTTTTCTGGCTGAATTGAGCCCTACTGCCAATTCTGAGATGCACTTTAGTCTATCTCCTCAGGGAAAGCTCAGAGTTGAAAAAATTGTCTGTTTTTTGGGCCTTTCAGACCTTGGTGAACATGAATATGTGTTTCTTCCGCAAACCTGAGCTGTCTGTCAAAAGTTAAGTTTTCTGGCTGAATTGAGCCCTACTGCCAATTCTTAGAGAAACTTTGGTCTATCTCCTCAGGGAAAGCTCAGATTTGAAAAAATTGTCTGTGGGGTACATGAATGCAGTCCTACTGCCAATTCTGAGACACAGGTTTGGTCTTACTCCTAATAGACAGCTCGTATTGAAAATTGAAAGTCTTTTTTCGCTTTTTTCAGACCGTGCGGAACATGAATATATGTTTGTTTTCTATATCTAAGCTCTGTGTCAAAAGTTATGTTTTCTGGTTGAATGCAGTCCTACTGCCTATTCTGAGATACAGCTTTGGTCTAACCCCTCAGGGAAAGCTGAGATTTGAAAATTGTGTGTTTTTGGTGTTTTCATACTTTCCGTAACATGAATGTGTTTATTTTGAAAATCTGAGCTTGTATCAAAAGTTAAGTTTTCTGGCTGAATTGAATCCTACTGCCAATTCTGAGATACAGCTTTGGTCTAACTCCTCAGAGAAAGCTCGTATTGACAATTGAATGCCTTTTTGCGCTATTTTCAGACCTTGGTGAACATGAATATGCGTTTCTTCTGCAAACCTGAGCTGTCTGTCAAAAGTTAAGTTTTCTGTCTGAATTGAGCCCTACTGCCAATTCTGAGAGACACTTTGGTCTATCTCCTCAGGGAAAGCTCAGATTTGAAAAAAATGTCTGTGGGATACATGAATATTTGTTTCTTTTGCATATCAAAGCTCTGGGTCAAAAATTAAGTTTTCTGGCTGAATTTAGCCCTACTGCCAATTCTGAGGGACACTTTGGTCTATCTCCTCAGGGATTTGAAAAAATTGTCTGTTTCTTGGGTTTTTCAAACTGTGGGGTACATGAATATGTGTTTCTTTTGCATATCTAAGCTCTGTGTCAAAAGTTATGTTTTCTGGTTGAATGCAGTCCTACTGTCTATTCTGAGATACAGCTTTCGTCTAACTCCTCAGGGAAAGCTCAGATTTGAAAATTGTGTGTTTTTGGTATTTTCATACTTTGCCTAAAATGAACGTGTTTCTTTTGAAAATCTGAGCTTGGGTCAAAAGTTAAGTTGTCTGGCTGAATTGAGTCCTACTGCCAATTCTCAGATACAGGTTTGGTCTACCTCCTCAGAGAAAGCTCGTATTGAAAATTGAATGTGTTTTTGCCCTTTTTCAGACCGTGGGGAACATGAATACGTCTGTGTGTTGCAAATCTGAGCTGTTTGTCAAAAGTTATGTTTTCTTGCTGAATTAAGTCCCACTGCCCATTCTGAGATACTCTTTGGTCTATCTCCATAGGGAAAGCTGAGATTTGAAAAAATTGTTTGTTTTTTGGGCTTTTCAGACTGTGGGGTACATGAATATTTGTTTCTTTTGCATATCTAATCTCTGTGTTAAAAGTTATGTTTTCTGGCTGAATTGAGTTCTACTGCCAATTCTGAGACACAGGTTTGGTCTTACTCCTAAGAGACAGCTCGTATTGAAAATTGAATGTGTTTTTGCCCTTTTTCAGACCGTGGGGAACATGAATACGTCTGTGTGTTGCAAATCTGAGCTGTTTGTCAAAAGTTATGTTTTCTTGCTGAATTGAGCCCTACTGCCCATTCTGAGATACACTTTGGTCTATCTCCTCAGGAAAAGCTCAGATTTGAAAAAATTGACTGTTTTTTGGGTGTTTCAGACTGTGGGGTACATGAATATATATTTGTTTCCCATATCTAAGCTCTGTGTCAAAAGATTTGTTTTCCTACTGCCTATTCTGAGATACAGATCCTAAGGGATAGCTCAGATTTGAAAATTGTGTGTTTTTGGTCTTTTCATACTTTGCGTAACATGAACACGTGTTTCTTTTGAAAATCTGAGCTTGTGTCAAAAGTTTCGTTTTCTGGCTGAATAGAGGCCTACTGCCCATTCTGAGATGCATTTTGGTCTATCTCCTCAGGGAAAGCTCAGATTTGAAAAAATTGAGTTTTTTGGGCTTTTCAGACTGTGGGGTACATGAATATATGTTTGTTTTTCAAATCTGAGCTGTGTGTCAAAGTTATGTTTTCTGGTTGAATGCAGTCCTACTGCCTATTCTGAGATACAGATTTGGTCTAACTCCTCAAGGAAAGTTCAGATTTGAAAAGTGTGTGTTTTTGGTTTTTTCATACTTTCCATAAAATGAACATGTTTTTCTTTTGAAAATCTGAGCTTGTGTCAAAACTTATGTTTTCCTGTTTGTATGCAGTCCTTCTGAGATACAGCTTTGGTCTAACTCCTCAGGGAAAGCTCAGATTTGAAAATTGTGTGTTTTTGGTGTTTTCATACTTTCTGTAACATGAATGTGTTTCTTTTGAAAATCTGAGCTTGTATCAAAAGGTCAGTTTTCTGGCTGAATTGAGCCCTACTGCCCATTCTGAGATGCACTTTAGTCTATCTCCTCAGGGAAAGCTCAGAGTTGAAAAAATTGTCTGTTTTTTGGGCCTTTCAGACCTTGGTGAACATGAATATGTGTTTCTTCTGCAAACCTGAGCTGTCTGTCAAAAGTTAAGTTTTCTGGCTGAATTGAGCCCTACTGCCAATTCTGAGAGACACTTTGGTCTAGCTCCTCAGGGAAAGCTCAGATTTGAAAAAATTGTCTGTGGGGTACATGAATGCAGTCCTACTGCCAATTCTGAGACACAGGTTTGGTCTTACTCCTAATAGACAGCTCGTATTGAAAATTGAATGTCTTTTTTCGCTTTTTTCAGACCGTGGGGAACATGAATATATGTTTGTTTTCCATATCTAAGCTCTGTGTCAAAAGTTATGTTTTCTGGTTGAATGCAGTCCTACTGCCTATTCTGAGATACAGCTTTGGTCTAACTCCTCAGGGAAAGCTCGTATTGACAATTGAATGCCTTTTTGCGCTATTTTCAGACCTTGGTGAACATGAATATGCGTTTCTTCTGCAAACCTGAGCTGTCTGTCAAAAGTTAAGTTTTCTGGCTGAATTGAGCCCTACTGCCAATTCTGAGAGACACTTTGGTCTATCTCCTCAGGGAAAGCTCAGATTTGAAAAAAATGTCTGTGGGATACATGAATATTTGTTTCTTTTGCATATCTAAGCTCTGGGTCAAAAGTTAAGTTTTCTGGCTGAATTTAGCCCTACTGCCAATTCTGAGGGACACTTTGGTCGCTCCTCAAGGAAACCTCGTACTTGAAATTTGAATTTCTTTTTGCCCTTTTTCAGACCGTGGGGAACATGACTATGTGTTTGTTTTACATATCTAAGATCTGAGTCAAAAGTTAAGTTTTCTGGCTGAATTGAGCCCTACTGCCAATTCTGAGAGACACTTTGCTCTATCTCCTCAGGGAAAGGTCAGATTTGAAAAAATTGACAGTTTTTTGGGCTTTTCAGACTGTGGGGTACATGACTATTTGTTTGTTTTACATATCTAAGCTCTTTTTGAAAAGTTAAGTTTTCTGGCTGAATTGAGCCCTACTGCCTATTCTGAGATACAGCTTTGGTCTAACTCCTCAGGGAAAGCTGAGATTTGAAAATTGTGTGTTTTTGGTGTTTTCATACTTTCCGTAAAATGAATATGTGTTTATTTTGAAAATCTGAGCTTGTATCAAAAGTTAAGTTTTCTGGCTGAATTGAATCCTACTGCCAATTCTGAGATACAGCTTTGGTCTAACTCCTCAGAGAAAGCTCGTATTGACAATTGAATGCCTTTTTGCGCTATTTTCAGACCTTGGTGAACATGAATATGCGTTTCTTCTGCAAACCTGAGCTGTCGGTCAAAAGCTAAGTTTTCTGGCTGAATTGAGCCCTACTGCCAATTCTGAGAGACACTTTGGTCTATCTCCTCAGGGAAAGCTCAGATTTGAAAAAAATGTCTGTGGGATACATGAATATTTGTTTCTTTTGCATATCTAAGCTCTGGGTCAAAAGTTTAGTTTTCTGGCTGAATTTAGCCCTACTGCCAATTCTGAGGGACACTTTGGTCTATCTCCTCAGGGAAAGCTCAGAGTTGAAAAAATTGTCTGTTTTTTGGGCCTTTCAGACCTTGGTGAACATGAATATGTGTTTCTTCTGCAAACCTGAGCTTTCTGTCAAAAGTTAAGTTTTCTGGCTAAATTGAATCCTACTGCCAATTCTGAGAGACACTTTGGTCTATCTCCTCAGGGAAAGCTCAGATTTGAAAAAATTGTCTGTGGAAAAAATCTGAGCTTGTATCAAAAGTTAAGTTTTCTGGCTGAATTGAGCCCTACTGCCAATTCTGAGAGCCACTTTGGTCTATCTCCTCAGGGAAAGCTCAGATTTGAAAAAATTGACAGTTTTTTGGGCTTTTCAGACTGTGGGGTACATGACTATGTGTTTGTTTTACATATCTAAGCTCTTTTTGAAAAGTTAAGTTTTCTGGCTGAATTGAGCCCTACTGCCTATTCTGAGATACAGCTTTGGTCTAACTCCTCAGGGAAAGCTGAGATTTGAAAATTGTGTGTTTTTGGTGTTTTCATACTTTCCGTAACATGAATGTGTTTATTTTGAAAATCTGAGCTTGTATCAAAAGTTAAGTTTTCTGGCTGAATTGAATCCTACTGCCAATTCTGAGATACAGCTTTGGTCTAACTCCTCAGGGAAAGCTGAGATTTGAAAATTGTGTGTTTTTGGTGTTTTCATACTTTCCGTAACATGAATGTGTTTATTTTGAAAATCTGAGCTTGTATCAAAAGTTAAGTTTTCTGGCTGAATTGAATCCTACTGCCAATTCTCAGATACAGGTTTGGTCTACCTCCTCAGAGAAAGCTCGTATTGAAAATTGAATGTGTTTTTGCCCTTTTTCAGACCTTGGTGAACATGAATATGTTTTTCTTCCGCAAACCTGAGCTGTCTGTCAAAAGTTAAGTTTTCTGGCTGAATTGAATCCTACTGCCAATTCTGAGAGACACTTTGGTCTATCTCCTCAGGGAAAGCTCAGATTTGAAAAAATTGTCTGTGGAAAAAATCTGAGCTTGTATCAAAAGTTAAGTTTTCTGGCTGAATTTAGCCCTACTGCCAATTCTGAGGGACACTTTGGTCTATCTCCTCAGGGATTTGAAAAAATTTTCTGTTTTTTGGGTTTTTCAAACTGTGGGGTACATGAATATGTGTTTCTTTTGCATATCTAAGCTCTGTGTCAAAAGTTATGTTTTCTGGTTGAATGCAGTCCTACTGTCTATTCTGAGATACAGCTTTGGTCTAACTCCTCAGGGAAAGCTCAGATTTGAAAATTGTGTGTTTTTGGTGTTTTCATACTTTCCGTAACATGAATATGTGTTTATTTTGAAAATCTGAGCTTGTATCAAAGTTAAGTTTTCTGTCTGAATTGAGCCCTACTGCCAATTCTGAGAGACACTTTGGTCTATCTCCTCAGGGAAAGCTCAGATTTGAAAAAATTGTCTGTGGGATACATGAATATTTCTTTCTTTTGCATATCAAAGCTCTGGGTCAAAAGTTAAGTTTTCTGGCTTAATTTAGCCCTACTGCCAATTCTGAGGGACACTTTGGTCTATCTCCTCAGGGATTTGAAAAAATTGTCTGTTTCTTGGGTTTTTCAAACTGTGGGGTACATGAGTATGTGTTTCTTTTGCATATCAAAGCTCTGTGTCAAAAGTTATGTTTTCTGGTTGAATGCAGTCCTACTGTCTATTCTGAGATACAGCTTTCGTCTAACTCCTCAGGGAAAGCTCAGATTTGAAAATTGTGTGTTTTTGGTGTTTTCATACTTTGCCAAAAATGAACGTGTTTCTTTTGAAAATCTGAGCTTGGGTCAAAAGTTAAGTTGTCTGGCTGAATTGAGTCCTACTGCCAATTCTCAGATACAGGTTTGGTCTACCTCCTCAGAGAAAGTTCGTATTGAAAATTGAATGTGTTTTTGCCCTTTTTCAGACCGTGGGGAACATGAATACGTCTGTGTGTTGCAAATTTGAGCTGTCAAAAGTTATGTTTTCTTGCTGAATTGAGCCCTACTGCCCATTCTGAGATACACTTTGGTCTATCTCCTCAGGAAAAGCTCAGATTTGAAAAAATTGACTGTTTTTTGGGTGTTTCAGACAGTGGGGTACATGAATATATATTTGTTTCCCATATCTAAGCTCTGTGTCAAAAGATTTGTTTTCTGGTTGAATGCAGTCCTACTGCCTATTCTGAGATACAGATCCTAAGGGATAGCTCAGATTTGAAAATTGTGTGTTTTTGGTCTTTTCATACTTTGCGTAACATGAACACGTGTTTCTTTTGAAAATCTGAGCTTGTGTCAAAAGTTTAGTTTTCTGGCTGAATAGATGCCTACTGCCCATTCTGAGATGCATTTTGGTCTATCTCCTCAGGGAAAGCTCAGATTTGAAAAAATTGAGTTTTTTGGGCTTTTCAGACTGTGGGGTACATGAATATATGTTTGTTTTTCAAATCTGAGCTGTGTGTCAAAGTTATGTTTTCTGGTTGAATGCAGTCCTACTGCCTATTCTGAGATACAGATTTGGTCTAACTCCTCAAGGAAAGTTCAGATTTGAAAAGTGTGTGTTTTTGGTTTTTTCATACTTTCCATAAAATGAACATGTTTTTCTTTTGAAAATCTGAGCTTGTGTCAAAACTTATGTTTTCCTGTTTGTATGCAGTCCTTCTGAGATACAGCTTTGGTCTAACTCCTCAGGGAAAGCTCAGATTTGAAAATTGTGTGTTTTTGGTGTTTTCATACTTTCTGTAACATGAATGTGTTTCTTTTGAAAATCTGAGCTTGTATCAAAAGGTCAGTTTTCTGGCTGAATTGAGCCCTACTGCCCATTCTGAGATGCACTTTAGTCTATCTCCTCAGGGAAAGCTCAGAGTTGAAAAAATTGTCTGTTTTTTGGGCCTTTCAGACCTTGGTGAACATGAATATGTGTTTCTTCTGCAAACCTGAGCTATCTGTCAAAAGTTAAGTTTTCTGGCTGAATTGAGCCCTACTGCCAATTCTGAGAGACACTTTGGTCTATCTCCTCAGGGAAAGCTCAGATTTGAAAAAATTGTCTGTGGGGTACATGAATGCAGTCCTACTGCCAATTCTGAGACACAGGTTTGGTCTTACTCCTAATAGACAGCTCGTATTGAAAATTGAATGTCTTTTTTCGCTTTTTTCAGACCGTGGGGAACATGAATATAGGTTTGTTTTCCATATCTAAGCTCTGTGTCAAAAGTTATGTTTTCTGGTTGAATGCAGTCCTACTGCCTATTCTGAGATACAGCTTTGGTCTAACTCCTCAGGGAAAGCTGAGATTTGAAAATTGTGTGTTTTGGGTGTTTTCATACTTTCCGTAACATGAATGTGTTTATTTTGAAAATCTGAGCTTGTATCAAAAGTTAAGTTTTCTGGCTGAATTGAATCCTACTGCCAATTCTGAGATACAGCTTTGGTCTAACTCCTCAGAGAAAGCTCGTATTGACAATTGAATGCCTTTTTGCGCTATTTTCAGACCTTGGTGAACATGAATATGCGTTTCTTCTGCAAACCTGAGCTGTCTGTCAAAAGTTAAGTTTTCTGTCTGAATTGAGCCCTACTGCCAATTCTGAGAGACACTTTGGTCTATCTCCTCAGGGAAAGCTCAGATTTGAAAAAAATGTCTGTGGGATACATGAATATTTGTTTCTTTTGCATATCTAAGCTCTGGGTCAAAAGTTTTCTGGCTGAATTTAGCCCTACTGCCAATTCTGAGGGACACTTTGGTCTATCTCCTCAGGGAAAGCTCAGAGTTGAAAAAATTGTCTGTTTTTTGGGCCTTTCAGACCTTGGTGAACATGAATATGTGTTTCTTCCGCAAACCTGAGCTGTCTGTCAAAAGTTACGTTTTCTGGCTGAATTGAGCCCTACTGCCAATTCTGAGAGACACTTTGGTCTAACTCCTCAGGGAAAGCTCAGATTTGAAAAAATTGTCTGTGGAAAAAATCTGAGCTTGTATCAAAAGTTACGTTTTCTGGCTGAATTGAGCCCTACTGCCAATTCTGAGATACAGCTTTGGTCTAACTCCTCAGAGAAAGATCGTATTGACAATTGAATGCCTTTTTGCGCTATTTTCAGACCTTGGTGAACATGAATATGTGTTTCTTCTGCAAACCTGAGCTGTCTGTCAAAAGTTAAGTTTTCTGGCTGAATTGAGCCCTACTGCCAATTCTGAGAGGCACTTTGGTCTATCTCCTCAGGGAAAGCTCAGATTTGAAAAATATGTCTGTGGGATACATGAATATTTGTTTCTTTTGCATATCTAAGCTCTGGGTCAAAAGTTAAGTTTTCTGGCTGAATTTAGCCCTACTGCCAATTCTGAGGGACACTTTGGTCTATCTCCTCAGGGAAAGCTCAGAGTTGAAAAAATTGTCTGTGGAAAAAATCTGAGCTTGTATCAAAAGTTAAGTTTTCTGGCTGAATTTAGCCCTACTGCCAATTCTGAGGGACACTTTGGTCTATCTCCTCAGGGATTTGAAAAAATTTTCTGTTTTTTGGGTTTTTCAAACTGTGGGGTACATGAATATGTGTTTCTTTTGCATATCTAAGCTCTGTGTCAAAAGTTATGTTTTCTGGTTGAATGCAGTCCTACTGTCTATTCTGAGATACAGCTTTGGTCTAACTCCACAGGGAAAACTCAGATTTGAAAATTGTGTGTTTTTGGTGTTTTCATACTTTCCGTAACATGAATATGTGTTTATTTAGAAAATCTGAGCTTGTATCAAAGTTAAGTTTTCTGGCTGAATTGAATCCTACTCCCAATTCTGAGATACAGCTTTGGTCTAACTCCTCAGAGAAAGCTCGTATTGACAATTGAATGCCTTTTTGCGCTATTTTCAGACCTTGGTGAACATGAATATGTGTTTCTTCTGCAAACCTGAGCTGTCTGTCAAAAGTTAAGTTTTCTGTCTGAATTGAGCCCTACTGCCAATTCTGAGAGACACTTTGGTCTATCTCCTCAGGGAAAGCTCAGATTTGAAAAAATTGTCTGTGGGGTACATGAATATTTGTTTCTTTTGCATATCAAAGCTCTGGGTCAAAAGTTAAGTTTTCTGGCTGAATTTAGCCCTACTGCCAATTCTGAGGGACACATTGGTCTATCTTCTCAGGGATTTGAAAAAATTGTCTGTTTCTTGGGTTTTTCAAACTGTGGGGTACATGAATATGTGTTTCTTTTGCATATCTAAGCTCTGGTTCAAAAATTATGTTTTCTGGTTGAATGCAGTCCTACTGCCAATTCTCAGATACAGGTTTGGTCTACCTCCTCAGAGAAAGCTCGTATTGAAAATTGAATGTGTTTTTGCCCTTATTCAGACCGTGGGGAACATGAATACGTCTGTGTGTTGCAAATCTGAGCTGTTTGCCAAAAGTTATGTTTTCTTGCTGAATTGAGCGCTACTGCCCATTCTGAGATACACTTTGGTCTATCTCCTCAGGGATTTCAAAAAAATGTCTGTTTTTTGGGCTTTTCAAACTGTGGGGTACATGAATATGTGTTTCTTTTGCATATCTAAGCTCTGTGTCAAAAGTTATGTTTTCTGGTTGAATGCAGTCCTACTGCCAATTCTGAGATACAGATTTGGTCTTACTCCTAAGAGATAGCTCGTATTGAAAATTGAATGTCTTTTTTCGCTTTTTTCAGACCGTGGGGAACATGAATATATGTTTGTTTTCCATATCTAAGCTCTGTGTCAAAAGTTATGTTTTCTGGTTGAATGCAGTCCTACTGCCTATTCTGAGATACAGCTTTGGTCTAACACCTCAGGGAAAGCTGAGATTTGAAAATTGTGTGTTTTTGGTGTTTTCATACTTTCCGTAACATGAATATGTGTTTATTTTGAAAATCTGAGTTTGTATCAAAAGTTAAGTTTTCTGGCTGAATTGAATCCTACTGCCAATTCTGAGAGACACTTTGGTCTATCTCCTCAGGGAAAGCTCAGATTTGAAAAAATTGTCTGTGGAAAAAATCTGAGCTTGTATCAAAAGTTAAGTTTTCTGGCTGAAATGCCCTACTGCCAATTCTGAGAGAAATTGGTCTCTCCTCAAGGAAACCTCGTACTTGAAATTTGAATTTGTTTTTGCCCTTTTTCAGACCGTGGGGAACATGACTATGTGTTTGTTTTACATATCTAAGCTCTGAGTCAAAAGTTAAGTTTTCTGGCTGAATTGAGCCCTACTGCCAATTCTGAGAGACACTTTGGTCTATCTCCTCAGGGAAAGCTCAGATTTGAAAAAATTGACAGTTTTTTGGGCTTTTCAGACTGTGGGGTACATGACTATGTGTTTGTTTTACATATCTAAGCTCTTTTTGAAAAGTTAAGTTTTCTGGCTGAATTGAGCCCTACTGCCTATTCTGAGATACAGCTTTGGTCTAACTCCTCAGGGAAAGCTGAGATTTGAAAATTGTGTGTTTTTGGTGTTTTCATACTTTCCGTAACATGAATGTGTTTATTTTGAAAATCTGAGCTTGTATCAAAAGTTAAGTTTTCTGGCTGAATTTAGCCCTACTGCCCATTCTGAGATGCACTTTAGTCTATCTCCTCAGGGAAAGCTCAGAGTTGAAAAAATTGTCTGTTTTTTGGGCCTTTCAGACCTTGGTGAACATGAATATGTGTTTCTTCTGCAAACCTGAGCTGTCTGTCAAAAGTTAAGTTTTCTGGCTGAATTGAGCCCTACTGCCAATTCTGAGAGACACTTTGGTCTAGCTCCTCAGGGAAAGCTCAGATTTGAAAAAATTGTCTGTGGGGTACATGAATGCAGTCCTACTGCCAATTCTGAGACACAGGTTTGGTCTTACTCCTAATAGACAGCTCGTATTGAAAATTGAATGTCTTTTTTCGCTTTTTTCAGACCGTGGGGAACATGAATATATGTTTGTTTTCCATATCTAAGCTCTGTGTCAAAAGTTATGTTTTCTGGTTGAATGCAGTCCTACTGCCTATTCTGAGATACAGCTTTGGTCTAACTCCTCAGGGAAAGCTCGTATTGACAATTGAATGCCTTTTTGCGCTATTTTCAGACCTTGGTGAACATGAATATGCGTTTCTTCTGCAAACCTGAGCTGTCTGTCAAAAGTTAAGTTTTCTGGCTGAATTGAGCCCTACTGCCAATTCTGAGAGACACTTTGGTCTATCTCCTCAGGGAAAGCTCAGATTTGAAAAAAATGTCTGTGGGATACATGAATATTTGTTTCTTTTGCATATCTAAGCTCTGGGTCAAAAGTTAAGTTTTCTGGCTGAATTTAGCCCTACTGCCAATTCTGAGGGACACTTTGGTCGCTCCTCAAGGAAACCTCGTACTTGAAATTTGAATTTCTTTTTGCCCTTTTTCAGACCGTGGGGAACATGACTATGTGTTTGTTTTACATATCTAAGATCTGAGTCAAAAGTTAAGTTTTCTGGCTGAATTGAGCCCTACTGCCAATTCTGAGAGACACTTTGCTCTATCTCCTCAGGGAAAGGTCAGATTTGAAAAAATTGACAGTTTTTTGGGCTTTTCAGACTGTGGGGTACATGACTATTTGTTTGTTTTACATATCTAAGCTCTTTTTGAAAAGTTAAGTTTTCTGGCTGAATTGAGCCCTACTGCCTATTCTGAGATACAGCTTTGGTCTAACTCCTCAGGGAAAGCTGAGATTTGAAAATTGTGTGTTTTTGGTGTTTTCATACTTTCCGTAAAATGAATATGTGTTTATTTTGAAAATCTGAGCTTGTATCAAAAGTTAAGTTTTCTGGCTGAATTGAATCCTACTGCCAATTCTGAGATACAGCTTTGGTCTAACTCCTCAGAGAAAGCTCGTATTGACAATTGAATGCCTTTTTGCGCTATTTTCAGACCTTGGTGAACATGAATATGCGTTTCTTCTGCAAACCTGAGCTGTCGGTCAAAAGCTAAGTTTTCTGGCTGAATTGAGCCCTACTGCCAATTCTGAGAGACACTTTGGTCTATCTCCTCAGGGAAAGCTCAGATTTGAAAAAAATGTCTGTGGGATACATGAATATTTGTTTCTTTTGCATATCTAAGCTCTGGGTCAAAAGTTTAGTTTTCTGGCTGAATTTAGCCCTACTGCCAATTCTGAGGGACACTTTGGTCTATCTCCTCAGGGAAAGCTCAGAGTTGAAAAAATTGTCTGTTTTTTGGGCCTTTCAGACCTTGGTGAACATGAATATGTGTTTCTTCTGCAAACCTGAGCTTTCTGTCAAAAGTTAAGTTTTCTGGCTAAATTGAATCCTACTGCCAATTCTGAGAGACACTTTGGTCTATCTCCTCAGGGAAAGCTCAGATTTGAAAAAATTGTCTGTGGAAAAAATCTGAGCTTGTATCAAAAGTTAAGTTTTCTGGCTGAATTGAGCCCTACTGCCAATTCTGAGAGCCACTTTGGTCTATCTCCTCAGGGAAAGCTCAGATTTGAAAAAATTGACAGTTTTTTGGGCTTTTCAGACTGTGGGGTACATGACTATGTGTTTGTTTTACATATCTAAGCTCTTTTTGAAAAGTTAAGTTTTCTGGCTGAATTGAGCCCTACTGCCTATTCTGAGATACAGCTTTGGTCTAACTCCTCAGGGAAAGCTGAGATTTGAAAATTGTGTGTTTTTGGTGTTTTCATACTTTCCGTAACATGAATGTGTTTATTTTGAAAATCTGAGCTTGTATCAAAAGTTAAGTTTTCTGGCTGAATTGAATCCTACTGCCAATTCTGAGATACAGCTTTGGTCTAACTCCTCAGGGAAAGCTGAGATTTGAAAATTGTGTGTTTTTGGTGTTTTCATACTTTCCGTAACATGAATGTGTTTATTTTGAAAATCTGAGCTTGTATCAAAAGTTAAGTTTTCTGGCTGAATTGAATCCTACTGCCAATTCTCAGATACAGGTTTGGTCTACCTCCTCAGAGAAAGCTCGTATTGAAAATTGAATGTGTTTTTGCCCTTTTTCAGACCTTGGTGAACATGAATATGTTTTTCTTCCGCAAACCTGAGCTGTCTGTCAAAAGTTAAGTTTTCTGGCTGAATTGAATCCTACTGCCAATTCTGAGAGACACTTTGGTCTATCTCCTCAGGGAAAGCTCAGATTTGAAAAAATTGTCTGTGGAAAAAATCTGAGCTTGTATCAAAAGTTAAGTTTTCTGGCTGAATTTAGCCCTACTGCCAATTCTGAGGGACACTTTGGTCTATCTCCTCAGGGATTTGAAAAAATTTTCTGTTTTTTGGGTTTTTCAAACTGTGGGGTACATGAATATGTGTTTCTTTTGCATATCTAAGCTCTGTGTCAAAAGTTATGTTTTCTGGTTGAATGCAGTCCTACTGTCTATTCTGAGATACAGCTTTGGTCTAACTCCTCAGGGAAAGCTCAGATTTGAAAATTGTGTGTTTTTGGTGTTTTCATACTTTCCGTAACATGAATATGTGTTTATTTTGAAAATCTGAGCTTGTATCAAAGTTAAGTTTTCTGTCTGAATTGAGCCCTACTGCCAATTCTGAGAGACACTTTGGTCTATCTCCTCAGGGAAAGCTCAGATTTGAAAAAATTGTCTGTGGGATACATGAATATTTCTTTCTTTTGCATATCAAAGCTCTGGGTCAAAAGTTAAGTTTTCTGGCTTAATTTAGCCCTACTGCCAATTCTGAGGGACACTTTGGTCTATCTCCTCAGGGATTTGAAAAAATTGTCTGTTTCTTGGGTTTTTCAAACTGTGGGGTACATGAGTATGTGTTTCTTTTGCATATCAAAGCTCTGTGTCAAAAGTTATGTTTTCTGGTTGAATGCAGTCCTACTGTCTATTCTGAGATACAGCTTTCGTCTAACTCCTCAGGGAAAGCTCAGATTTGAAAATTGTGTGTTTTTGGTGTTTTCATACTTTGCCAAAAATGAACGTGTTTCTTTTGAAAATCTGAGCTTGGGTCAAAAGTTAAGTTGTCTGGCTGAATTGAGTCCTACTGCCAATTCTCAGATACAGGTTTGGTCTACCTCCTCAGAGAAAGTTCGTATTGAAAATTGAATGTGTTTTTGCCCTTTTTCAGACCGTGGGGAACATGAATACGTCTGTGTGTTGCAAATTTGAGCTGTCAAAAGTTATGTTTTCTTGCTGAATTGAGCCCTACTGCCCATTCTGAGATACACTTTGGTCTATCTCCTCAGGAAAAGCTCAGATTTGAAAAAATTGACTGTTTTTTGGGTGTTTCAGACAGTGGGGTACATGAATATATATTTGTTTCCCATATCTAAGCTCTGTGTCAAAAGATTTGTTTTCTGGTTGAATGCAGTCCTACTGCCTATTCTGAGATACAGATCCTAAGGGATAGCTCAGATTTGAAAATTGTGTGTTTTTGGTCTTTTCATACTTTGCGTAACATGAACACGTGTTTCTTTTGAAAATCTGAGCTTGTGTCAAAAGTTTAGTTTTCTGGCTGAATAGATGCCTACTGCCCATTCTGAGATGCATTTTGGTCTATCTCCTCAGGGAAAGCTCAGATTTGAAAAAATTGAGTTTTTTGGGCTTTTCAGACTGTGGGGTACATGAATATATGTTTGTTTTTCAAATCTGAGCTGTGTGTCAAAGTTATGTTTTCTGGTTGAATGCAGTCCTACTGCCTATTCTGAGATACAGATTTGGTCTAACTCCTCAAGGAAAGTTCAGATTTGAAAAGTGTGTGTTTTTGGTTTTTTCATACTTTCCATAAAATGAACATGTTTTTCTTTTGAAAATCTGAGCTTGTGTCAAAACTTATGTTTTCCTGTTTGTATGCAGTCCTTCTGAGATACAGCTTTGGTCTAACTCCTCAGGGAAAGCTCAGATTTGAAAATTGTGTGTTTTTGGTGTTTTCATACTTTCTGTAACATGAATGTGTTTCTTTTGAAAATCTGAGCTTGTATCAAAAGGTCAGTTTTCTGGCTGAATTGAGCCCTACTGCCCATTCTGAGATGCACTTTAGTCTATCTCCTCAGGGAAAGCTCAGAGTTGAAAAAATTGTCTGTTTTTTGGGCCTTTCAGACCTTGGTGAACATGAATATGTGTTTCTTCTGCAAACCTGAGCTATCTGTCAAAAGTTAAGTTTTCTGGCTGAATTGAGCCCTACTGCCAATTCTGAGAGACACTTTGGTCTATCTCCTCAGGGAAAGCTCAGATTTGAAAAAATTGTCTGTGGGGTACATGAATGCAGTCCTACTGCCAATTCTGAGACACAGGTTTGGTCTTACTCCTAATAGACAGCTCGTATTGAAAATTGAATGTCTTTTTTCGCTTTTTTCAGACCGTGGGGAACATGAATATAGGTTTGTTTTCCATATCTAAGCTCTGTGTCAAAAGTTATGTTTTCTGGTTGAATGCAGTCCTACTGCCTATTCTGAGATACAGCTTTGGTCTAACTCCTCAGGGAAAGCTGAGATTTGAAAATTGTGTGTTTTGGGTGTTTTCATACTTTCCGTAACATGAATGTGTTTATTTTGAAAATCTGAGCTTGTATCAAAAGTTAAGTTTTCTGGCTGAATTGAATCCTACTGCCAATTCTGAGATACAGCTTTGGTCTAACTCCTCAGAGAAAGCTCGTATTGACAATTGAATGCCTTTTTGCGCTATTTTCAGACCTTGGTGAACATGAATATGCGTTTCTTCTGCAAACCTGAGCTGTCTGTCAAAAGTTAAGTTTTCTGTCTGAATTGAGCCCTACTGCCAATTCTGAGAGACACTTTGGTCTATCTCCTCAGGGAAAGCTCAGATTTGAAAAAAATGTCTGTGGGATACATGAATATTTGTTTCTTTTGCATATCTAAGCTCTGGGTCAAAAGTTTTCTGGCTGAATTTAGCCCTACTGCCAATTCTGAGGGACACTTTGGTCTATCTCCTCAGGGAAAGCTCAGAGTTGAAAAAATTGTCTGTTTTTTGGGCCTTTCAGACCTTGGTGAACATGAATATGTGTTTCTTCCGCAAACCTGAGCTGTCTGTCAAAAGTTACGTTTTCTGGCTGAATTGAGCCCTACTGCCAATTCTGAGAGACACTTTGGTCTAACTCCTCAGGGAAAGCTCAGATTTGAAAAAATTGTCTGTGGAAAAAATCTGAGCTTGTATCAAAAGTTACGTTTTCTGGCTGAATTGAGCCCTACTGCCAATTCTGAGATACAGCTTTGGTCTAACTCCTCAGAGAAAGATCGTATTGACAATTGAATGCCTTTTTGCGCTATTTTCAGACCTTGGTGAACATGAATATGTGTTTCTTCTGCAAACCTGAGCTGTCTGTCAAAAGTTAAGTTTTCTGGCTGAATTGAGCCCTACTGCCAATTCTGAGAGGCACTTTGGTCTATCTCCTCAGGGAAAGCTCAGATTTGAAAAATATGTCTGTGGGATACATGAATATTTGTTTCTTTTGCATATCTAAGCTCTGGGTCAAAAGTTAAGTTTTCTGGCTGAATTTAGCCCTACTGCCAATTCTGAGGGACACTTTGGTCTATCTCCTCAGGGAAAGCTCAGAGTTGAAAAAATTGTCTGTGGAAAAAATCTGAGCTTGTATCAAAAGTTAAGTTTTCTGGCTGAATTTAGCCCTACTGCCAATTCTGAGGGACACTTTGGTCTATCTCCTCAGGGATTTGAAAAAATTTTCTGTTTTTTGGGTTTTTCAAACTGTGGGGTACATGAATATGTGTTTCTTTTGCATATCTAAGCTCTGTGTCAAAAGTTATGTTTTCTGGTTGAATGCAGTCCTACTGTCTATTCTGAGATACAGCTTTGGTCTAACTCCACAGGGAAAACTCAGATTTGAAAATTGTGTGTTTTTGGTGTTTTCATACTTTCCGTAACATGAATATGTGTTTATTTAGAAAATCTGAGCTTGTATCAAAGTTAAGTTTTCTGGCTGAATTGAATCCTACTCCCAATTCTGAGATACAGCTTTGGTCTAACTCCTCAGAGAAAGCTCGTATTGACAATTGAATGCCTTTTTGCGCTATTTTCAGACCTTGGTGAACATGAATATGTGTTTCTTCTGCAAACCTGAGCTGTCTGTCAAAAGTTAAGTTTTCTGTCTGAATTGAGCCCTACTGCCAATTCTGAGAGACACTTTGGTCTATCTCCTCAGGGAAAGCTCAGATTTGAAAAAATTGTCTGTGGGGTACATGAATATTTGTTTCTTTTGCATATCAAAGCTCTGGGTCAAAAGTTAAGTTTTCTGGCTGAATTTAGCCCTACTGCCAATTCTGAGGGACACATTGGTCTATCTTCTCAGGGATTTGAAAAAATTGTCTGTTTCTTGGGTTTTTCAAACTGTGGGGTACATGAATATGTGTTTCTTTTGCATATCTAAGCTCTGGTTCAAAAATTATGTTTTCTGGTTGAATGCAGTCCTACTGCCAATTCTCAGATACAGGTTTGGTCTACCTCCTCAGAGAAAGCTCGTATTGAAAATTGAATGTGTTTTTGCCCTTATTCAGACCGTGGGGAACATGAATACGTCTGTGTGTTGCAAATCTGAGCTGTTTGCCAAAAGTTATGTTTTCTTGCTGAATTGAGCGCTACTGCCCATTCTGAGATACACTTTGGTCTATCTCCTCAGGGATTTCAAAAAAATGTCTGTTTTTTGGGCTTTTCAAACTGTGGGGTACATGAATATGTGTTTCTTTTGCATATCTAAGCTCTGTGTCAAAAGTTATGTTTTCTGGTTGAATGCAGTCCTACTGCCAATTCTGAGATACAGATTTGGTCTTACTCCTAAGAGATAGCTCGTATTGAAAATTGAATGTCTTTTTTCGCTTTTTTCAGACCGTGGGGAACATGAATATATGTTTGTTTTCCATATCTAAGCTCTGTGTCAAAAGTTATGTTTTCTGGTTGAATGCAGTCCTACTGCCTATTCTGAGATACAGCTTTGGTCTAACACCTCAGGGAAAGCTGAGATTTGAAAATTGTGTGTTTTTGGTGTTTTCATACTTTCCGTAACATGAATATGTGTTTATTTTGAAAATCTGAGTTTGTATCAAAAGTTAAGTTTTCTGGCTGAATTGAATCCTACTGCCAATTCTGAGAGACACTTTGGTCTATCTCCTCAGGGAAAGCTCAGATTTGAAAAAATTGTCTGTGGAAAAAATCTGAGCTTGTATCAAAAGTTAAGTTTTCTGGCTGAAATGCCCTACTGCCAATTCTGAGAGAAATTGGTCTCTCCTCAAGGAAACCTCGTACTTGAAATTTGAATTTGTTTTTGCCCTTTTTCAGACCGTGGGGAACATGACTATGTGTTTGTTTTACATATCTAAGCTCTGAGTCAAAAGTTAAGTTTTCTGGCTGAATTGAGCCCTACTGCCAATTCTGAGAGACACTTTGGTCTATCTCCTCAGGGAAAGCTCAGATTTGAAAAAATTGACAGTTTTTTGGGCTTTTCAGACTGTGGGGTACATGACTATGTGTTTGTTTTACATATCTAAGCTCTTTTTGAAAAGTTAAGTTTTCTGGCTGAATTGAGCCCTACTGCCAATTCTGAGAGAAATTGGTCTCTCCTCAAGGAAACCTCGTACTTGAAATTTGAATTTGTTTTTGCCCTTTTTCAGACCGTGGGGAACATGAATATGTGTTTGTTTTCCATATCTAAGCTCTGTGTCAAAAGTTAAGTTTTCTGGCTGAATTGAATCCTACTGCCAATTCTGAGATACAGCTTTGGTCTAACTCCTCAGAGAAAGCTCGTATTGACAATTGAATGCCTTTTTGCGCTATTTTCAGACCTTGGTGAACATGAATATGCGTTTCTTCTGCAAACCTGGGCTGTCTGTCAAAAGTTAAGTTTTCTGGCTGAATTGAGCCCTACTGCCAATTCTGAGAGACACTTTGGTCTATCTCCTCAGGGAAAGCTCAGATTTGAAAAAAATGTCTGTGGGATACATGAATATTTGTTTCTTTTGCATATCTAAGCTCTGGGTCAAAAGTTAAGTTTTCTGGCTGAATTTAGCCCTACTGCCAATTCTGAGGGACACTTTGGTCTATCTCCTCAGGGAAAGCTCAGAGTTGAAAAAATTGTCTGTTTTTTGGGCCTTTCAGACCTTGGTGAACATGAATATGTGTTTCTTCCGCAAACCTGAGCTGTCTGTCAAAAGTTAAGTTTTCTGGCTGAATTGAGCCCTACTGCCAATTCTGAGAGACACTTTGGTCTATCTCCTCAGGGAAAGCTCAGATTCGAAAAAATTGTCTGTGGGGTACATGAATGCAGTCCTACTGCCAATTCTGAGACACAGGTTTGGTCTTACTCCTAATAGACAGCTCGTATTGAAAATTGAATGTCTTTTTTCGCTTTTTTCAGACCGTGGGGAACATGAATATATGTTTGTTTTCCATATCTAAGCTCTGTGTCAAAAGTTATGTTTTCTGGTTGAATGCAGTCCTACTGCCTATTCTGAGATACAGCTTTGGTCTAACTCCTCAGGGAAAGCTGAGATTTGAAAATTGTGTGTTTTTGGTGTTTTCATACTTTCCGTAACATGAATGTGTTTATTTTGAAAATCTGAGCTTGTATCAAAAGTTAAGTTTTCTGGCTGAATTTAGCCCTACTGCCAATTCTGAGGGACACTTTGGTCTATCTCCTCAGGGAAAGCTCAGAGTTGAAAAAATTGTCTGTTTTTTGGGCCTTTCAGACCTTGGTGAACATGAATATGTGTTTCTTCCGCAAACCTGAGCTGTCTGTCAAAAGTTAAGTTTTCTGGCTGAATTGAGCCCTACTGCCAATTCTGAGAGACACTTTGGTCTATCTCCTCAGGGAAAGCTCAGATTCGAAAAAATTGTCTGTGGGGTACATGAATGCAGTCCTACTGCCAATTCTGAGACACAGGTTTGGTCTTACTCCTAATAGACAGCTCGTATTGAAAATTGAATGTCTTTTTTCGCTTTTTTCAGACCGTGGGGAACATGAATATATGTTTGTTTTCCATATCTAAGCTCTGTGTCAAAAGTTATGTTTTCTGGTTGAATGCAGTCCTACTGCCTATTCTGAGATACAGCTTTGGTCTAACTCCTCAGGGAAAGCTGAGATTTGAAAAAAATGTCTGTGGGATACATGAATATTTGTTTCTTTTGCATATCTAAGCTCTGGGTCAAAAGTTAAGTTTTCTGGCTGAATTTAGCCCTACTGCCAATTCTGAGGGACACTTTGGTCTATCTCCTCAGGGAAAGCTCAGAGTTGAAAAAATTGCCTGTTTTTTGGGCCTTTCAGACCTTGGTGAACATGAATATGTGTTTCTTCCGCAAACCTGAGCTGTCTGTCAAAAGTTAAGTTTTCTGGCTGAATTGAGCCCTACTGCCAATTCTGAGAGACACTTTGGTCTATCTCCTCAGGGAAAGCTCAGATTCGAAAAAATTGTCTGTGGGGTACATGAATGCAGTCCTACTGCCAATTCTGAGACACAGGTTTGGTCTTACTCCTAATAGACAGCTCGTATTGAAAATTGAATGTCTTTTTTCGCTTTTTTCAGACCGTGGGGAACATGAATATATGTTTGTTTTCCATATCTAAGCTCTGTGTCAAAAGTTATGTTTTCTGGTTGAATGCAGTCCTACTGCCTATTCTGAGATACAGCTTTGGTCTAACTCCTCAGGGAAAGCTGAGATTTGAAAAAAATGTCTGTGGGATACATGAATATTTGTTTCTTTTGCATATCTAAGCTCTGGGTCAAAAGTTAAGTTTTCTGGATGAATTTAGCCCTACTGCCAATTCTGAGGGACACTTTGGTCTATCTCCTCAGGGAAAGCTCAGAGTTGAAAAAATTGTCTGTTTTTTGGGCCTTTCAGACCTTGGTGAACGTGAATATGTGTTTCTTCCGCAAACCTGAGCTGTCTGTCAAAAGTTAAGTTTTCTGGCTGAATTGAGCCCTACTGCCAATTCTGAGAGACACTTTGGTCTATCTCCTCAGGGAAAGCTCAGATTCGAAAAAATTGTATGTGGGGTACATGAATGCAGTCCTACTGCCAATTCTGAGACACAGGTTTGGTCTTACTCCTAATAGACAGCTCGTATTGAAAATTGAATGTCTTTTTTCGCTTTTTTCAGACCGTGGGGAACATGAATATATGTTTGTTTTCCATATCTAAGCTCTGTGTCAAAAGTTATGTTTTCTGGTTGAATGCAGTCCTACTGCCTATTCTGAGATACAGCTTTGGTCTAACTCCTCAGGGAAAGCTGAGATTTGAAAAAAATGTCTCTGGGATACATGAATATTTGTTTCTTTTGCATATCTAAGCTCTGGGTCAAAAGTTAAGTTTTCTGGCTGAATTTAGCCCTACTGCCAATTCTGAGGGACACTTTGGTCTATCTCCTCAGGGAAAGCTCAGAGTTGAAAAAATTGTCTGATTTTTGGGCCTTTCAGACCTTGGTGAACATGAATATGTGTTTCTTCCGCAAACCTGAGCTGTCTGTCAAAAGTTAAGTTTTCTGGCTGAATTGAGCCCTACTGCCAATTCTGAGAGACACTTTGGTCTATCTCCTCAGGAAAAGTTCAGATTCGAAAAAATTGTCTGTGGGGTACATGAATGCAGTCCTACTGCCAATTCTGAGACACAGGTTTGGTCTTACTCCTAATAGACAGCTCGTATTGAAAATTGAATGTCTTTTTTCGCTTTTTTCAGACCGTGGGGAACATGAATATATGTTTGTTTTCCATATCTAAGCTCTGTGTCAAAAGTTAAGTTTTCTGGCTGAATTGAATCCTACTGCCAATTCTGAGATACAGCTTTGGTCTAACTCCTCAGAGAAAGCTCGTATTGACAATTGAATGCCTTTTTGCGCTATTTTCAGACCTTGGTGAACATGAATATGCGTTTCTTCTGCAAACCTGGGCTGTCTGTCAAAAGTTAAGTTTTCTGGCTGAATTGAGCCCTACTGCCAATTCTGAGAGCCACTTTGGTCTATCTCCTCAGGGAAAGCTCAGATTTGAAAAAAATGTCTGTGGGATACATGAATATTTGTTTCTTTTGCATATCTAAGCTCTGGGTCAAAAGTTAAGTTTTCTGGCTGAATTTAGCCCTACTGCCAATTCTGAGGGACACTTTGGTCTATCTCCTCAGGGAAAGCTCAGAGTTGAAAAAATTGTCTGTTTTTTGGGCCTTTCAGACCTTGGTGAACATGAATATGTGTTTCTTCCGCAAACCTGAGCTGTCTGTCAAAAGTTAAGTTTTCTGGCTGAATTGAGCCCTACTGCCAATTCTGAGAGACACTTTGGTCTATCTCCTCAGGGAAAGCTCAGATTCGAAAAAATTGTCTGTGGGGTACATGAATGCAGTCCTACTGCCAATTCTGAGACACAGGTTTGGTCTTACTCCTAATAGACAGCTCGTATTGAAAATTGAATGTCTTTTTTCGCTTTTTTCAGACCGTGGGGAACATGAATATATGTTTGTTTTCCATATCTAAGCTCTGTGTCAAAAGTTATGTTTTCTGGTTGAATGCAGTCCTACTGCCTATTCTGAGATACAGCTTTGGTCTAACTCCTCAGGGAAAGCTGAGATTTGAAAAAAATGTCTCTGGGATACATGAATATTTGTTTCTTTTGCATATCTAAGCTCTGGGTCAAAAGTTAAGTTTTCTGGCTGAATTTAGCCCTACTGCCAATTCTGAGGGACACTTTGGTCTATCTCCTCAGGGAAAGCTCAGAGTTGAAAAAATTGTCTGTTTTTTGGGCCTTTCAGACCTTGGTGAACGTGAATATGTGTTTCTTCCGCAAACCTGAGCTGTCTGTCAAAAGTTAAGTTTTCTGGCTGAATTGAGCCCTACTGCCAATTCTGAGAGACACTTTGGTCTATCTCCTCAGGAAAAGCTCAGATTCGAAAAAATTGTCTGTGGGGTACATGAATGCAGTCCTACTGCCAATTCTGAGACACAGGTTTGGTCTTACTCCTAATAGACAGCTCGTATTGAAAATTGAATGTCTTTTTTCGCTTTTTTCAGACCGTGGGGAACATGAATATATGTTTGTTTTCCATATCTAAGCTCTGTGTCAAAAGTTAAGTTTTCTGGCTGAATTGAATCCTACTGCCAATTCTGAGATACAGCTTTGGTCTAACTCCTCAGAGAAAGCTCGTATTGACAATTGAATGCCTTTTTGCGCTATTTTCAGACCTTGGTGAACATGAATATGCGTTTCTTCTGCAAACCTGGGCTGTCTGTCAAAAGTTAAGTTTTCTGGCTGAATTGAGCCCTACTGCCAATTCTGAGAGACACTTTGGTCTATCTCCTCAGGGAAAGCTCAGATTTGAAAAAAATGTCTGTGGGATACATGAATATTTGTTTCTTTTGCATATCTAAGCTCTGGGTCAAAAGTTAAGTTTTCTGGCTGAATTTAGCCCTACTGCCAATTCTGAGGGACACTTTGGTCTATCTCCTCAGGGAAAGCTCAGAGTTGAAAAAATTGTCTGTTTTTTGGGCCTTTCAGACCTTGGTGAACATGAATATGTGTTTCTTCCGCAAACCTGAGCTGTCTGTCAAAAGTTAAGTTTTCTGGCTGAATTGAGCCCTACTGCCAATTCTGAGAGACACTTTGGTCTATCTCCTCAGGGAAAGCTCAGATTCGAAAAAATTGTCTGTGGGGTACATGAATGCAGTCCTACTGCCAATTCTGAGACACAGGTTTGGTCTTACTCCTAATAGACAGCTCGTATTGAAAATTGAATGTCTTTTTTCGCTTTTTTCAGACCGTGGGGAACATGAATATATGTTTGTTTTCCATATCTAAGCTCTGTGTCAAAAGTTATGTTTTCTGGTTGAATGCAGTCCTACTGCCTATTCTGAGATACAGCTTTGGTCTAACTCCTCAGGGAAAGCTGAGATTTGAAAAAAATGTCTGTGGGATCCATGAATATTTGTTTCTTTTGCACATCTAAGCTCTGGGTCAAAAGTTAAGTTTTCTGGCTGAATTTAGCCCTACTGCCAATTCTGAGGGACACTTTGGTCTATCTCCTCAGGGAAAGCTCAGAGTTGAAAAAATTGTCTGTTTTTTGGGCCTTTCAGACCTTGGTGAACATGAATATGTGTTTCTTCCGCAAACCTGAGCTGTCTGTCAAAAGTTAAGTTTTCTGGCTGAATTGAGCCCTACTGCCAATTCTGAGAGACACTTTGGTCTATCTCCTCAGGGAAAGCTCAGATTCGAAAAAATTGTCTGTGGGGTACATGAATGCAGTCCTACTGCCAATTCTGAGACACAGGTTTGGTCTTACTCCTAATAGACAGCTCGTATTGAAAATTGAATGTCTTTTTTCGCTTTTTTCAGACCGTGGGGAACATGAATATATGTTTGTTTTCCATATCTAAGCTCTGTGTCAAAAGTTATGTTTTCTGGTTGAATGCAGTCCTACTGCCTATTCTGAGATACAGCTTTGGTCTAACTCCTCAGGGAAAGCTGAGATTTGAAAAAAATGTCTGTGGGATACATGAATATTTGTTTCTTTTGCATATCTAAGCTCTGGGTCAAAAGTTAAGTTTTCTGGCTGAATTTAGCCCTACTGCCAATTCTGAGGGACACTTTGGTCTATCTCCTCAGGGAAAGCTCAGAGTTG
This sequence comes from Pantherophis guttatus, assembly GCF_059756535.1. NCBI lineage: Eukaryota > Metazoa > Chordata > Lepidosauria > Squamata > Colubridae > Pantherophis > Pantherophis guttatus. The sequence goes on along the minus strand of NC_142079.1, from coordinate 17,749,214 downwards.
AAAAAATTGCCTGTTTTTTGGGCCTTTCAGACCTTGGTGAACATGAATATGTGTTTCTTCCGCAAACCTGAGCTGTCTGTCAAAAGTTAAGTTTTCTGGCTGAATTGAGCCCTACTGCCAATTCTGAGACTTTGGTCTATCTCCTCAGGGAAAGCTCAGATTCGAAAAAATTGTCTGTGGGGTACATGAATGCAGTCCTACTGCCAATTCTGAGACACAGGTTTGGTCTTACTCCTAATAGACAGCTCGTATTGAAAATTGAATGTCTTTTTTCGCTTTTTTCAGACCGTGGGGAACATGAATATATGTTTGTTTTCCATATCTAAGCTCTGTGTCAAAAGTTATGTTTTCTGGTTGAATGCAGTCCTACTGCCTATTCTGAGATACAGCTTTGGTCTAACTCCTCAGGGAAAGCTGAGATTTGAAAAAAATGTCTCTGGGATACATGAATATTTGTTTCTTTTGCATATCTAAGCTCTGGGTCAAAAGTTAAGTTTTCTGGCTGAATTTAGCCCTACTGCCAATTCTGAGGGACACTTTGGTCTATCTCCTCAGGGAAAGCTCAGAGTTGAAAAAATTGTCTGTTTTTTGGGCCTTTCAGACCTTGGTGAACGTGAATATGTGTTTCTTCCGCAAACCTGAGCTGTCTGTCAAAAGTTAAGTTTTCTGGCTGAATTGAGCCCTACTGCCAATTCTGAGAGACACTTTGGTCTATCTCCTCAGGAAAAGCTCAGATTCGAAAAAATTGTCTGTGGGGTACATGAATGCAGTCCTACTGCCAATTCTGAGACACAGGTTTGGTCTTACTCCTAATAGACAGCTCGTATTGAAAATTGAATGTCTTTTTTCGCTTTTTTCAGACCGTGGGGAACATGAATATATGTTTGTTTTCCATATCTAAGCTCTGTGTCAAAAGTTAAGTTTTCTGGCTGAATTGAATCCTACTGCCAATTCTGAGATACAGCTTTGGTCTAACTCCTCAGAGAAAGCTCGTATTGACAATTGAATGCCTTTTTGCGCTATTTTCAGACCTTGGTGAACATGAATATGCGTTTCTTCTGCAAACCTGGGCTGTCTGTCAAAAGTTAAGTTTTCTGGCTGAATTGAGCCCTACTGCCAATTCTGAGAGACACTTTGGTCTATCTCCTCAGGGAAAGCTCAGATTTGAAAAAAATGTCTGTGGGATACATGAATATTTGTTTCTTTTGCATATCTAAGCTCTGGGTCAAAAGTTAAGTTTTCTGGCTGAATTTAGCCCTACTGCCAATTCTGAGGGACACTTTGGTCTATCTCCTCAGGGAAAGCTCAGAGTTGAAAAAATTGTCTGTTTTTTGGGCCTTTCAGACCTTGGTGAACATGAATATGTGTTTCTTCCGCAAACCTGAGCTGTCTGTCAAAAGTTAAGTTTTCTGGCTGAATTGAGCCCTACTGCCAATTCTGAGAGACACTTTGGTCTATCTCCTCAGGGAAAGCTCAGATTCGAAAAAATTGTCTGTGGGGTACATGAATGCAGTCCTACTGCCAATTCTGAGACACAGGTTTGGTCTTACTCCTAATAGACAGCTCGTATTGAAAATTGAATGTCTTTTTTCGCTTTTTTCAGACCGTGGGGAACATGAATATATGTTTGTTTTCCATATCTAAGCTCTGTGTCAAAAGTTATGTTTTCTGGTTGAATGCAGTCCTACTGCCTATTCTGAGATACAGCTTTGGTCTAACTCCTCAGGGAAAGCTGAGATTTGAAAAAAATGTCTGTGGGATCCATGAATATTTGTTTCTTTTGCACATCTAAGCTCTGGGTCAAAAGTTAAGTTTTCTGGCTGAATTTAGCCCTACTGCCAATTCTGAGGGACACTTTGGTCTATCTCCTCAGGGAAAGCTCAGAGTTGAAAAAATTGTCTGTTTTTTGGGCCTTTCAGACCTTGGTGAACATGAATATGTGTTTCTTCCGCAAACCTGAGCTGTCTGTCAAAAGTTAAGTTTTCTGGCTGAATTGAGCCCTACTGCCAATTCTGAGAGACACTTTGGTCTATCTCCTCAGGGAAAGCTCAGATTCGAAAAAATTGTCTGTGGGGTACATGAATGCAGTCCTACTGCCAATTCTGAGACACAGGTTTGGTCTTACTCCTAATAGACAGCTCGTATTGAAAATTGAATGTCTTTTTTCGCTTTTTTCAGACCGTGGGGAACATGAATATATGTTTGTTTTCCATATCTAAGCTCTGTGTCAAAAGTTATGTTTTCTGGTTGAATGCAGTCCTACTGCCTATTCTGAGATACAGCTTTGGTCTAACTCCTCAGGGAAAGCTGAGATTTGAAAAAAATGTCTGTGGGATACATGAATATTTGTTTCTTTTGCATATCTAAGCTCTGGGTCAAAAGTTAAGTTTTCTGGCTGAATTTAGCCCTACTGCCAATTCTGAGGGACACTTTGGTCTATCTCCTCAGGGAAAGCTCAGAGTTGAAAAAATTGCCTGTTTTTTGGGCCTTTCAGACCTTGGTGAACATGAATATGTGTTTCTTCCGCAAACCTGAGCTGTCTGTCAAAAGTTAAGTTTTCTGGCTGAATTGAGCCCTACTGCCAATTCTGAGACTTTGGTCTATCTCCTCAGGGAAAGCTCAGATTCGAAAAAATTGTCTGTGGGGTACATGAATGCAGTCCTACTGCCAATTCTGAGACACAGGTTTGGTCTTACTCCTAATAGACAGCTCGTATTGAAAATTGAATGTCTTTTTTCGCTTTTTTCAGACCGTGGGGAACATGAATATATGTTTGTTTTCCATATCTAAGCTCTGTGTCAAAAGTTATGTTTTCTGGTTGAATGCAGTCCTACTGCCTATTCTGAGATACAGCTTTGGTCTAACTCCTCAGGGAAAGCTGAGATTTGAAAATTGTGTGTTTTTGGTGTTTTCATACTTTCCGTAACATGAATATGTGTTTATTTTGAAAATCTGAGCTTGTATCAAAAGTTAAGTTTTCTGGCTGAATTGAATCCTACTGCCAATTCTGAGAGACACTTTGGTATATCTCCTCAGGGAAAGCTCAGATTTGAAAAAATTGTCTGTGGAAAAAATCTGAGCTTGTATCAAAAGTTAAGTTTTCTGGCTGAATTGAGCCCTACTGCCAATTCTGAGAGAAATTGGTCTCTCCTCAAGGAAACCTCGTACTTGAAATTTGAATTTGTTTTTGCCCTTTTTCAGAACGTGGGGAACATGACTATGTGTTTGTTTTACATATTTAAGCTGTGAGTCAAAAGTTAAGTTTTCTGGCTGAATTGAGCCCTACTGCCAATTCTGAGAGACACTTTGGTCTATCTCCGCAGGGAAAGCTCAGATTTGAAAAAATTGACAGTTTTTTGGGCTTTTCAGACTGTGGGGTACATGACTATGTGTTTGTTTTACATATCTAAGCTCTTTTTGAAAAGTTAAGTTTTCTGGCTGAATTGAGCCCTACTGCCTATTCTGAGATACAGCTTTGGTCTAACTCCTCAGGGAAAGCTGAGATTTGAAAATTGTGTGTTTTTGGTGTTTTCATACTTTCCGTAACATGAATGTGTTTATTTTGAAAATCTGAGCTTGTATCAAAAGTTAAGTTTTCTGGCTGAATTGAATCCTACTGCCAATTCTGAGATACAGCTTTGGTCTAACTCCTCAGAGAAAGCTCGTATTGACAATTGAATGCCTTTTTGCGCTATTTTCAGACCTTGGTGAACATGAATATGCGTTTCTTCTGCAAACCTGAGCTGTCTGTCAAAAGTTAAGTTTTCTGGCTGAATTTAGCCCTACTGCCAATTCTGAGGGACACTTTGGTCTATCTCCTCAGGGAAAGCTCAGAGTTGAAAAAATTGTCTGTTTTTTGGGCCTTTCAGACCTTGGTGAACATGAATATGTGTTTCTTCCGCAAACCTGAGCTGTCTGTCAAAAGTTAAGTTTTCTGGCTGAATTGAGCCCTACTTCCAATTCTGAGAGACACTTTGGTCTATCTCCTCAGGGAAAGCTCAGATTCGAAAAAATTGTCTGTGGGGTACATGAATGCAGTCCTACTGCCAATTCTGAGACACAGGTTTGGTCTTACTCCTAATAGACAGCTCGTATTGAAAATTGAATGTCTTTTTTCGCTTTTTTCAGACCGTGGGGAACATGAATATATGTTTGTTTTCCATATCTAAGCTCTGTGTCAAAAGTTATGTTTTCTGGTTTAATGCAGTCCTACTGCCTATTCTGAGATACAGCTTTGGTCTAACTCCTCAGGGAAAGCTGAGATTTGAAAATTGTGTGTTTTTGGTGTTTTCATACTTTCCGTATCATGAATATGTGTTTATTTTGAAAATCTGAGCTTGTATCAAAAGTTAAGTTTTCTGGCTGAATTGAATCCTACTGCCAATTCTGAGAGACACTTTGGTCTATCTCCTCAGGGAAAGCTCAGATTTGAAAAAATTGTCTGTGGAAAAAATCTGAGCTTGTATCAAAAGTTAAGTTTTCTGGCTGAATTGAGCCCTACTGCCAATACTGAGAGAAATTGGTCTCTCCTCAAGGAAACCTCGTACTTGAAATTTGAATTTGTTTTTGCCCTTTTTCAGACCGTGGGGAACATGACTATGTGTTTGTTTTACATATCTAAGCTCTGAGTCAAAAGTTAAGTTTTCTGGCTGAATTGATCCCTACTGCCAATTCTGATAGACACTTTGGTCTATCTCCTCAGGGAAAGCTCAGATTTGAAAAAATTGACAGTTTTTTGGGCTTTTCAGACTGTTGGGTACATGACTATGTGTTTGTTTTACATATCTAAGCTCTTTTTGAAAAGTTAAGTTTTCTGGCTGAATTGAGCCCTACTGCCAATTCTGAGATACAGCTTTGGTCTAACTCCTCAGAGAAAGCTCGTATTGACAATTGAATGCCTTTTTGCGCTATTTTCAGACCTTGGTGAACATGAATATGTGTTTCTTCTGCAAACCTGAGCTGTCTGTCAAAAGTTAAGTTTTCTGTCTGAATTGAGCCCTACTGCCAATTCTGAGAGACACTTTGGTCTAACTCCTCAGGGAAAGCTGAGATTTGAAAAAAATGTCTGTGGGATACATGAATATTTGTTTCTTTTGCATATCTAAGCTCTGGGTCAAAAGTTAAGTTTTCTGGCTGAATTTAGCCCTACTGCCAATTCTGAGGGACACTTTGGTCTATCTCCTCAGGGATTTGAAAAAATTGTCTGTTTCTTGGGTTTTTCAAACTGTGGGGTACATGAATATGTATTTCTTTTGCATATCTAAGCTCTGTGTCAAAAGTTATGTTTTCTGGTTGAATGCAGTACTACTGTCTATTCTGAGATACAGCTTTCGTCTAACTCCTCAGGGAAAGCTCAGATTTGAAAATTGTATATTTTGGTGTTTTCATACTTTGCCTAAAATGAACGTGTTTCTTTTGAAAATCTGAGCTTGGGTCAAAAGTTAAGTTTTCTGGCTGAATTGAATCCTACTGCCAATTCTGAGAGACACTTTGGTCTATCTCCTCAGGGAAAGCTCAGATTTGAAAAAATTGTATGTGGAAAAAATCTGAGCTTGTATCAAAAGTTAAGTTTTCTGGCTGAATTGAGCCCTACTGCCAATTCTGAGAGACACTTTGGTCTATCTCCTCAGGAAAAGCTCAGATTTGAAAAAATTGACTGCTCTTTGCCCTTTTTCAGACCGTGGGGAACATGAATATGTGTTTGTTTTACATATCTAAGGTCTTTTTGAAAAGTTAAGTTTTCTGGCTGAATTGAGCCCTACTGCCAATTCTGAGAGAAATTGGTCTCTCCTCAAGGAAACCTCGTACTTGAAATTTGAATTTGTTTTTGCCCTTTTTCAGACCGTGGGGAACATGACTATGTGTTTGTTTTATATATCTAAGCTCTGAGTCAAAAGTTAAGTTTTCTGGCTGAATTGAGCCCTACTGCCAATTTTGAGACACTTTGGTCTATCTCCTCAGGGAAAGCTCGTACTTGAAATTTGAATGTGTTTTTGCCCTTTTTCAGACCGTGGGGAAGATGAATATCTGTTTCTTCTGCAAATCTGAGCTCTGGGTCAAAAGTTAAGTTTTCTGGCTGAATTGAGCCCTACTGCTAATTCTGAGAGACACTTTGGTCTATCTCCTCAGGAAAAGCTCAGATTTGAAAAAATTGACTGTTTTTTGGGCTTTTCAGACTATGGGGTACATAAATATGTGTTTGTTTTACATATCTAAGCTCTTTTTGAAAAGTTAAGTTTTCTGGCTGAATTGAGCCCTACTGCCAATTCTGAGAGACACTTTGGTCTATCTCCTCAGGGAAAGCTCAGATTTGAAAAAATTGACAGTTTTTTGGGCTTTTCAGACGGTGGGGTACATGACTATGTGCTTGTTTTACATATCTAAGCTCTTTTTGAAAAGTTAAGTTTTCTGGCTGAATTGAGCCCTACTGCCAATTCTGAGAGAAATTGGTCTCTCCTCAAGGAAACCTCGTACTTGAAATTTGAATTTGTTTTTGCCCTTTTTCAGACCGTGGGGAACATGAATATGTGTTTCTTCTGCATATCTAAACCCTGTGTCAAAAGTTGTTTTCTCGCTGAATTGCGCCCTACTGCCAATTCTGAGAGACACTTTGGTCTATCTCCTCAGGGAAAGCTGAGATTTGAAAAAATTGACAGTTTTTTGGGCTTTTCAGACTATGGGGTACATAAATATGTTTTTGTTTTACATATCTAAGCTCTGTGTCAAAAGTTAAGTTTTCTGGCTGAATTGAGCCCTACTGCCAATTCTGAGAGTCACTTTGGTCTAATTCCACAAGGAAACCTCGTACTTGAAATTTGAATGTGTTTTTGCCCTTTTTCAGACCGTGGGGAAGATGAATATCTGTTTCTTCTGCAAATCTGAGCTCTGGGTCAAAAGTTAAGTTTTCTGGCTGAATTGAGCCCTACTGCCAATTCTGAGAGACACTTTGGTCTATCTCCTCAGGAAAAGCTCAGATTTGAAAAAATTGACTGTTTTTTGGGCTTTTCAGACTATGGGGTACATAAATATGTGTTTGTTTTACATATCTAAGCTCTGAGTCAAAAGTTAAGTATTCTGGCAGAATTGAGCCCTATTGCCAATTCTGAGAGATACTTTGGTCTATCTCCAAAGGGAAAGCTCAGATTTGAAAAAATTGACAGTTTTTTGGGCTTTTCAGACTGTGGGGTACATGACTATGTGTTTGTTTTACATATCTAAGCTCTTTTTGAAAAGTTAAGTTTTCTGGCTGAATTGAGCCCTACTGCCAATTCTGAGAGAAATTGGTATCTCCTCAAGTAAACCTCGTACTTGAAATTTGAATTTGTTTTTGCCCTTTTTCAGACAGTGGGGAACATGAATATGTGTTTGTTTTACATATCTAAGCTCTGAGTCAAAAGATTTCTGGCAGAATTGAGCCGTACTGCCAATTCTGAGAGACACTTTGGACTATCTCCTCAGGGAAAGCTCAGATTTGAAAAAATTGACTGTTTTTTGGGCGTTTCAGACTATGGGGTACATAAATATGTTTTTGTTTTACATATCTAAGCTCTTTTTGAAAAGTTAAGTTTTCTGGCTGAATTGAGCCCTACTGCCAATTCTGAGAGACACTTTGGTCTAATTCCAGAAGGAAACCTCGTACTTGAAATTTGAATGTGTTTTTGCCCTTTTTCAGACCGTGGGGAAGATGAATATCTGTTTCTTCTGCAAATCTGAGCTCTGGGTCAAAAGTTAAGTTTTCTGGCTGAATTGAGCCCTACTGCCAATTCTGAGAGACACTTTGGTCTATCTCCTCAGGAAAAGCTCAGATTTGAAAAAATTGACAGTTTTTTGGGCTTTTCAGACTATGGGGTACATAAATATGTTTTTGTTTTACATATCTAAGCTCTGTGTCAAAAGTTAAGTTTTCTGGCTGAATTGAGCCCTACTGCCAATTCTGAGATACAGCTTTGGTCTAACTCCTCAGAGAAAGCTCGTATTGACAATTGAATGCCTTTTTGCGCTATTTTCAGTCCTTGGTGAACATGAATATGCGTTTCTTCTGCAAACCTGAGCTCTGGGTCAAAAGTTAAGTTTTCTGGCTGAATTGAGCCTTACTGCCAATTCTGAGAGACACTTTGGTCTATCTCCTCAGGAAAAGCTCAGATTTGAAAAAATTGACTGTTTTTTGGGCTTTTCAGACTGTGGGGTACATGAATATGTGTTTCTTTTACATATCTAAGCTCTGAGTCAAAAGTTAAGTTTTCTGGCTGAATTGAGCCCTACTGCCAATTATGAGAGCCACTTTGGTCTATCTCCTCAGGGAAATCTCAGGTTTGAAAAAATTGACTGTTTTTTGGGCTTTTCAGACTGTGGGGTACATGAATATGTGTTTGCTTTATATATCTAAGCTCTTTTTGAAAAGTTAAGCTTTCTGGCTGAATTGAGCCGTTCTGCCAATTCTGAGAAACACGGGTCTCTCCTCAAGGAAACCTCGTACTTGAAATTTGAATTTGTTTTTGCCCTTTTTCAGACCGTGGGGAACATGAATATGAGTTTGTTTTACATATCTAAGCTCTGAGTCAAAAGTTAAGTATTCTGGCAGAATTGAGCCCTATTGCCAATTCTGAGAGATACTTTGGTCTATCTCCAAAGGGAAAGCTCAGATTTGAAAAAATTGACAGTTTTTTGGGCTTTTCAGACTGTGGGGTACATGACTATGTGTTTGTTTTACATATCTAAGCTCTTTTTGAAAAGTTAAGTTTTCTGGCTGAATTGAGCCCTACTGCCAATTCTGAGAGAAATTGGTCTCTCCTCAAGGAAACCTCGTACTTGAAATTTGAATTTGTTTTTGCCCTTTTTCAGACCGTGGGGAACATGAATATGTGTTTCTTCTGCATATCTAAACCCTGTGTCAAAAGTTGTTTTCTCGCTGAATTGCGCCCTACTGCCAATTCTGAGAGACACTTTGGTCTATCTCCTCAGGGAAAGCTGAGATTTGAAAAAATTGACAGTTTTTTGGGCTTTTCAGACTATGGGGTACATAAATATGTTTTTGTTTTACATATCTAAGCTCTGTGTCAAAAGTTAAGTTTTCTGGCTGAATTGAGCCCTACTGCCAATTCTGAGAGTCACTTTGGTCTATATCCTCAGGGAAAGCTCAGATTTGAAAAAATTGACTGCTCTTTGCTCTTTTTCAGACCGTGGGGAACATGAATATGTGTTTGTTTTATATATCTAAACTCTGAGTCAAAAGTCAAGTTTTCTGGCAGAATTGAGCCCTACTGCCAATTCTGAGGGACACTTTTGTCTATCTCCTCAGGGAAAGCTCAGATTTGAAAAAATTGACTGCTCTTTGCCCTTTTTCAGACCGTGGGGAACATGAATATGTGTTTGTTTTATATATCTAAGCTCTGAGTCAAAAGTTAAGTTTTCTGGCTGAATTGAGCCCTACTGCCAATTCTGAGAGACACTTTGGTCTATCTCCTCAGGGAAAGCTCAGATTTGAAAAAATTGACTGCTCTTTGCCCTTTTTCAGACCGTGGGGAACATGAATATGTGTTTGTTTTATATATCTAAGCTCTGAGTCAAAAGTTAAGTTTTCTGGCTGAATTGAGCCATACTGCCAATTCTGAGAGAAATTGGTCCCTCCTCAAGGAAACCTCGTACTTGAAATTTGAATTTGTTTTTGCCCTTTTTCAGACTGTGGGGTACATGAATATGTGTTTCTTCTGCAAATCTAAGCTCTAGGTCAAAAGTTAAGTTTTCTGGCTGAATTGAGCCCTACTGCCAATTATGAGAGGCACTTTGGTCAATCTCCTCAGGGAAAGCTCAGATTTGAAAAAATTGACAGTTTTTTGGGCTTTTCAGACCGTGGGGTACATGAATATGTTTTTGTTTTACATATCTAAGCTCTGTGTCAAAAGTTAAGTTTTCTGGCTGAATTGAGCCCTACTGCCAATTATGAGAGGCACTTTGGTCTATCTCCTCAGGAAAAGCTCAGATTTGAAAAAATTGACTGCTCTTTGCCCTTTTTCAGACCGTGGGGAACATGAATATGTGTTTGTTTTACATATCTAAGCTCTGAGTCAAAAGTTAAGTTTTCTGGCTGAATTGAGCCCTACTGCCAATTCTGAGAGACACTTTGGTCTATCTCCTCAGGGAAAGCTCAGATTTGAAAAAATTGACAGTTTTTTGGGCTTTTCAGACTGTGGGGTACATGACTATGTGCTTGTTTTACATATCTAAGCTCTTTTTGAAAAGTTAAGTTTTCTGGCTGAATTGAGCCCTACTGCCAATTCTGAGAGAAATTGGTCTCTCCTCAAGGAAACCTCGTACTTGAAATTTGAATTTGTTTTTGCCCTTTTTCAGACCGTGGGGAACATGAATATGTGTTTCTTCTGCAAATCTGAGCTCTGTGTCAAAAGTTAAGTTTTCTGGCTGAATTGAGCCCTACTGCCAATTATGAGAGGCACTTTGGTCTATCTCCTCAGGGAAAGCTCAGATTTGAAAAAATTGACAGTTTTTTGGGCTTTTCAGACCGTGGGGTACATGAATATGTTTTTGTTTTACATATCTAAGCTCTGTGTCAAAAGTTAAGTTTTCTGGCTGAATTGAGCCCTCCTGCCAATTCTGAGAGTGACTTTGGTCTATCTCCTCAGGGAAAGCTCAGATTTGAAAAAATTGACTGCTCTTTGCCCTTTTTCAGACCGTGGGGAACATGAATATGTGTTTCTTCTGCAAATCTGAGCTCTGGGTCAAAAGTTTAGTTTTCTGGCTGAATTGAGCCGTACTGCCAATTCTGAGAGTCACTTTGGTCTATCTCCTCAGGGAAAGCTCAGATTTGAAAAAATTGACTGTTTTTTGGGCTTTTCAGGCTATGGGATACATGACTATGTGTTTCTTTTACATATCTAAGCTCTGAGTCAAAAGTTAAGTTTTCTGGCTGAATTGAGCCCTAATGCCAATTATGAGAGGCACTTTGGTCTATCTCCTCAGGGAAACCTCAGGTTTGAAAAAGTGACTGTTTTTTGGGCTTTTCAGACTGTGGGGTACATGAATATGTGTTTGCTTTATATATCTAAGCTCTTTTTGAAAAGTTAAGCTTTCTGGCTGAATTGAGCCATTCTGCCAATTCTGAGAAACACGGGTCTCTCCTCAAGGAAACCTCGTACTTGAAATTTGAATTTGTTTTTGCCCTTTTTCAGACCGTGGGGAACATGAATATGTGTTTGTTTTACATATCTAAGCTCTGAGTCAAAAGTTAAGTATTCTGGCAGAATTGAGCTGTACTGCCAATTCTGAGAGACATTTTGGTCTATCTCCTCAGGGAAAGCTCAGATTTGAAAAAATTGACAGTTTTTTTGGGCTTTTCAGACTGTGGGGTACATGAATATGTGTTTGTTTTACATATCTAAGCTCTTTTTGAAAAGTTAAGTTTTCTGGCTGAATTGAGCCCTACTGCCAATTCTGAGAGAAATTGGTCTCTCCTCAAGGAAACCTCGTACTTGAAATTTGAATTTGTTTTTGCCCTTTTTCAGACTGTGGGGTACATGAGTATGTGTTTCTTCTGCAAATCTGAGCTCTGGGTCAAAAGTTAAGTTTTCTGGCTGAATTGAGCCCTACTGCCAATTCTGAGAGACACTTTGGTCTAATTCCACAAGGAAACCTCGTACTTGAAATTTGAATGTGTTTTTGCCCTTTTTCAGACCGTGGGGAAGATGAATATGTGTTTCTTCTGCAAATCTGAGCTCTGGGTCAAAAGTTAAGTTTTCTGGCTGAATTGAGCCCTACTGCCAATTCTGAGACACTTTGGTCTATCTCCTCAGGAAAAGCTCAGATTTGAAAAAATTGACTGCTCTTTGCCCTTTTTCAGACCGTGGGGAACATGAATATGTGTTTCTTCTGCAAATCTGAGCTCTGGGTCAAAAGTTTAGTTTTCTGGCTGAATTGAGCCGTACTGCCAATTCTGAGAGTCACTTTGGTCTATCTCCTCAGGAAAAGCTCAGATTTGAAAAAATTGACAGTTTTTTGGGCTTTTCAGACTGTGGGGTACATGACTATGTGTTTGTTTTACATATCTAAGCTCTGAGTCAAAAGTTAAGTTTTCTGGCTGAATTGAGCCCTACTGCCAATTCTGAGAGACACTTTGGTCTAATTCCACAAGGAAACCTCGGACTTGAAATTTGAATGTCTTTTTGCCCTTTTTCAGACCGTGGGGAAGATGCATATGTGTTTCTTCTGCAAATGTGAGCTCTGGGTCAAAAGTTAAGTTTTCTGGCTGAATTGAGCCCTACTGCCAATTCTGAGAGTCACTTTGGTCTATCTCCTCAGGGAAAGCTCAGATTTGAAAAAATTGACTGTTTTTTGGGATTTTCAGACTATGGGGTACATGACTATGTTTTTCTTTTACATATCTAAGCTCTGAGTCAAAAGTTAAGTTTTCTGGCTGAATTGAGCCCTACTGCCAATTATGAGAGGCACTTTGGTCTATCTCCTCAGGGAAAGCTCAGATTTGAAAAAATTGACAGTTTTTTGGGCTTTTCAGACTGTGGGGTACATGACTATGTGTTTGTTTTACATATCTAAGCTCTTTTTGAAAAGTTAAGTTTTCTGGCTGAATTGAGCCCTACTGCCAATTCTGAGAGACACTTTGGTCTAATTCCTCAAGGAAACCTCGTACTTGAAATTTATATGTGTTTTTGCCCTTTTTCAGACCGTGGGGAAGATGCATATGTGTTTCTTCTGCAAATGTGAGCTCTGGGTCAAAAGTTAAGTTTTCTGGCTGAATTGAGCCCTACTGCCAATTCTGAGAGTCACTTTGGTCTATATCCTCAGGGAAAGCTCAGATTTGAAAAAATTGACTGCTCTTTGCTCTTTTTCAGACCGTGGGGAACATGAATATGTGTTTGTTTTATATATCTAAACTCTGAGTCAAAAGTAAAGTTTTCTGGCAGAATTGAGCCCTACTGCCAATTCTGAGGGACACTTTTGTCTATCTCCTCAGGGAAAGCTCAGATTTGAAAAAATTGACTGCTCTTTGCCCTTTTTCAGACCGTGGGGAACATGAATATTTGTTTGTTTTATATATCTAAGCTCTGAGTCAAAAGTTAAGTTTTCTGGCTGAATTGAGCCCTACTGCCAATTCTGAGAGACACTTTGGTCTATCTCCTCAGGGAAAGCTCAGATTTGAAAAAATTGACTGCTCTTTGCCCTTTTTCAGACCGTGGGGAACATGAATATGTGTTTGTTTTATATATCTAAGCTCTGAGTCAAAAGTTAAGTTTTCTGGCTGAATTGAGCCATACTGCCAATTCTGAGAGAAATTGGTCCCTCCTCAAGGAAACCTCGTACTTGAAATTTGAATTTGTTTTTGCCCTTTTTCAGACTGTGGGGTACATGAATATGTGTTTCTTCTGCAAATCTAAGCTCTAGGTCAAAAGTCAAGTTTTCTGGCTGAATTGAGCCCTACTGCCAATTCTGAGGGACACTTTTGTCTATCTCCTCAGGGAAAGCTCAGATTTGAAAAAATTGACTGCTCTTTGCCCTTTTTCAGACCGTGGGGAACATGAATATGTGTTTGTTTTATATATCTAAGCTCTGAGTCAAAAGTTAAGTTTTCTGGCTGAATTGAGCCATACTGCCAATTCTGAGAGAAATTGGTCCCTCCTCAAGGAAACCTCATACTTGAAATTTGAATGTGTTTTTGCCCTTTTTCAGACCGTGGGGAACATGAATATGTGTTTCTTCTGCAAATGTGAGCTCTGGGTCAAAAGTTTAGTTTTCTGGCTGAATTGAGCCGTACTGCCAATTCTGAGAGTCACTTTGGTCTATCTCCTCAGGGAAAGCTCAGATTTGAAAAAATTGACTGTTTTTTGGGATTTTCAGACTATGGGGTACATGACTATGTTTTTCTTTTACATATCTAAGCTCTGAGTCAAAAGTTAAGTTTTCTGGCTGAATTGAGCCCTACTGCCAATTATGAGAGGCACTTTGGTCTATCTCCTCAGGGAAAGCTCAGATTTGAAAAAATTGACAGTTTTTTGGGCTTTTCAGACTGTGGGGTACATGACTATGTGTTTGTTTTACATATCTAAGCTCTTTTTGAAAAGTTAAGTTTTCTGGCTGAATTGAGCCCTACTGCCAATTCTGAGAGACACTTTGGTCTAATTCCTCAAGGAAACCTCGTACTTGAAATTTGAATGTGTTTTTGCCCTTTTTCAGACCGTGGGGAAGATGCATATGTGTTTCTTCTGCAAATGTGAGCTCTGGGTCAAAAGTTAAGTTTTCTGGCTGAATTGAGCCCTACTGCCAATTCTGAGAGTCACTTTGGTCTATATCCTCAGGGAAAGCTCAGATTTGAAAAAATTGACTGCTCTTTGCTCTTTTTCAGACCGGGGGGTGATCATGAATATGTGTTTGTTTTATATATCTAAACTCTGAGTCAAAAGTAAAGTTTTCTGGCAGAATTGAGCCCTACTGCCAATTCTGAGGGACACTTTTGTCTATCTCCTCAGGGAAAGCTCAGATTTGAAAAAATTGACTGCTCTTTGCCCTTTTTCAGACCGTGGGGAACATGAATATGTGTTTGTTTTATATATCTAAGCTCTGAGTCAAAAGTTAAGTTTTCTGGCTGAATTGAGCCCTACTGCCAATTCTGAGAGACACTTTGGTCTATCTCCTCAGGGAAAGCTCAGATTTGAAAAAATTGACTGCTCTTTGCCCTTTTTCAGACCGTGGGGAACATGAATATGTGTTTGTTTTATATATCTAAGCTCTGAGTCAAAAGTTAAGTTTTCTGGCTGAATTGAGCCATACTGCCAATTCTGAGAGAAATTGGTCCCTCCTCAAGGAAACCTCGTACTTGAAATTTGAATTTGTTTTTGCCCTTTTTCAGACTGTGGGGTACATGAATATGTGTTTCTTCTGCAAATCTAAGCTCTAGGTCAAAAGTTAAGTTTTCTGGCTGAATTGAGCCCTACTGCCAATTATGAGAGGCACTTTGGTCTATCTCCTCAGGGAAAGCTCAGATTTGAAAAAATTGACAGTTTTTTGGGCTTTTCAGACCGTGGGGTACATGAATATGTTTTTGTTTTACATATCTAAGCTCTGTGTCAAAAGTTAAGTTTTCTGGCTGAATTGAGCCCTACTGCCAATTCTGAGAGACACTTTGGTCTATCTCCTCAGGGAAAGCTCAGATTTGAAAAAATTGACTGCTCTTTGCCCTTTTTCAGACTATGGGGTACATGACTATGTGTTTCTTTTACATATCTAAGCTCTGAGTCAAAAGTTAAGTTTTCTGGCTGAATTGAGCCCTACTGCCAATTATGAGAGGCACTTTGGTCTATCTCCTCAGGAAAAGCTCAGATTTGAAAAAATTGACTGCTCTTTGCCCTTTTTCAGACCGTGGGGAACATGAATATGTTTTTGTTTTACGTATCTAAGCTCTGTGTCAAAAGTTAAGTTTTCTGGCTGAATTGAGCCCTAATGCCAATTCTGAGAGTCACTTTGGTCTATCTCCTCAGGGAAAGCTCAGATTTGAAAAAATTGACTGCTCTTTGCCCTTTTTCAGACCGTGGGGAACATGAATATGTGTTTGTTTTACATATCTAAGCTCTGAGTCAAAAGTTAAGTTTTCTGGCTGAATTGAGCCCTACTGCCAATTCTGAGAGACACTTTGGTCTATCTCCTCAGGGAAAGCTCAGATTTGAAAAAATTGACAGTTTTTTGGGCTTTTCAGACTGTGGGGTACATGACTATGTGCTTGTTTTACATATCTAAGCTCTTTTTGAAAAGTTAAGTTTTCTGGCTGAATTGAGCCCTACTGCCAATTCTGAGAGAAATTGGTCTCTCCTCAAGGAAACCTCGTAATTGAAATTTGAATTTGTTTTTGCCCTTTTTCAGACCGTGGGGAACATGAATATGTGTTTCTTCTGCAAATCTGAGCTCTGTGTCAAAAGTTAAGTTTTCTGGCTGAATTGAGCCCTACTGCCAATTATGAGAGGCACTTTGGTCTATCTCCTCAGGGAAAGCTCAGATTTGAAAAAATTGACAGTTTTTTGGGCTTTTCAGACCGTGGGGAACATGAATATGTTTTTGTTTTACATATCTAAGCTCTGTGTCAAAAGTTAAGTTTTCTGGCTGAATTGAGCCCTACTGCCAATTCTGAGAGTCACTTTGGTCTATCTCCTCAGGGAAAGCTCAGATTTGAAAAAACTGACTGCTCTTTGTCCTTTTTCAGACCGTGGGGAACATGAATATGTGTTTGTTTTACATATCTAAGCTCTTTTTGAAAAGTTAAGTTTTCTGGCTGAATTGAGCCGTACTGCCAATTCTGAGAGACACTTTGGTCTATCTCCTCAGGAAAAGCTCAGATTTGAAAAAATTGACAGTTTTTTGGGCTTTTCAGACTGTGGGGTACATGACTATGTGTTTGTTTTACATATCTAATCTCTGAGTCAAAAGTTAAGTTTTCTGGCTGAATTGAGCCCTACTGCCAATTCTGAGAGACACTTTGGTCTAATTCCACAAGGAAACCTCGTACTTGAAATTTGAATGTGTTTTTGCCCTTTTTCAGACCGTGGGGAAGATGAATATGTGTTTCTTCTGCAAATCTGAGCTCTGGGTCAAAAGTTAAGTTTTCTGGCTGAATTGAGCCCTACTGCCAATTCTGAGACACTTTGGTCTATCTCCTCAGGAAAAGCTCAGATTTGAAAAAATTGACTGCTCTTTGCCCTTTTTCAGACCGTGGGGAACATGAATATGTGTTTCTTCTGCAAATCTGAGCTCTGGGTCAAAAGTTTAGTTTTCTGGCTGAATTGAGCCGTTCTGCCAATTCTGAGAAACACGGGTCTCTCCTCAAGGAAACCTCGTACTTGAAATTTGAATTTGTTTTTGCCCTTTTTCAGACCGTGGGGAACATGAATATGTGTTTGTTTTATATATCTAAGCTCTGAGTCAAAAGTTAAGTATTCTGGCAGAATTGAGCCGTACTGCCAATTCTGAGAGACACTTTGGTCTATCTCCTCAGGAAAAGCTCAGATTTGAAAAAATTGACAGTTTTTTGGGCTTTTCAGACTGTGGGGTACATGACTATGTGTTTGTTTTACATATCTAAGCTCTGAGTCAAAAGTTAAGTATTCTGGCAGAATTGAGCCGTACTGCCAATTCTGAGAGACACTTTGGTCTATCTCCTCAGGAAAAGCTCAGATTTGAAAAAATTGACAGTTTTTTGGGCTTTTCAGACTGTGGGGTACATGACTATGTGTTCGTTTTACATATCTAAGCTCCGAGTCAAAAGTTAAGTTTTCTGGCTGAATTGAGCCCTACTGCCAATTCTGAGAGACACTTTGGTCTAATTCCACAAGGAAACCTCGGACTTGAAATTTGAATGTGTTTTTGCCCTTTTTCAGACCGTGGGGAAGATGCATATGTGTTTCTTCTGCAAATGTGAGCTCTGGGTCAAAAGTTAAGTTTTCTGGCTGAATTGAGCCCTACTGCCAATTCTGAGAGTCACTTTGGTCTATCTCCTCAGGGAAAGCTCAGATTTGAAAAAATTGACAGTTTTTTGGGCTTTTCAGACTGTGGGGTACATGAATATGTGTTTGTTTTATATATCTAAGCTCTGAGTCAAAAGTTAAGTATTCTGGCAGAATTGAGCCGTACTGCCAATTCTGAGGGACACTTTTGTCTATCTCCTCAGGGAAAGCTCAGATTTGAAAAAATTGACTGCTCTTTGCCCTTTTTCAGACCGTGGGGAACATGAATATGTGTTTGTTTTACATATCTAAGGTCTTTTTGGAAAGTTAAGTTTTCTGGCTGAATTGAGCCCTACTGCCAATTCTGAGAGACACTTTGGTCTATCTCCTCAGGGAAAGCTCAGATTTGAAAAAATTGACTGCTCTTTGCCCTTTTTCAGACCGTGGGGAACATGAATATGTGTTTGTTTTATATATCTAAGCTCTGAGTCAAAAGTTAAGTTTTCTGGCTGAATTGAGCCATACTGCCAATTCTGAGAGAAATTGGTCCCTCCTCAAGGAAACCTCGTACTTGAAATTTGAATTTGTTTTTGCCCTTTTTCAGACTGTGGGGTACATGAATATGTGTTTCTTCTGCAAATCTAAGCTCTAGGTCAAAAGTTAAGTTTTCTGGCTGAATTGAGCCCTACTGCCAATTATGAGAGGCACTTTGGTCTATCTCCTCAGGGAAAGCTCAGATTTGAAAAAATTGACAGTTTTTTGGGCTTTTCAGACCGTGGGGTACATGAATATGTTTTTGTTTTACATATCTAAGCTCTGTGTCAAAAGTTAAGTTTTCTGGCTGAATTGAGCCCTACTGCCAATTCTGAGAGACACTTTGGTCTAATTCCACAAGGAAACCTCGTACTTGAAATTTGAATGTGTTTTTGCCCTTTTTCAGACCGTGGGGAAGATGAATATGTGTTTCTTCTGCAAATCTGAGCTCTGGGTCAAAAGTTTAGTTTTCTGGCTGAATTGAGCCCTACTGCCAATTCTGAGAGTCACTTTGGTCTATCTCCTCAGGGAAAGCTCAGATTTTAAAAAATTGACTGTTTTTTGGGTTTTTCAGACTATGGGGTACATGACTATGTGTTTCTTTTACATATCTAAGCTCTGAGTCAAAAGTTAAGTTTTCTGGCTGAATTGAGCCCTACTGCCAATTCTGAGAGGCACTTTGGTCTCTCCTCAAGGAAACCTCGTACTTGAAATTTGAATTTGTTTTTGCCCTTTTTCAGACTGTGGGGTACATGAATATGTGTTTCTTCTGCAAATCTGAGCTCTGGGTCAAAAGTTAAGTTTTCTGGCTGAATTGAGCCCTACTGCCAATTATGAGAGGCACTTTGGTCTATCTCCTCAGGGAAAGCTCAGATTTGAAAAAATTGACAGTTTTTTGGGCTTTTCAGACTGTGGGGTACATGACTATGTTTTTGTTTTACATATCTAAGCTCTGTGTCAAAAGTTAAGTTTTCTGGCTGAATTGAGCCCTACTGCCAATTCTGAGAGAAATTGGGCTCTCCTCAAGGAAACCTCGTACTTGAAATTTGAATTTGTTTTTGCCCTTTTTCAGACCGTGGGGAACATGAATATGTGTTTGTTTTATATATCTAAGCTCTGAGTCAAAAGTTAAGTTTTCTGGCTGAATTGAGCCCTACTGCCAATTCTGAGAGACACTTTGGTCTATCTCCTCAGGGAAAGCTCAGATTTGAAAAAATTGACAGTTTTTTGGGCATTTCAGACTGTGGGGTACATGACTATGTTTTTGTTTTACATATCTAAGCTCTGTGTCAAAAGTTAAGTTTTCTGGCTGAATTGAGCCCTACTGCCAATTCTGAGAGAAATTGGTCTCTCCTCAAGGAAACCTCGTACTTGAAATTTGAATTTGTTTTTGCCCTTTTTCAGACCGTGGGGAACATGAATATGTGTTTGTTTTACATATCTAAGCTCTGAGTCAAAAGTTAAGTTTTCTGGCTGAATTGAGCCCTACTGCCAATTATGAGAGGCACTTTGGTCTATCTCCTCAGGGAAACCTCAGGTTTGAAAAAATTGACTGTTTTTTGGGCTTTTCAGACTGTGGGGTACATGAATATGTGTTTGCTTTATATATCTAAGCTCTTTTTGAAAAGTTAAGCTTTCTGGGTGAATTGAGCCGTTCTGCCAATTCTGAGAAACACGGGTCTCTCCTCAAGGAAACCTCGTACTTGAAATTTGAATGTGTTTTTGCCCTTTTTCAGACCGTGGGGAAGATGAATATGTGTTTCTTCTGCAAATCTGAGCTCTGGGTCAAAAGTTTAGTTTTCTGGCTGAATTGAGCCCTACTGCCAATTCTGAGAGTCACTTTGGTCTATCTCCTCAGGGAAAGCTCAGATTTGAAAAAATTGACTGTTTTTTGGGCTTTTCAGACTGTGGGGTACATGACTATGTGTTTGTTTTACATATCTAAGCTCTTTTTGAAAAGTTAAGTTTTCTGGCTGAATTGAGCCCTACTGCCAATTCTGAGAGAAATTGGTCTCTCCTCAAGGAAACCTCGTACTTGAAATTTGAATTTGTTTTTGCCCTTTTTCAGACTGTGGGGTACATGAATATGTGTTTCTTCTGCAAATCTGAGCTCTGGGTCAAAAGTTAAGTTTTCTGGCTGAATTGAGCCCTACTGCCAATTATGAGAGGCACTTTGGTCTATCTCCTCAGGGAAAGCTCAGATTTGAAAAAATTGACAGTTTTTTGGGCTTTTCAGACCGTGGGGTACATGAATATGTTTTTGTTTTACATATCTAAGCTCTGTGTCAAAAGTTAAGTTTTCTGGCTGAATTGAGCCCTACTGCCAATTCTGAGAGACACTTTGGTCTAATTCCACAAGGAAACCTCGTACTTGAAATTTGAATGTGTTTTTGCCCTTTTTCAGACCGTGGGGAAGATGAATATGTGTTTCTTCTGCAAATCTGAGCTCTGGGTCAAAAGTTTAGTTTTCTGGCTGAATTGAGCCCTACTGCCAATTCTGAGAGTCACTTTGGTCTATCTCCTCAGGGAAAGCTCAGATTTAAAAAAATTGACTGTTTTTTGGGTTTTTCAGACTATGAGGTACATGACTATGTGTTTCTTTTACATATCTAAGCTCTGAGTCAAAAGTTAAGTTTTCTGGCTGAATTGAGCCCTACTGCCAATTCTGAGAGGCACTTTGGTCTCTCCTCAAGGAAACCTCGTACTTGAAATTTGAATTTGTTTTTGCCCTTTTTCAGACTGTGGGGTACATGAATATGTGTTTCTTCTGCAAATCTGAGCTCTGGGTCAAAAGTTAAGTTTTCTGGCTGAATTGAGCCCTACTGCCAATTATGAGAGGCACTTTGGTCTATCTCCTCAGGGAAAGCTCAGATTTGAAAAAATTGACAGTTTTTTGGGCTTTTCAGACTGTGGGGTACATGACTATGTTTTTGTTTTACATATCTAAGCTCTGTGTCAAAAGTTAAGTTTTCTGGCTGAATTGAGCCCTACTGCCAATTCTGAGAGAAATTGGTCTCTCCTCAAGGAAACCTCGTACTTGAAATTTGAATTTGTTTTTGCCCTTTTTCAGACCGTGGGGAACATGAATATGTGTTTGTTTTATATATCTAAGCTCTGAGTCAAAAGTTAAGTTTTCTGGCTGAATTGAGCCCTACTGCCAATTATGAGAGGCACTTTGGTCTATCTCCTCAGGGAAAGCTCAGATTTGAAAAAATTGACAGTTTTTTGGGCTTTTCAGACTGTGGGGTACATGACTATGTTTTTGTTTTACATATCTAAGCTCTGTGTCAAAAGTTAAGTTTTCTGGCTGAATTGAGCCCTACTGCCAATTCTGAGAGAAATTGGTCTCTCCTCAAGGAAACCTCGTACTTGAAATTTGAATTTGTTTTTGCCCTTTTTCAGACCGTGGGGAACATGAATATGTGTTTGTTTTATATATCTAAGCTCTGAGTCAAAAGTTAAGTTTTCTGGCTGAATTGAGCCCTACTGCCAATTCTGAGAGACACTTTGGTCTATCTCCTCAGGGAAAGCTCAGATTTGAAAAAATTGACAGTTTTTTGGGCTTTTCAGACTGTGGGGTACATGACTATGTTTTTGTTTTACATATCTAAGCTCTGTGTCAAAAGTTAAGTTTTCTGGCTGAATTGAGCCCTACTGCCAATTCTGAGAGAAATTGGTCTCTCCTCAAGGAAACCTCGTACTTGAAATTTGAATTTGTTTTTGCCCTTTTTCAGACCGTGGGGAACATGAATATGTGTTTGTTTTACATATCTAAGCTCTGAGTCAAAAGTTAAGTTTTCTGGCTGAATTGAGCCCTACTGCCAATTATGAGAGGCACTTTGGTCTATCTCCTCAGGGAAACCTCAGGTTTGAAAAAATTGACTGTTTTTTGGGCTTTTCAGACTGTGGGGTACATGAATATGTGTTTGCTTTATATATCTAAGCTCTTTTTGAAAAGTTAAGCTTTCTGGGTGAATTGAGCCGTTCTGCCAATTCTGAGAAACACGGGTCTCTCCTCAAGGAAACCTCGTACTTGAAATTTGAATTTGTTTTTGCCCTTTTTCAGACTGTGGGGTACATGAATATGTGTTTCTTCTGCAAATCTGAGCTCTGGGTCAAAAGTTAAGTTTTCTGACTGAATTGAGCCCTACTGCCAATTATGAGAGGCACTTTGGTCTATCTCCTCAGGGAAAGCTCAGATTTGAAAAAATTGACAGTTTTTTGGGCTTTTCAGACTGTGGGGTACATGAATATGTTTTTGTTTTACATATCTAAGCTCTGTCTCAAAAGTTAAGTTTTCTGGCTGAATTGAGCCCTACTGCCAATTCTGACAGAAATTGGTCTCTCCTCAAGGAAACCTCGTACTTGAAATTTGAATGTGTTTTTGCCCTTTTTCAGACCGTGGGGAAGATGAATATGTGTTTCTTCTGCAAATCTGAGCTCTGGGTCAAAAGTTTAGTTTTCTGGCTGAATTGAGCCCTACTGCCAATTCTGAGAGTCACTTTGGTCTATCTCCTCAGGGAAAGCTCAGATTTGAAAAAATTGACTCTTTTTTGGGCTTTTCAGACTGTGGGGTACATGACTATGTGTTTGTTTTACATATCTAAGCTCTTTTTGAAAAGTTAAGTTTTCTGGCTGAATTGAGCCCTACTGCCAATTCTGAGAGAAATTGGTCTCTCCTCAAGGAAACCTCGTACTTGAAATTTGAATTTGTTTTTGCCCTTTTTCAGACTGTGGGGTACATGAATATGTGTTTCTTCTGCAAATCTGAGCTCTGGGTCAAAAGTTAAGTTTTCTGGCTGAATTGAGCCCTACTGCCAATTATGAGAGGCACTTTGGTCTATCTCCTCAGGGAAAGCTCAGATTTGAAAAAATTGACAGTTTTTTGGGCTTTTCAGACCGTGGGGTACATGAATATGTTTTTGTTTTACATATCTAAGATCTGTGTCAAAAGTTAAGTTTTCTGGCTGAATTGAGCCCTACTGCCAATTCTGAGAGACACTTTGGTCTAATTCCACAAGGAAACCTCGTACTTGAAATTTGAATGTGTTTTTGCCCTTTTTCAGACCGTGCGGAAGATGAATATGTGTTTCTTCTGCAAATCTGAGCTCTGGGTCAAAAGTTTAGTTTTCTGGCTGAATTGAGCCCTACTGCCAATTCTGAGAGTCACTTTGGTCTATCTCCTCAGGGAAAGCTCAGATTTGAAAAAATTGACAGTTTTTTGGGCTTTTCAGACCGTGGGGTACATGAATATGTTTTTGTTTTACATATCTAAGATCTGTGTCAAAAGTTAAGTTTTCTGGCTGAATTGAGCCCTACTGCCAATTCTGAGAGACACTTTGGTCTAATTCCACAAGGAAACCTCGTACTTGAAATTTGAATGTGTTTTTGCCCTTTTTCAGACCGTGCGGAAGATGAATATGTGTTTCTTCTGCAAATCTGAGCTCTGGGTCAAAAGTTTAGTTTTCTGGCTGAATTGAGCCCTACTGCCAATTCTGAGAGTCACTTTGGTCTATCTCCTCAGGGAAAGCTCAGATTTGAAAAAATTGACAGTTTTTTGGGCTTTTCAGACCGTGGGGTACATGAATATGTTTTTGTTTTACATATCTAAGCTCTGTGTCAAAAGTTAAGTTTTCTGGCTGAATTGAGCCCTACTGCCAATTCTGAGAGACACTTTGGTCTAATTCCACAAGGAAACCTCGTAGTTGAAATTTGAATGTGTTTTTGCCCTTTTTCAGACCGTGGGGAAGATGAATATGTGTTTCTTCTGCAAATCTGAGCTCTGGGTCAAAAGTTTAGTTTTCTGGCTGAATTGAGCCCTACTGCCAATTCTGAGAGTCACTTTGGTCTATCTCCTCAGGGAAAGCTCAGATTTAAAAAAATTGACTGTTTTTTGGGCTTTTCAGACTATGGGGTACATGACTATGTGTTTCTTTTACATATCTAAGCTCTGAGTCAAAAGTTAAGTTTTCTGGCTGAATTGAGCCCTACTGCCAATTATGAGAGGCACTTTGGTCTATCTCCTCAGGGAAACCTCAGGTTTGAAAAAATTGACTGTTTTTTGGGCTTTTCAGACTGTGGGGTACATGAATATGTGTTTGCTTTATATATCTAAGCTCTTTTTGAAAAGTTAAGCTTTCTGGGTGAATTGAGCCTTTCTGCCAATTCTGAGAAACACGGGTCTCTCCTCAAGGAAACCTCGTACTTGAAATTTGAATTTGTTTTTGCCCTTTTTCAGACTGTGGGGTACATGAATATGTGTTTCTTCTGCAAATCTGAGCTCTGGGTCAAAAGTTAAGTTTTCTGACTGAATTGAGCCCTACTGCCAATTATGAGAGGCACTTTGGTCTATCTCCTCAGGGAAAGCTCAGATTTGAAAAAATTGACAGTTTTTTGGGCTTTTCAGACTGTGGGGTACATGAATATGTTTTTGTTTTACATATATAAGCTCTGTGTCCAAAGTTAAGTTTTCTGGCTGAATTGAGCCCTACTGCCAATTCTGAGAGTCACTTTGGTCTATCTCCTCAGGGAAAGCTGAGATTTGAAAAAATTGACTGCTCTTTGCCCTTTTTCAGACCGTGGGGAACATGAATATGTGTTTGTTTTATATATCTAAGCTCTGAGTCAAAAGTTAAGTTTTCTGGCTGAATTGAGCCCTACTGCCAATTCTGAGAGACACTTTGGTCTATCTCCTCAGGGAAAGCTCAGATTTGAAAAAATTGACAGTTTTTTGGGCTTTTCAGACTGTGGGGTACATGAATATGTTTTTGTTTTACATATCTAAGCTCTGTGTGAAAAGTTAAGTTTTCTGGCTGAATTGACCCCTACTGCCAATTCTGACAGAAATTGGTCTCTCCTCAAGGAAACCTCGTACTTGAAATTTGAATGTGTTTTTTCCCTTTTTCAGACCGTGGGGAAGATGAATATGTGTTTCTTCTGCAAATCTGAGCTCTGGGTCAAAAGTTTAGTTTTCTGGCTGAATTGAGCCCTACTGCCAATTCTGAGAGTCACTTTGGTCTATCTCCTCAGGGAAAGCTCAGATTTGAAAAAATTGACTGTTTTTTGGGCTTTTCAGACTGTGGGGTACATGACTATGTGTTTGTTTTACATATCTAAGCTCTGAGTCAAAAGTTAAGTTTTCTGGCTGAATTGAGCCCTACTGCCAATTCTGAGAGGCACTTTGGTCTATCTCCTCAGGGAAACCTCAGGTTTGAAAAAATTGACTGTTTTTTGGGCTTTTCAGACTGTGGGGTACATGAATATGTGTTTGCTTTATATATCTAAGCTCTTTTTGAAAAGTTAAGCTTTCTGGGTGAATTGAGCCGTTCTGCCAATTCTGAGAAACACGGGTCTCTCCTCAAGGAAACCTCGTACTTGAAATTTGAATGTGTTTTTGCCCTTTTTCAGACCGTGGGGAAGATGAATATGTGTTTCTTCTGCAAATCTGAGCTCTGGGTCAAAAGTTTAGTTTTCTGGCTGAATTGAGCCCTACTGCCAATTCTGAGAGTCACTTTGGTCTATCTCCTCAGGGAAAGCTCAGATTTGAAAAAATTGACTGTTTTTTGGGCTTTTCAGACTGTGGGGTACATGACTATGTGTTTGTTTTACATATCTAAGCTCTTTTTGAAAAGTTAAGTTTTCTGGCTGAATTGAGCCCTACTGCCAATTCTGAGAGAAATTGGTCTCTCCTCAAGGAAACCTCGTACTTGAAATTTGAATTTGTTTTTGCCCTTTTTCAGACTGTGGGGTACATGAATATGTGTTTCTTCTGCAAATCTGAGCTCTGGGTCAAAAGTTAAGTTTTCTGGCTGAATTGAGCCCTACTGCCAATTATGAGAGGCACTTTGGTCTATCTCCTCAGGGAAAGCTCAGATTTGAAAAAATTGACAGTTTTTTGGGCTTTTCAGACCGTGGGGTACATGAATATGTTTTTGTTTTACATATCTAAGCTCTGTGTCAAAAGTTAAGTTTTCTGGCTGAATTGAGCCCTACTGCCAATTCTGAGAGACACTTTGGTCTAATTCCACAAGGAAACCTCGTACTTGAAATTTGAATGTGTTTTTGCCCTTTTTCAGACCGTGGGGAAGATGAATATGTGTTTCTTCTGCAAATCTGAGCTCTGGGTCAAAAGTTTAGTTTTCTGGCTGAATTGAGCCCTACTGCCAATTCTGAGAGTCACTTTGGTCTATCTCCTCAGGGAAAGCTCAGATTTAAAAAAATTGACTGTTTTTTGGGTTTTTCAGACTATGAGGTACATGACTATGTGTTTCTTTTACATATCTAAGCTCTGAGTCAAAAGTTAAGTTTTCTGGCTGAATTGAGCCCTACTGCCAATTCTGAGAGGCACTTTGGTCTCTCCTCAAGGAAACCTCGTACTTGAAATTTGAATTTGTTTTTGCCCTTTTTCAGACTGTGGGGTACATGAATATGTGTTTCTTCTGCAAATCTGAGCTCTGGGTCAAAAGTTAAGTTTTCTGGCTGAATTGAGCCCTACTGCCAATTATGAGAGGCACTTTGGTCTATCTCCTCAGGGAAAGCTCAGATTTGAAAAAATTGACAGTTTTTTGGGCTTTTCAGACTGTGGGGTACATGACTATGTTTTTGTTTTACATATCTAAGCTCTGTGTCAAAAGTTAAGTTTTCTGGCTGAATTGAGCCCTACTGCCAATTCTGAGAGAAATTGGTCTCTCCTCAAGGAAACCTCGTACTTGAAATTTGAATTTGTTTTTGCCCTTTTTCAGACCGTGGGGAACATGAATATGTGTTTGTTTTATATATCTAAGCTCTGAGTCAAAAGTTAAGTTTTCTGGCTGAATTGAGCCCTACTGCCAATTATGAGAGGCACTTTGGTCTATCTCCTCAGGGAAAGCTCAGATTTGAAAAAATTGACAGTTTTTTGGGCTTTTCAGACTGTGGGGTACATGACTATGTTTTTGTTTTACATATCTAAGCTCTGTGTCAAAAGTTAAGTTTTCTGGCTGAATTGAGCCCTACTGCCAATTCTGAGAGAAATTGGTCTCTCCTCAAGGAAACCTCGTACTTGAAATTTGAATTTGTTTTTGCCCTTTTTCAGACCGTGGGGAACATGAATATGTGTTTGTTTTATATATCTAAGCTCTGAGTCAAAAGTTAAGTTTTCTGGCTGAATTGAGCCCTACTGCCAATTCTGAGAGACACTTTGGTCTATCTCCTCAGGGAAAGCTCAGATTTGAAAAAATTGACAGTTTTTTGGGCTTTTCAGACTGTGGGGTACATGACTATGTTTTTGTTTTACATATCTAAGCTCTGTGTCAAAAGTTAAGTTTTCTGGCTGAATTGAGCCCTACTGCCAATTCTGAGAGAAATTGGTCTCTCCTCAAGGAAACCTCGTACTTGAAATTTGAATTTGTTTTTGCCCTTTTTCAGACCGTGGGGAACATGAATATGTGTTTGTTTTACATATCTAAGCTCTGAGTCAAAAGTTAAGTTTTCTGGCTGAATTGAGCCCTACTGCCAATTATGAGAGGCACTTTGGTCTATCTCCTCAGGGAAACCTCAGGTTTGAAAAAATTGACTGTTTTTTGGGCTTTTCAGACTGTGGGGTACATGAATATGTGTTTGCTTTATATATCTAAGCTCTTTTTGAAAAGTTAAGCTTTCTGGGTGAATTGAGCCGTTCTGCCAATTCTGAGAAACACGGGTCTCTCCTCAAGGAAACCTCGTACTTGAAATTTGAATTTGTTTTTGCCCTTTTTCAGACTGTGGGGTACATGAATATGTGTTTCTTCTGCAAATCTGAGCTCTGGGTCAAAAGTTAAGTTTTCTGACTGAATTGAGCCCTACTGCCAATTATGAGAGGCACTTTGGTCTATCTCCTCAGGGAAAGCTCAGATTTGAAAAAATTGACAGTTTTTTGGGCTTTTCAGACTGTGGGGTACATGAATATGTTTTTGTTTTACATATCTAAGCTCTGTCTCAAAAGTTAAGTTTTCTGGCTGAATTGAGCCCTACTGCCAATTCTGACAGAAATTGGTCTCTCCTCAAGGAAACCTCGTACTTGAAATTTGAATGTGTTTTTGCCCTTTTTCAGACCGTGGGGAAGATGAATATGTGTTTCTTCTGCAAATCTGAGCTCTGGGTCAAAAGTTTAGTTTTCTGGCTGAATTGAGCCCTACTGCCAATTCTGAGAGTCACTTTGGTCTATCTCCTCAGGGAAAGCTCAGATTTGAAAAAATTGACTCTTTTTTGGGCTTTTCAGACTGTGGGGTACATGACTATGTGTTTGTTTTACATATCTAAGCTCTTTTTGAAAAGTTAAGTTTTCTGGCTGAATTGAGCCCTACTGCCAATTCTGAGAGAAATTGGTCTCTCCTCAAGGAAACCTCGTACTTGAAATTTGAATTTGTTTTTGCCCTTTTTCAGACTGTGGGGTACATGAATATGTGTTTCTTCTGCAAATCTGAGCTCTGGGTCAAAAGTTAAGTTTTCTGGCTGAATTGAGCCCTACTGCCAATTATGAGAGGCACTTTGGTCTATCTCCTCAGGGAAAGCTCAGATTTGAAAAAATTGACAGTTTTTTGGGCTTTTCAGACCGTGGGGTACATGAATATGTTTTTGTTTTACATATCTAAGATCTGTGTCAAAAGTTAAGTTTTCTGGCTGAATTGAGCCCTACTGCCAATTCTGAGAGACACTTTGGTCTAATTCCACAAGGAAACCTCGTACTTGAAATTTGAATGTGTTTTTGCCCTTTTTCAGACCGTGCGGAAGATGAATATGTGTTTCTTCTGCAAATCTGAGCTCTGGGTCAAAAGTTTAGTTTTCTGGCTGAATTGAGCCCTACTGCCAATTCTGAGAGTCACTTTGGTCTATCTCCTCAGGGAAAGCTCAGATTTGAAAAAATTGACAGTTTTTTGGGCTTTTCAGACCGTGGGGTACATGAATATGTTTTTGTTTTACATATCTAAGATCTGTGTCAAAAGTTAAGTTTTCTGGCTGAATTGAGCCCTACTGCCAATTCTGAGAGACACTTTGGTCTAATTCCACAAGGAAACCTCGTACTTGAAATTTGAATGTGTTTTTGCCCTTTTTCAGACCGTGCGGAAGATGAATATGTGTTTCTTCTGCAAATCTGAGCTCTGGGTCAAAAGTTTAGTTTTCTGGCTGAATTGAGCCCTACTGCCAATTCTGAGAGTCACTTTGGTCTATCTCCTCAGGGAAAGCTCAGATTTGAAAAAATTGACAGTTTTTTGGGCTTTTCAGACCGTGGGGTACATGAATATGTTTTTGTTTTACATATCTAAGCTCTGTGTCAAAAGTTAAGTTTTCTGGCTGAATTGAGCCCTACTGCCAATTCTGAGAGACACTTTGGTCTAATTCCACAAGGAAACCTCGTAGTTGAAATTTGAATGTGTTTTTGCCCTTTTTCAGACCGTGGGGAAGATGAATATGTGTTTCTTCTGCAAATCTGAGCTCTGGGTCAAAAGTTTAGTTTTCTGGCTGAATTGAGCCCTACTGCCAATTCTGAGAGTCACTTTGGTCTATCTCCTCAGGGAAAGCTCAGATTTAAAAAAATTGACTGTTTTTTGGGCTTTTCAGACTATGGGGTACATGACTATGTGTTTCTTTTACATATCTAAGCTCTGAGTCAAAAGTTAAGTTTTCTGGCTGAATTGAGCCCTACTGCCAATTATGAGAGGCACTTTGGTCTATCTCCTCAGGGAAACCTCAGGTTTGAAAAAATTGACTGTTTTTTGGGCTTTTCAGACTGTGGGGTACATGAATATGTGTTTGCTTTATATATCTAAGCTCTTTTTGAAAAGTTAAGCTTTCTGGGTGAATTGAGCCTTTCTGCCAATTCTGAGAAACACGGGTCTCTCCTCAAGGAAACCTCGTACTTGAAATTTGAATTTGTTTTTGCCCTTTTTCAGACTGTGGGGTACATGAATATGTGTTTCTTCTGCAAATCTGAGCTCTGGGTCAAAAGTTAAGTTTTCTGACTGAATTGAGCCCTACTGCCAATTATGAGAGGCACTTTGGTCTATCTCCTCAGGGAAAGCTCAGATTTGAAAAAATTGACAGTTTTTTGGGCTTTTCAGACTGTGGGGTACATGAATATGTTTTTGTTTTACATATATAAGCTCTGTGTCCAAAGTTAAGTTTTCTGGCTGAATTGAGCCCTACTGCCAATTCTGAGAGTCACTTTGGTCTATCTCCTCAGGGAAAGCTGAGATTTGAAAAAATTGACTGCTCTTTGCCCTTTTTCAGACCGTGGGGAACATGAATATGTGTTTGTTTTATATATCTAAGCTCTGAGTCAAAAGTTAAGTTTTCTGGCTGAATTGAGCCCTACTGCCAATTCTGAGAGACACTTTGGTCTATCTCCTCAGGGAAAGCTCAGATTTGAAAAAATTGACAGTTTTTTGGGCTTTTCAGACTGTGGGGTACATGAATATGTTTTTGTTTTACATATCTAAGCTCTGTGTGAAAAGTTAAGTTTTCTGGCTGAATTGACCCCTACTGCCAATTCTGACAGAAATTGGTCTCTCCTCAAGGAAACCTCGTACTTGAAATTTGAATGTGTTTTTTCCCTTTTTCAGACCGTGGGGAAGATGAATATGTGTTTCTTCTGCAAATCTGAGCTCTGGGTCAAAAGTTTAGTTTTCTGGCTGAATTGAGCCCTACTGCCAATTCTGAGAGTCACTTTGGTCTATCTCCTCAGGGAAAGCTCAGATTTGAAAAAATTGACTGTTTTTTGGGCTTTTCAGACTGTGGGGTACATGACTATGTGTTTGTTTTACATATCTAAGCTCTGAGTCAAAAGTTAAGTTTTCTGGCTGAATTGAGCCCTACTGCCAATTATGAGAGAAATTGGTCTCTCCTCAAGGAAACCTCGTACTTGAAATTTGAATTTGTTTTTGCCCTTTTTCAGACTGTGGGGTACATGAATATGTGTTTCTTCTGCAAATCTGAGCTCTGGGTCAAAAGTTAAGTTTTCTGGCTGAATTGAGCCCTACTGCCAATTATGAGAGGCACTTTGGTCTATCTCCTCAGGGAAAGCTCAGATTTGAAAAAATTGACAGTTTTTTGGGCTTTTCAGACTGTGGGGTACATGACTATGTTTTTGTTTTACATATCTAAGCTCTGTGTCAAAAGTTAAGTTTTCTGGCTGAATTGAGCCCTACTGCCAATTCTGAGAGAAATTGGTCTCTCCTCAAGGAAACCTCGTACTTGAAATTTGAATTTGTTTTTGCCCTTTTTCAGACCGTGGGGAACATGAATATGTGTTTGTTTTATATATCTAAGCTCTGAGTCAAAAGTTAAGTTTTCTGGCTGAATTGAGCCCTACTGCCAATTATGAGAGACACTTTGGTCTATCTCCTCAGGGAAAGCTCAGATTTGAAAAAATTGACAGTTTTTTGGGCTTTTCAGACTGTGGGGTACATGACTATGTTTTTGTTTTACATATCTAAGCTCTGTGTCAAAAGTTAAGTTTTCTGGCTGAATTGAGCCCTACTGCCAATTCTGAGAGAAATTGGTCTCTCCTCAAGGAAACCTCGTACTTGAAATTTGAATTTGTTTTTGCCCTTTTTCAGACCGTGGGGAACATGAATATGTGTTTGTTTTACATATCTAAGCTCTGAGTCAAAAGTTAAGTTTTCTGGCTGAATTGAGCCCTACTGCCAATTATGAGAGGCACTTTGGTCTATCTCCTCAGGGAAACCTCAGGTTTGAAAAAATTGACTGTTTTTTGGGCTTTTCAGACTGTGGGGTACATGAATATGTGTTTGCTTTATATATCTAAGCTCTTTTTGAAAAGTTAAGCTTTCTGGGTGAATTGAGCCGTTCTGCCAATTCTGAGAAACACGGGTCTCTCCTCAAGGAAACCTCGTACTTGAAATTTGAATTTGGTTTTGCCCTTTTTCAGACTGTGGGGTACATGAATATGTGTTTGTTTTACATATCTAAGCTCTTTTTGAAAAGTTAAGTTTTCTGGCTGAATTGAGCCCTACTGCCAATTCTGAGAGAAATTGGTCTCTCCTCAAGGAAACCTCGTACTTGAAATTTGAATTTGTTTTTGCCCTTTTTCAGACTGTGGGGTACATGAATATGTGTTTCTTCTGCAAATCTGAGCTCTGGGTCAAAAGTTAAGTTTTCTGGCTGAATTGAGCCCTACTGCCAATTCTGAGAGTCACTTTGGTCTATCTCCTCAGGGAAAGCTGAGATTTGAAAAAATTGACTGCTCTTTGCCCTTTTTCAGACCGTGGGGAACATGAATATGTGTTTGTTTTATATATCTAAGCTCTGAGTCAAAAGTTAAGTTTTCTGGCTGAATTGAGCCCTACTGCCAATTCTGAGAGACACTTTGGTCTATCTCCTCAGGGAAAGCTCAGATTTGAAAAAATTGACAGTTTTTTGGGCTTTTCAGACTGTGGGGTACATGAATATGTTTTTGTTTTACATATCTAAGCTCTGTGTCAAAAGTTAAGTTTTCTGGCTGAATTGAGCCCTACTGCCAATTCTGACAGAAATTGGTCTCTCCTCAAGGAAACCTCGTACTTGAAATTTGAATGTGTTTTTGCCCTTTTTCAGACCGTGGGGAAGATGAATATGTGTTTCTTCTGCAAATCTGAGCTCTGGGTCAAAAGTTTAGTTTTCTGGCTGAATTGAGCCCTACTGCCAATTCTGAGAGTCACTTTGGTCTATCTCCTCAGGGAAAGCTCAGATTTGAAAAAATTGACTGTTTTTTGGGCTTTTCAGACTGTGGGGTACATGACTATGTGTTTGTTTTACATATCTAAGCTCTTTTTGAAAAGTTAAGTTTTCTGGCTGAATTGAGCCCTACTGCCAATTCTGAGAGAAATTGGTCTCTCCTCAAGGAAACCTCGTACTTGAAATTTGAATTTGTTTTTGCCCTTTTTCAGACTGTGGGGTACATGAATATGTGTTTCTTCTGCAAATCTGAGCTCTGGGTCAAAAGTTTAGTTTTCTGGCTGAATTGAGCCCTACTGCCAATTATGAGAGGCACTTTGGTCTATCTCCTCAGGGAAAGCTCAGATTTGAAAAAATTGACAGTTTTTTGGGTTTTTCAGACCGTGGGGTACATGAATATGTTTTTGTTTTACATATCTAAGCTCTGTGTCAAAAGTTAAGTTTTCTGGCTGAATTGAGCCCTACTGCCAATTCTGAGAGACACTTTGGTCTAATTCCACAAGGAAACCTCGTACTTGAAATTTGAATGTGTTTTTGCCCTTTTTCAGACCGTGGGGAAGATGAATATGTGTTTCTTCTGCAAATCTGAGCTCTGGGTCAAAAGTTTAGTTTTCTGGCTGAATTGAGCCCTACTGCCAATTCTGAGAGTCACTTTGGTCTATCTCCTCAGGGAAAGCTCAGATTTGAAAAAATTGACAGTTTTTTGGGCTTTTCAGACCGTGGGGTACATGAATATGTTTTTGTTTTACATAACTAAGCTCTGTGTCAAAAGTTAAGTTTTCTGGCTGAATTGAGCCCTACTGCCAATTCTGAGAGACACTTTGGTCTAATTCCACAAGGAAACCTCGTACTTGAAATTTGAATGTGTTTTTGCCCTTTTTCAGACTGTGGGGTACATGAATATGTGTTTCTTCTGCAAATCTGACCTCTGGGTCAAAAGTTAAGTTTTCTGACTGAATTGAGCCCTACTGCCAATTATGAGAGGCACTTTGGTCTATCTCCTCAGGGAAAGCTCAGATTTGAAAAAATTGACAGTTTTTTGGGCTTTTCAGACTGTGGGGTACATGAATATGTTTTTGTTTTACATATATAAGCTCTGTGTCAAAAGTTAAGTTTTCTGGCTGAATTGAGCCCTACTGCCAATTCTGAGAGTCACTTTGGTCTATCTCCTCAGGGAAAGCTGAGATTTGAAAAAATTGACTGCTCTTTGCCCTTTTTCAGACCGTGGGGAACATGAATATGTGTTTGTTTTATATATCTACGCTCTGAGTCAAAAGTTAAGTTTTCTGGCTGAATTGAGCCCTACTGCCAATTCTGAGAGACACTTTGGTCTATCTCCTCAGGGAAAGCTCAGATTTGAAAAAATTGACAGTTTTTTGGGCTTTTCAGACTGTGGGGAACATGAATATGTTTTTGTTTTACATATCTAAGCTGTGTGTCAAAAGTTAAGTTTTCTGGCTGAATTGAGCCCTACTGCCAATTCTGACAGAAATTGGTCTCTCCTCAAGGAAACCTCGTACTTGAAATTTGAATGTGTTTTTGCCCTTTTTCAGACCGTGGGGAAGATGAATATGTGTTTCTTCTGCAAATCTGAGCTCTGGGTCAAAAGTTTAGTTTTCTGGCTGAATTGAGCCCTACTGCCAATTCTGAGAGTCACTTTGGTCTATCTCCTCAGGGAAAGCTCAGATTTGAAAAAATTGACTGTTTTTTGGGCTTTTCAGACTGTGGGGTACATGACTGTGTTTGTTTTACATATATAAGCTCTTTTTGAAAAGTTAAGTTTTCTGGCTGAATTGAGCCCTACTGCCAATTCTGAGAGAAATTGGTCTCTCCTCAAGGAAACCTCGTACTTGAAATTTGAATTTGTTTTTGCCCTTTTTCAGACTGTGGGGTACATGAATATGTGTTTCTTCTGCAAATCTGAGCTCTGGGTCAAAAGTTTAGTTTTCTGGCTGAATTGAGCCCTACTGCCAATTCTGAGAGTCACTTTGGTCTATCTCCTCAGGGAAAGCTCAGATTTAAAAAAATTGACTGTTTTTTGGGCTTTTCAGACTATGGGGTACATGACTATGTGTTTCTTTTACATATCTAAGCTCTGAGTCAAAAGTTAAGTTTTCTGGCTGAATTGAGCCCTACTGCCAATTATGAGAGGCACTTTGGTCTATCTCCTCAGGGAAACCTCAGGTTTGAAAAAATTGACTGTTTTTTGGGCTTTTCAGACTGTGGGGTACATGAATATGTGTTTGCTTTATATATCTAAGCTCTTTTTGAAAAGTTAAGTTTTCTGGCTGAATTGAGCCCTACT
Organism: Pantherophis guttatus; assembly: GCF_059756535.1. Taxonomy (NCBI): domain Eukaryota; kingdom Metazoa; phylum Chordata; class Lepidosauria; order Squamata; family Colubridae; genus Pantherophis; species Pantherophis guttatus. The sequence goes on along the minus strand of NC_142079.1, from coordinate 17,714,231 downwards.
GCCAATTCTGAGAGAAATTGGTCTCTCCTCAAGGAAACCTCGTACTTGAAATTTGAATTTGTTTTTGCCCTTTTTCAGACCGTGGGGAAGATGAATATGTGTTTCTTCTGCAAATCTGAGCTCTGGGTCAAAAGTTTAGTTTTCTGGCTGAATTGAGCCCTACTGCCAATTCTGAGAGTCACTTTGGTCTATCTCCTCAGGGAAAGCTCAGATTTGAAAAAATTGACAGTTTTTTGGGCTTTTCAGACCGTGGGGTACATGAATATGTTTTTGTTTTACATAACTAAGCTCTGTGTCAAAAGTTAAGTTTTCTGGCTGAATTGAGCCCTACTGCCAATTCTGAGAGACACTTTGGTCTAATTCCACAAGGAAACCTCGTACTTGAAATTTGAATGTGTTTTTGCCCTTTTTCAGACCGTGGGGAAGATGAATATGTGTTTCCTCTGCAAATCTGAGCTCTGGGTCAAAAGTTTAGTTTTCTGGCTGAATTGAGCCCTACTGCCAATTCTGAGAGTCACTTTGGTCTATCTCCTCAGGGAAAGCTCAGATTTAAAAAAATTGACTGTTTTTTGGGCTTTTCAGACTATGGGGTACATGACTATGTGTTTCTTTTACATATCTAAGCTCTGAGTCAAAAGTTAAGTTTTCTGGCTGAATTGAGCCCTACTGCCAATTATGAGAGGCACTTTGGTCTATCTCCTCAGGGAAACCTCAGGTTTGAAAAAATTGACTGTTTTTTGGGCTTTTCAGACTGTGGGGTACATGAATATGTGTTTGCTTTATATATCTAAGCTCTTTTTGAAAAGTTAAGTTTTCTGGCTGAATTGAGCCCTACTGCCAATTCTGAGAGAAATTGGTCTCTCCTCAAGGAAACCTCGTACTTGAAATTTGAATTTGTTTTTGCCCTTTTTCAGACCGTGGGGAAGATGAATATGTGTTTCTTCTGCAAATCTGAGCTCTGGGTCAAAAGTTTAGTTTTCTGGCTGAATTGAGCCCTACTGCCAATTCTGAGAGTCACTTTGGTCTATCTCCTCAGGGAAAGCTCAGATTTGAAAAAATTGACAGTTTTTTGGGCTTTTCAGACCGTGGGGTACATGAATATGTTTTTGTTTTACATAACTAAGCTCTGTGTCAAAAGTTAAGTTTTCTGGCTGAATTGAGCCCTACTGCCAATTCTGAGAGACACTTTGGTCTAATTCCACAAGGAAACCTCGTACTTGAAATTTGAATGTGTTTTTGCCCTTTTTCAGACCGTGGGGAAGATGAATATGTGTTTCCTCTGCAAATCTGAGCTCTGGGTCAAAAGTTTAGTTTTCTGGCTGAATTGAGCCCTACTGCCAATTCTGAGAGTCACTTTGGTCTATCTCCTCAGGGAAAGCTCAGATTTAAAAAAATTGACTGTTTTTTGGGCTTTTCAGACTATGGGGTACATGACTATGTGTTTCTTTTACATATCTAAGCTCTGAGTCAAAAGTTAAGTTTTCTGGCTGAATTGAGCCCTACTGCCAATTATGAGAGGCACTTTGGTCTATCTCCTCAGGGAAACCTCAGGTTTGAAAAAATTGACTGTTTTTTGGGCTTTTCAGACTGTGGGGTACATGAATATGTGTTTGCTTTATATATCTAAGCTCTTTTTGAAAAGTTAAGCTTTCTGGGTGAATTGAGCCGTTCTGCCAATTCTGAGAAACACGGGTCTCTCCTCAAGGAAACCTCGTACTTGAAATTTGAATTTGTTTTTGCCCTTTTTCAGACTGTGGGGTACATGAATATGTGTTTCTTCTGCAAATCTGAGCTCTGGGTCAAAAGTTAAGTTTTCTGACTGAATTGAGCCCTACTGCCAATTATGAGAGGCACTTTGGTCTATCTCCTCAGGGAAAGCTCAGATTTGAAAAAATTGACAGTTTTTTTGGGCTTTTCAGACTGTGGGGTACATGAATATGTTTTTGTTTTACATATATAAGCTCTGTGTCAAAAGTTAAGTTTTCTGGCTGAATTGAGCCCTACTGCCAATTCTGAGAGTCACTTTGGTCTATCTCCTCAGGGAAAGCTGAGATTTGAAAAAATTGACTGCTCTTTGCCCTTTTTCAGACCGTGGGGAACATGAATATGTGTTTGTTTTATATATCTAAGCTCTGAGTCAAAAGTTAAGTTTTCTGGCTGAATTGAGCCCTACTGCCAATTCTGAGAGACACTTTGGTCTATCTCCTCAGGGAAAGCTCAGATTTGAAAAAATTGACAGTTTTTTGGGCTTTTCAGACTGTGGGGAACATGAATATGTTTTTCTTTTACATATCTAAGCTCTGTGTCAAAAGTTAAGTTTTCTAGCTGAATTGAGCCCTACTGCCAATTCTGACAGAAATTGGTCTCTCCTCAAGGAAACCTCGTACTTGAAATTTGAATGTGTTTTTGCCCTTTTTCAGACCGTGGGGAAGATGAATATGTGTTTCTTCTGCAAATCTGAGCTCTGGGTCAAAAGTTTAGTTTTCTGGCTGAATTGAGCCCTACTGCCAATTCTGAGAGTCACTTTGGTCTATCTCCTCAGGGAAAGCTCAGATTTGAAAAAATTGACTGTTTTTTGGGCTTTTCAGACTGTGGGGTACATGACTATGTGTTTGTTTTACATATCTAAGCTCTTTTTGAAAAGTTAAGTTTTCTGGCTGAATTGAGCCCTACTGCCAATTCTGAGAGAAATTGGTCTCTCCTCAAGGAAACCTCGTACTTGAAATTTGAATTTGTTTTTGCCCTTTTTCAGACTGTGGGGTACATGAATATGTGTTTCTTCTGCAAATCTGAGCTCTGGGTCAAAAGTTAAGTTTTCTGGCTGAATTGAGCCCTACTGCCAATTATGAGAGGCATTTTGGTCTATCTCCTCAGGGAAAGCTCAGATTTGAAAAAATTGACAGTTTTTTGGGCTTTTCAGACCGTGGGGTACATGAATATGTTTTTGTTTTACATATCTAAGCTCTGTGTCAAAAGTTAAGTTTTCTGGCTGAATTGAGCCCTACTGCCAATTCTGAGAGACACTTTGGTCTAATTCCACAAGGAAACCTCGTACTTGAAATTTGAATGTGTTTTTGCCCTTTTTCAGACCGTGGGGAAGATGAATATGTGTTTCTTCTGCAAATGTGAGCTCTGGGTCAAAAGTTTAGTTTTCTGGCTGAATTGAGCCCTACTGCCAATTCTGAGAATCACTTTGGTCCATCTCCTCAGGGAAAGCTCAGATTTAAAAAAATTGACTGTTTTTTGGGCTTTTCAGACTATGGGGTACATGACTATGTGTTTCTTTTACATATCTAAGCTCTGAGTCAAAAGTTAAGTTTTCTGGCTGAATTGAGCCCTACTGCCAATTATGAGAGGCACTTTGGTCTATCTCCTCAGGGAAACCTCAGGTTTGAAAAAATTGACTGTTTTTTGGGCTTTTCAGACTTTGGGGTACATGAATATGTGTTTGCTTTATATATCTAAGCTCTTTTTGAAAAGTTAAGTTTTCTGGCTGAATTGAGCCCTACTGCCAATTCTGAGAGAAATTGGTCTCTCCTCAAGGAAACCTCGTACTTGAAATTTGAATTTGTTTTTGCCCTTTTTCAGACTGTGGGGTACATGAATATGTGTTTCTTCTGCAAATCTGAGCTCTGGGTCAAAAGTTAAGTTTTCTGGCTGAATTGAGCCCTACTGCCAATTATGAGAGGCACTTTGGTCTATCTCCTCAGGGAAAGCTCAGATTTGAAAAAATTGACAGTTTTTTGGGCTTTTCAGACTGTGGGGTACATGAATATGTTTTTGTTTTACATATATAAGCTCTGTGTCAAAAGTTAAGTTTTCTGGCTGAATTGAGCCCTACTGCCAATTCTGAGAGTCACTTTGGTCTATCTCCTCAGGGAAAGCTGAGATTTGAAAAAATTGACTGCTCTTTGCCCTTTTTCAGACCGTGGGGAACATGAATATGTGTTTGTTTTATATATCTAAGCTCTGAGTCAAAAGTTAAGTTTTCTGGCTGAATTGAGCCCTACTGCCAATTCTGAGAGACACTTTGGTCTATCTCCTCAGGGAAAGCTCAGATTTGAAAAAATTGACAGTTTTTTTGGGCTTTTCAGACTGTGGGGTACATGAATATGTTTTTGTTTTACATATATAAGCTCTGTGTCAAAAGTTAAGTTTTCTGGCTGAATTGAGCCCTACTGCCAATTCTGAGAGTCACTTTGGTCTATCTCCTCAGGGAAAGCTGAGATTTGAAAAAATTGACTGCTCTTTGCCCTTTTTCAGACCGTGGGGAACATGAATATGTGTTTGTTTTATATATCTAAGCTCTGAGTCAAAAGTTAAGTTCTCTGGCTGAATTGAGCCCTACTGCCAATTCTGAGAGACACTTTGGTCTATCTCCTCAGGGAAAGCTCAGATTTGAAAAAATTGACAGTTTTTTGGGCTTTTCAGACTGTGGGGAACATGAATATGTTTTTGTTTTACATATCTAAGCTCTGTGTCAAAAGTTAAGTTTTCTAGCTGAATTGAGCCCTACTGCCAATTCTGACAGAAATTGGTCTCTCCTCAAGGAAACCTCGTACTTGAAATTTGAATGTGTTTTTGCCCTTTTTCAGACCGTGGGGAAGATGAATATGTGTTTCTTCTGCAAATCTGAGCTCTGGGTCAAAAGTTTAGTTTTCTGGCTGAATTGAGCCCTACTGCCAATTCTGAGAGTCACTTTGGTCTATCTCCTCAGGGAAAGCTCAGATTTGAAAAAATTGACTGTTTTTTGGGCTTTTCAGACTGTGGGGTACATGACTATGTGTTTGTTTTACATATCTAAGCTCTTTTTGAAAAGTTAAGTTTTCTGGCTGAATTGAGCCCTACTGCCAATTCTGAGAGAAATTGGTCTCTCCTCAAGGAAACCTCGTACTTGAAATTTGAATTTGTTTTTGCCCTTTTTCAGACTGTGGGGTACATGAATATGTGTTTCTTCTGCAAATCTGAGCTCTGGGTCAAAAGTTAAGTTTTCTGGCTGAATTGAGCCCTACTGCCAATTATGAGAGGCATTTTGGTCTATCTCCTCAGGGAAAGCTCAGATTTGAAAAAATTGACAGTTTTTTGGGCTTTTCAGACCGTGGGGTACATGAATATGTTTTTGTTTTACATATCTAAGCTCTGTGTCAAAAGTTAAGTTTTCTGGCTGAATTGAGCCCTACTGCCAATTCTGAGAGACACTTTGGTCTAATTCCACAAGGAAACCTCGTACTTGAAATTTGAATGTGTTTTTGCCCTTTTTCAGACCGTGGGGAAGATGAATATGTGTTTCTTCTGCAAATGTGAGCTCTGGGTCAAAAGTTTAGTTTTCTGGCTGAATTGAGCCCTACTGCCAATTCTGAGAATCACTTTGGTCTATCTCCTCAGGGAAAGCTCAGATTTAAAAAAATTGACTGTTTTTTGGGCTTTTCAGACTATGGGGTACATGACTATGTGTTTCTTTTACATATCTAAGCTCTGAGTCAAAAGTTAAGTTTTCTGGCTGAATTGAGCCCTACTGCCAATTATGAGAGGCACTTTGGTCTATCTCCTCAGGGAAACCTCAGGTTTGAAAAAATTGACTGTTTTTTGGGCTTTTCAGACTGTGGGGTACATGAATATGTGTTTGCTTTATATATCTAAGCTCTTTTTGAAAAGTTAAGTTTTCTGGCTGAATTGAGCCCTACTGCCAATTCTGAGAGAAATTGGTCTCTCCTCAAGGAAACCTCGTACTTGAAATTTGAATTTGTTTTTGCCCTTTTTCAGACTGTGGGGTACATGAATATGTGTTTCTTCTGCAAATCTGAGCTCTGGGTCAAAAGTTAAGTTTTCTGGCTGAATTGAGCCCTACTGCCAATTATGAGAGGCACTTTGGTCTATCTCCTCAGGGAAAGCTCAGATTTGAAAAAATTGACAGTTTTTTGGGCTTTTCAGACTGTGGGGTACATGAATATGTTTTTGTTTTACATATATAAGATCTGTGTCAAAAGTTAAGTTTTCTGGCTGAATTGAGCCCTACTGCCAATTCTGAGAGTCACTTTGGTCTATCTCCTCAGGGAAAGCTGAGATTTGAAAAAATTGACTGCTCTTTGCCCTTTTTCAGACCGTGGGGAACATGAATATGTGTTTGTTTTATATATCTAAGCTCTGAGTCAAAAGTTAAGTTTTCTGGCTGAATTGAGCCCTACTGCCAATTCTGAGAGACACTTTGGTCTATCTCCTCAGGGAAAGCTCAGATTTGAAAAAATTGACAGTTTTTTGGGTTTTTCAGACTGTGGGGTACATGAATATGTTTTTGTTTTACATATCTAAGCTCTGTGTCAAAAGTTAAGTTTTCTGGCTGAATTGAGCCCTACTGCCAATTCTGACAGAAATTGGTCTCTCCTCAAGGAAACCTCGTACTTGAAATTTGAATGTGTTTTTGCCCTTTTTCAGACCGTGGGGAAGATGAATATGTGTTTCTTCTGCAAATCTGAGCTCTGGGTCAAAAGTTTAGTTTTCTGGCTGAATTGAGCCCTACTGCCAATTCTGAGAGTCACTTTGGTCTATCTCCTCAGGGAAAGCTCAGATTTGAAAAAATTGACTGTTTTTTGGGCTTTTCAGACTGTGGGGTACATGACTATGTGTTTGTTTTACATATCTAAGCTCTTTTTGAAAAGTTAGGTTTTCTGGCTGAATTGAGCCCTACTGCCAATTCTGAGAGAAATTGGTCTCTCCTCAAGGAAACCTCGTACTTGAAATTTGAATTTGTTTTTGCCCTTTTTCAGACTGTGGGGTACATGAATATGTGTTTCTTCTGCAAATCTGAGCTCTGGGTCAAAAGTTAAGTTTTCTGGCTGAATTGAGCCCTACTGCCAATTATGAGAGGCACTTTGGTCTATCTCCTCAGGGAAAGCTCAGATTTGAAAAAATTGACAGTTTTTTGGGCTTTTCAGACCGTGGGGTACATGAATATGTTTTTGTTTTACATATCTAAGCTCTGTGTCAAAAGTTAAGTTTTCTGGCTGAATTGAGCCCTACTGCCAATTCTGAGAGACACTTTGGTCTAATTCCACAAGGAAACCTCGTACTTGAAATTTGAATGTGTTTTTGCCCTTTTTCAGACCGTGGGGAAGATGAATATGTGTTTCTTCTGCAAATCTGAGCTCTGGGTCAAAAGTTTAGTTTTCTGGCTGAATTGAGCCCTACTGCCAATTCTGAGAGTCACTTTGGTCTATCTCCTCAGGGAAAGCTCAGATTTAAAAAAATTGACTGTTTTTTGGGCTTTTCAGACTATGGGGTACATGACTATGTGTTTCTTTTACATATCTAAGCTCTGAGTCAAAAATTAAATTTTCTGGCTGAATTGAGCCCTACTGCCAATTATGAGAGGCACTTTGGTCTATCTCCTCAGGGAAACCTCAGGTTTGAAAAAATTGACTGTTTTTTGGGCTTTTCAGACTGTGGGGTACATGAATATGTGTTTGCTTTATATATCTAAGCTCTTTTTGAAAAGTTAAGTTTTCTGGCTGAATTGAGCCCTACTGCCAATTCTGAGAGAAATTGGTCTCTCCTCAAGGAAACCTCGTACTTGAAATTTGAATTTGTTTTTGCCCTTTTTCAGACTGTGGGATACATGAATATGTGTTTCTTCTGCAAATCTGAGCTCTGGGTCAAAAGTTAAGTTTTCTGGCTGAATTGAGCCCTACTGCCAATTATGAGAGGCACTTTGGTCTATCTCCTCAGGGAAAGCTCAGATTTGAAAAAATTGACAGTTTTTTTGGCTTTTCAGACTGTGGGGTACATGAATATGTTTTTGTTTTACATATATAAGCTCTGTGTCAAAAGTTAAGTTTTCTGGCTGAATTGAGCCCTACTGCCAATTCTGAGAGAAATTGGTCTCTCCTCAAGGAAACCTCGTACTTGAAATTTGAATTTGTTTTTGCCCTTTTTCAGACCGTGGGGAACATGAATATGTGTTTGTTTTATATATCTAAGCTCTGAGTCAAAAGTTAAGTTTTCTGGCTGAATTGAGCCCTACTGCCAATTCTGAGAGACACTTTGGTCTATCTCCTCAGGGAAAGCTCAGATTTGAAAAAATTGACAGTTTTTTGGGCTTTTCAGACTGTGGGGTACATGACTATGTTTTTGTTTTACATATCTAAGCTCTGTGTCAAAAGTTAAGTTTTCTGGCTGAATTGAGCCCTACTGCCAATTCTGAGAGAAATTGGTCTCTCCTCAAGGAAACCTCGTACTTGAAATTTGAATTTGTTTTTGCCCTTTTTGAGACCGTGGGGAACATGAATATGTGTTTGTTTTACATATCTAAGCTCTGAGTCAAAAGTTAAGTTTTCTGGCTGAATTGAGCCCTACTGCCAATTATGAGAGGCACTTTGGTCTATCTCCTCAGGGAAACCTCAGGTTTGAAAAAATTGACTGTTTTTTGGGCTTTTCAGACTGTGGGGTACATGAATATGTGTTTGCTTTATATATCTAAGCTCTTTTTGAAAAGTTAAGCTTTCTGGGTGAATTGAGCCGTTCTGCCAATTCTGAGAAACACGGGTCTCTCCTCAAGGAAACCTCGTACTTGAAATTTGAATTTGTTTTTGCCCTTTTTCAGACTGTGGGGTACATGAATATGTGTTTGTTTTACATATCTAAGCTCTTTTTGAAAAGTTAAGTTTTCTGGCTGAATTGAGCCCTACTGCCAATTCTGAGAGAAATTGGTCTCTCCTCAAGGAAACCTCGTACTTGAAATTTGAATTTGTTTTTGCCCTTTTTCAGACTGTGGGGTACATGAATATGTGTTTCTTCTGCAAATCTGAGCTCTGGGTCAAAAGTTAAGTTTTCTGGCTGAATTGAGCCCTACTGCCAATTCTGAGAGAAATTGGTCTCTCCTCAAGGAAACCTCGTACTTGAAATTTGAATTTGTTTTTGCCCTTTTTCAGACTGTGGGATACATGAATATGTGTTTCTTCTGCAAATCTGAGCTCTGGGTCAAAAGTTAAGTTTTCTGGCTGAATTGAGCCCTACTGCCAATTATGAGAGGCACTTTGGTCTATCTCCTCAGGGAAAGCTCAGATTTGAAAAAATTGACAGTTTTTTTGGCTTTTCAGACTGTGGGGTACATGAATATGTTTTTGTTTTACATATATAAGCTCTGTGTCAAAAGTTAAGTTTTCTGGCTGAATTGAGCCCTACTGCCAATTCTGAGAGAAATTGGTCTCTCCTCAAGGAAACCTCGTACTTGAAATTTGAATTTGTTTTTGCCCTTTTTCAGACCGTGGGGAACATGAATATGTGTTTGTTTTATATATCTAAGCTCTGAGTCAAAAGTTAAGTTTTCTGGCTGAATTGAGCCCTACTGCCAATTCTGAGAGACACTTTGGTCTATCTCCTCAGGGAAAGCTCAGATTTGAAAAAATTGACAGTTTTTTGGGCTTTTCAGACTGTGGGGTACATGACTATGTTTTTGTTTTACATATCTAAGCTCTGTGTCAAAAGTTAAGTTTTCTGGCTGAATTGAGCCCTACTGCCAATTCTGAGAGAAATTGGTCTCTCCTCAAGGAAACCTCGTACTTGAAATTTGAATTTGTTTTTGCCCTTTTTGAGACCGTGGGGAACATGAATATGTGTTTGTTTTACATATCTAAGCTCTGAGTCAAAAGTTAAGTTTTCTGGCTGAATTGAGCCCTACTGCCAATTATGAGAGGCACTTTGGTCTATCTCCTCAGGGAAACCTCAGGTTTGAAAAAATTGACTGTTTTTTGGGCTTTTCAGACTGTGGGGTACATGAATATGTGTTTGCTTTATATATCTAAGCTCTTTTTGAAAAGTTAAGCTTTCTGGGTGAATTGAGCCGTTCTGCCAATTCTGAGAAACACGGGTCTCTCCTCAAGGAAACCTCGTACTTGAAATTTGAATTTGTTTTTGCCCTTTTTCAGACTGTGGGGTACATGAATATGTGTTTGTTTTACATATCTAAGCTCTTTTTGAAAAGTTAAGTTTTCTGGCTGAATTGAGCCCTACTGCCAATTCTGAGAGAAATTGGTCTCTCCTCAAGGAAACCTCGTACTTGAAATTTGAATTTGTTTTTGCCCTTTTTCAGACTGTGGGGTACATGAATATGTGTTTCTTCTGCAAATCTGAGCTCTGGGTCAAAAGTTAAGTTTTCTGGCTGAATTGAGCCCTACTGCCAATTATGAGAGGCACTTTGGTCTATCTCCTCAGGGAAAGCTCAGATTTGAAAAAATTGACAGTTTTTTGGGCTTTTCAGACCGTGGGGTACATGAATATGTTTTTGTTTTACATATCTAAGCTCTGTGTCAAAAGTTAAGTTTTCTGGCTGAATTGAGCCCTACTGCCAATTCTGAGAGACACTTTGGTCTAATTCCACAAGGAAACCTCGTACTTGAAATTTGAATGTGTTTTTGCCCTTTTTCAGACCGTGCGGAAGATGAATATGTGTTTCTTCTGCAAATCTGAGCTCTGGGTCAAAAGTTTAGTTTTCTGGCTGAATTGAGCCCTACTGCCAATTCTGAGAGTCACTTTGGTCTATCTCCTCAGGGAAAGCTCAGATTTGAAAAAATTGACAGTTTTTTGGGCTTTTCAGACCGTGGTGTACATGAATATGTTTTTGTTTTACATATCTAAGCTCTGTGTCAAAAGTTAAGTTTTCTGGCTGATTTGAGCCCTACTGCCAATTCTGAGAGACACTTTGGTCTAATTCCACAAGGAAACCTCGTACTTGAAATTTGAATGTGTTTTTGCCCTTTTTCAGACCGTGGGGAAGATGAATATGTGTTTCTTCTGCAAATCTGAGCTCTGGGTCAAAAGTTTAGTTTTCTGGCTGAATTGAGCCCTACTGCCCATTCTGAGAGACACTTTGGTCTAATTCCACAAGGAAACCTCGTACTTGAAATTTGAATGTGTTTTTGCCCTTTTTCAGACCGTGGGGAAGATGAATATGTGTTTCTTCTGCAAATCTGAGCTCTGGGTCAAAAGTTTAGTTTTCTGGCTGAATTGAGCCCTACTGCCAATTATGAGAGGCACTTTGGTCTATCTCCTCAGGGAAACCTCAGGTTTGAAAAAATTGACTGTTTTTTGGGCTTTTCAGACTGTGGGGTACATGAATATGTGTTTGCTTTATATATCTAAGCTCTTTTTGAAAAGTTAAGTTTTCTGGCTGAATTGAGCCCTACTGCCAATTCTGAGAGAAATTGGTCTCTCCTCAAGGAAACCTCGTACTTGAAATTTGAATTTGTTTTTGCCCTTTTTCAGACTGTGGGGTACATGAATATGTGTTTCTTCTGCAAATCTGAGCTCTGGGTCAAAAGTTAAGTTTTCTGGCTGAATTGAGCCCTACTGCCAATTATGAGAGGCACTTTGGTCTATCTCCTCAGGGAAAGCTCAGATTTGAAAAAATTGACAGTTTTTTGGGCTTTTCAGACTGTGGGGTACATGAATATGTTTTTGTTTTACATATATAAGATCTGTGTCAAAAGTTAAGTTTTCTGGCTGAATTGAGCCCTACTGCCAATTCTGAGAGTCACTTTGGTCTATCTCCTCAGGGAAAGCTGAGATTTGAAAAAATTGACTGCTCTTTGCCCTTTTTCAGACCGTGGGGAACATGAATATGTGTTTGTTTTATATATCTAAGCTCTGAGTCAAAAGTTAAGTTTTCTGGCTGAATTGAGCCCTACTGCCAATTCTGAGAGACACTTTGGTCTATCTCCTCAGGGAAAGCTCAGATTTGAAAAAATTGACAGTTTTTTGGGTTTTTCAGACTGTGGGGTACATGAATATGTTTTTGTTTTACATATCTAAGCTCTGTGTCAAAAGTTAAGTTTTCTGGCTGAATTGAGCCCTACTGCCAATTCTGACAGAAATTGGTCTCTCCTCAAGGAAACCTCGTACTTGAAATTTGAATGTGTTTTTGCCCTTTTTCAGACCGTGGGGAAGATGAATATGTGTTTCTTCTGCAAATCTGAGCTCTGGGTCAAAAGTTTAGTTTTCTGGCTGAATTGAGCCCTACTGCCAATTCTGAGAGTCACTTTGGTCTATCTCCTCAGGGAAAGCTCAGATTTGAAAAAATTGACTGTTTTTTGGGCTTTTCAGACTGTGGGGTACATGACTATGTGTTTGTTTTACATATCTAAGCTCTTTTTGAAAAGTTAGGTTTTCTGGCTGAATTGAGCCCTACTGCCAATTCTGAGAGAAATTGGTCTCTCCTCAAGGAAACCTCGTACTTGAAATTTGAATTTGTTTTTGCCCTTTTTCAGACTGTGGGGTACATGAATATGTGTTTCTTCTGCAAATCTGAGCTCTGGGTCAAAAGTTAAGTTTTCTGGCTGAATTGAGCCCTACTGCCAATTATGAGAGGCACTTTGGTCTATCTCCTCAGGGAAAGCTCAGATTTGAAAAAATTGACAGTTTTTTGGGCTTTTCAGACCGTGGGGTACATGAATATGTTTTTGTTTTACATATCTAAGCTCTGTGTCAAAAGTTAAGTTTTCTGGCTGAATTGAGCCCTACTGCCAATTCTGAGAGACACTTTGGTCTAATTCCACAAGGAAACCTCGTACTTGAAATTTGAATGTGTTTTTGCCCTTTTTCAGACCGTGGGGAAGATGAATATGTGTTTCTTCTGCAAATCTGAGCTCTGGGTCAAAAGTTTAGTTTTCTGGCTGAATTGAGCCCTACTGCCAATTCTGAGAGTCACTTTGGTCTATCTCCTCAGGGAAAGCTCAGATTTAAAAAAATTGACTGTTTTTTGGGCTTTTCAGACTATGGGGTACATGACTATGTGTTTCTTTTACATATCTAAGCTCTGAGTCAAAAGTTAAATTTTCTGGCTGAATTGAGCCCTACTGCCAATTATGAGAGGCACTTTGGTCTATCTCCTCAGGGAAACCTCAGGTTTGAAAAAATTGACTGTTTTTTGGGCTTTTCAGACTGTGGGGTACATGAATATGTGTTTGCTTTATATATCTAAGCTCTTTTTGAAAAGTTAAGTTTTCTGGCTGAATTGAGCCCTACTGCCAATTCTGAGAGAAATTGGTCTCTCCTCAAGGAAACCTCGTACTTGAAATTTGAATTTGTTTTTGCCCTTTTTCAGACTGTGGGATACATGAATATGTGTTTCTTCTGCAAATCTGAGCTCTGGGTCAAAAGTTAAGTTTTCTGGCTGAATTGAGCCCTACTGCCAATTATGAGAGGCACTTTGGTCTATCTCCTCAGGGAAAGCTCAGATTTGAAAAAATTGACAGTTTTTTTGGCTTTTCAGACTGTGGGGTACATGAATATGTTTTTGTTTTACATATATAAGCTCTGTGTCAAAAGTTAAGTTTTCTGGCTGAATTGAGCCCTACTGCCAATTCTGAGAGAAATTGGTCTCTCCTCAAGGAAACCTCGTACTTGAAATTTGAATTTGTTTTTGCCCTTTTTCAGACCGTGGGGAACATGAATATGTGTTTGTTTTATATATCTAAGCTCTGAGTCAAAAGTTAAGTTTTCTGGCTGAATTGAGCCCTACTGCCAATTCTGAGAGACACTTTGGTCTATCTCCTCAGGGAAAGCTCAGATTTGAAAAAATTGACAGTTTTTTGGGCTTTTCAGACTGTGGGGTACATGACTATGTTTTTGTTTTACATATCTAAGCTCTGTGTCAAAAGTTAAGTTTTCTGGCTGAATTGAGCCCTACTGCCAATTCTGAGAGAAATTGGTCTCTCCTCAAGGAAACCTCGTACTTGAAATTTGAATTTGTTTTTGCCCTTTTTGAGACCGTGGGGAACATGAATATGTGTTTGTTTTACATATCTAAGCTCTGAGTCAAAAGTTAAGTTTTCTGGCTGAATTGAGCCCTACTGCCAATTATGAGAGGCACTTTGGTCTATCTCCTCAGGGAAACCTCAGGTTTGAAAAAATTGACTGTTTTTTGGGCTTTTCAGACTGTGGGGTACATGAATATGTGTTTGCTTTATATATCTAAGCTCTTTTTGAAAAGTTAAGCTTTCTGGGTGAATTGAGCCGTTCTGCCAATTCTGAGAAACACGGGTCTCTCCTCAAGGAAACCTCGTACTTGAAATTTGAATTTGTTTTTGCCCTTTTTCAGACTGTGGGGTACATGAATATGTGTTTGTTTTACATATCTAAGCTCTTTTTGAAAAGTTAAGTTTTCTGGCTGAATTGAGCCCTACTGCCAATTCTGAGAGAAATTGGTCTCTCCTCAAGGAAACCTCGTACTTGAAATTTGAATTTGTTTTTGCCCTTTTTCAGACTGTGGGGTACATGAATATGTGTTTCTTCTGCAAATCTGAGCTCTGGGTCAAAAGTTAAGTTTTCTGGCTGAATTGAGCCCTACTGCCAATTCTGAGAGAAATTGGTCTCTCCTCAAGGAAACCTCGTACTTGAAATTTGAATTTGTTTTTGCCCTTTTTCAGACTGTGGGATACATGAATATGTGTTTCTTCTGCAAATCTGAGCTCTGGGTCAAAAGTTAAGTTTTCTGGCTGAATTGAGCCCTACTGCCAATTATGAGAGGCACTTTGGTCTATCTCCTCAGGGAAAGCTCAGATTTGAAAAAATTGACAGTTTTTTTGGCTTTTCAGACTGTGGGGTACATGAATATGTTTTTGTTTTACATATATAAGCTCTGTGTCAAAAGTTAAGTTTTCTGGCTGAATTGAGCCCTACTGCCAATTCTGAGAGAAATTGGTCTCTCCTCAAGGAAACCTCGTACTTGAAATTTGAATTTGTTTTTGCCCTTTTTCAGACCGTGGGGAACATGAATATGTGTTTGTTTTATATATCTAAGCTCTGAGTCAAAAGTTAAGTTTTCTGGCTGAATTGAGCCCTACTGCCAATTCTGAGAGACACTTTGGTCTATCTCCTCAGGGAAAGCTCAGATTTGAAAAAATTGACAGTTTTTTGGGCTTTTCAGACTGTGGGGTACATGACTATGTTTTTGTTTTACATATCTAAGCTCTGTGTCAAAAGTTAAGTTTTCTGGCTGAATTGAGCCCTACTGCCAATTCTGAGAGAAATTGGTCTCTCCTCAAGGAAACCTCGTACTTGAAATTTGAATTTGTTTTTGCCCTTTTTGAGACCGTGGGGAACATGAATATGTGTTTGTTTTACATATCTAAGCTCTGAGTCAAAAGTTAAGTTTTCTGGCTGAATTGAGCCCTACTGCCAATTATGAGAGGCACTTTGGTCTATCTCCTCAGGGAAACCTCAGGTTTGAAAAAATTGACTGTTTTTTGGGCTTTTCAGACTGTGGGGTACATGAATATGTGTTTGCTTTATATATCTAAGCTCTTTTTGAAAAGTTAAGCTTTCTGGGTGAATTGAGCCGTTCTGCCAATTCTGAGAAACACGGGTCTCTCCTCAAGGAAACCTCGTACTTGAAATTTGAATTTGTTTTTGCCCTTTTTCAGACTGTGGGGTACATGAATATGTGTTTGTTTTACATATCTAAGCTCTTTTTGAAAAGTTAAGTTTTCTGGCTGAATTGAGCCCTACTGCCAATTCTGAGAGAAATTGGTCTCTCCTCAAGGAAACCTCGTACTTGAAATTTGAATTTGTTTTTGCCCTTTTTCAGACTGTGGGGTACATGAATATGTGTTTCTTCTGCAAATCTGAGCTCTGGGTCAAAAGTTAAGTTTTCTGGCTGAATTGAGCCCTACTGCCAATTATGAGAGGCACTTTGGTCTATCTCCTCAGGGAAAGCTCAGATTTGAAAAAATTGACAGTTTTTTGGGCTTTTCAGACCGTGGGGTACATGAATATGTTTTTGTTTTACATATCTAAGCTCTGTGTCAAAAGTTAAGTTTTCTGGCTGAATTGAGCCCTACTGCCAATTCTGAGAGACACTTTGGTCTAATTCCACAAGGAAACCTCGTACTTGAAATTTGAATGTGTTTTTGCCCTTTTTCAGACCGTGCGGAAGATGAATATGTGTTTCTTCTGCAAATCTGAGCTCTGGGTCAAAAGTTTAGTTTTCTGGCTGAATTGAGCCCTACTGCCAATTCTGAGAGTCACTTTGGTCTATCTCCTCAGGGAAAGCTCAGATTTGAAAAAATTGACAGTTTTTTGGGCTTTTCAGACCGTGGTGTACATGAATATGTTTTTGTTTTACATATCTAAGCTCTGTGTCAAAAGTTAAGTTTTCTGGCTGATTTGAGCCCTACTGCCAATTCTGAGAGACACTTTGGTCTAATTCCACAAGGAAACCTCGTACTTGAAATTTGAATGTGTTTTTGCCCTTTTTCAGACCGTGGGGAAGATGAATATGTGTTTCTTCTGCAAATCTGAGCTCTGGGTCAAAAGTTTAGTTTTCTGGCTGAATTGAGCCCTACTGCCCATTCTGAGAGACACTTTGGTCTAATTCCACAAGGAAACCTCGTACTTGAAATTTGAATGTGTTTTTGCCCTTTTTCAGACCGTGGGGAAGATGAATATGTGTTTCTTCTGCAAATCTGAGCTCTGGGTCAAAAGTTTAGTTTTCTGGCTGAATTGAGCCCTACTGCCAATTCTGAGAGTCACTTTGGTCTATCTCCTCAGGGAAAGCTCAGATTTAAAAAAATTGACTGTTTTTTGGATTTTTCAGACTATGGGGTACATGAATATGTGTTTCTTCTGCAAATCTGAGCTCTGGGTCAAAAGTTAAGTTTTCTGGCTGAATTGAGCCCTACTGCCAATTATGAGAGGCACTTTGGTCTATCTCCTCAGGGAAAGCTCAGATTTGAAAAAATTGACAGTTTTTTGGGCTTTTCAGACCGTGGGGTACATGAATATGTTTTTGTTTTACATATCTAAGGTCTGTGTCAAAAGTTAAGTTTTCTGCCTGAATTGAGCCCTACTGCCAATTCTGAGAGACACTTTGGTCTAATTCCACAAGGAAACCTCGTACTTGAAATTTGAATGTGTTTTTGCCCTTTTTCAGACCGTGGGGAAGATGAATATGTGTTTCTTCTGCAAATCTGAGCTCTGGGTCAAAAGTTTAGTTTTCTGGCTGAATTGAGCCCTACTGCCAATTCTGAGAGTCACTTTGGTCTATCTCCTCAGGGAAAGCTCAGATTTAAAAAAATTGACTGTTTTTTGGGCTTTTCAGACTATGGAGTACATGACTATGTGTTTCTTTTACATATCTAAGCTCTGAGTCAAAAGTTAAGTTTTCTGGCTGAATTGAGCCCTACTGCCAATTATGAGAGGCACTTTGGTCTATCTCCTCAGGGAAACCTCAGGTTTGAAAAAATTGACTGTTTTTTGGGCTTTTCAGACTGTGGGGTACATGAATATGTGTTTGCTTTATATATCTAAGCTCTTTTTGAAAAGTTAAGTTTTCTGGCTGAATTGAGCCCTACTGCCAATTCTGAGAGAAATTGGTCTCTCCTCAAGGAAACCTCGTACTTGAAATTTGAATTTGTTTTTGCCCTTTTTCAGACTGTGGGATACATGAATATGTGTTTCTTCTGCAAATCTGAGCTCTGGGTCAAAAGTTAAGTTTTCTGGCTGAATTGAGCCCTACTGCCAATTATGAGAGGCACTTTGGTCTAATTCCACAAGGAAACCTCGTACTTGAAATTTGAATGTGTTTTTGCCCTTTTTCAGACCGTGGGGAAGATGAATATGTGTTTCTTCTGCAAATCTGAGCTCTGGGTCAAAAGTTTAGTTTTCTGGCTGAATTGAGCCCTACTGCCAATTCTGAGAGTCACTTTGGTCTATCTCCTCAGGGAAAGCTCAGATTTAAAAAAATTGACTGTTTTTTGGGCTTTTCAGACTATGGGGTACATGAATATGTGTTTCTTCTGCAAATCTGAGCTCTTGGTCAAAAGTTAAGTTTTCTGGCTGAATTGAGCCCTACTGCCAATTATGAGAGGCACTTTGGTCTATCTCCTCAGGGAAAGCTCAGATTTGAAAAAATTGACAGTTTTTTGGGCTTTTCAGACCGTGGGGTACATGAATATGTTTTTGTTTTACATATCTAAGGTCTGTGTCAAAAGTTAAGTTTTCTGGCTGAATTGAGCCCTACTGCCAATTCTGAGAGACACTTTGGTCTAATTCCACAAGGAAACCTCGTACTTGAAATTTGAATGTGTTTTTGCCCTTTTTCAGACCGTGGGGAAGATGAATATGTGTTTCTTCTGCAAATCTGAGCTCTGGGTCAAAAGTTTAGTTTTCTGGCTGAATTGAGCCCTACTGCCAATTCTGAGAGTCACTTTGGTCTATCTCCTCAGGGAAAGCTCAGATTTAAAAAAATTGACTGTTTTTTGGGCTTTTCAGACTATGGGGTACATGACTATGTGTTTCTTTTACATATCTAAGCTCTGAGTCAAAAGTTAAGTTTTCTGGCTGAATTGAGCCCTACTGCCAATTATGAGAGGCACTTTGGTCTATCTCCTCAGGGAAACCTCAGGTTTGAAAAAATTGACTGTTTTTTGGGCTTTTCAGACTGTGGGGTACATGAATATGTGTTTGCTTTATATATCTAAGCTCTTTTTGAAAAGTTAAGTTTTCTGGCTGAATTGAGCCCTACTGCCAATTCTGAGAGAAATTGGTCTCTCCTCAAGGAAACCTCGTACTTGAAATTTGAATTTGTTTTTGCCCTTTTTCAGACTGTGGGATACATGAATATGTGTTTCTTCTGCAAATCTGAGCTCTGGGTCAAAAGTTAAGTTTTCTGGCTGAATTGAGCCCTACTGCCAATTATGAGAGGCACTTTGGTCTAATTCCACAAGGAAACCTCGTACTTGAAATTTGAATGTGTTTTTGCCCTTTTTCAGACCGTGGGGAAGATGAATATGTGTTTCTTCTGCAAATCTGAGCTCTGGGTCAAAAGTTTAGTTTTCTGGCTGAATTGAGCCCTACTGCCAATTCTGAGAGTCACTTTGGTCTATCTCCTCAGGGAAAGCTCAGATTTAAAAAAATTGACTGTTTTTTGGGCTTTTCAGACTATGGGGTACATGACTATGTGTTTCTTTTACATATCTAAGCTCTGAGTCAAAAGTTAAGTTTTCTGGCTGAATTGAGCCCTACTGCCAATTATGAGAGGCACTTTGGTCTATCTCCTCAGGGAAACCTCAGGTTTGAAAAAATTGACTGTTTTTTGGGCTTTTCAGACTGTGGGGTACATGAATATGTGTTTGCTTTATATATCTAAGCTCTTTTTGAAAAGTTAAGTTTTCTGGCTGAATTGAGCCCTACTGCCAATTCTGAGAGAAATTGGTCTCTCCTCAAGGAAACCTCGTACTTGAAATTTGAATTTGTTTTTGCCCTTTTTCAGACTGTGGGATACATGAATATGTGTTTCTTCTGCAAATCTGAGCTCTGGGTCAAAAGTTAAGTTTTCTGGCTGAATTGAGCCCTACTGCCAATTATGAGAGGCACTTTGGTCTATCTCCTCAGGGAAAGCTCAGATTTGAAAAAATTGACAGTTTTTTTGGCTTTTCAGACTGTGGGGTACATGAATATGTTTTTGTTTTACATATATAAGCTCTGTGTCAAAAGTTAAGTTTTCTGGCTGAATTGAGCCCTACTGCCAATTCTGAGAGAAATTGGTCTCTCCTCAAGGAAACCTCGTACTTGAAATTTGAATTTGTTTTTGCCCTTTTTCAGACCGTGGGGAACATGAATATGTGTTTGTTTTATATATCTAAGCTCTGAGTCAAAAGTTAAGTTTTCTGGCTGAATTGAGCCCTACTGCCAATTCTGAGAGACACTTTGGTCTATCTCCTCAGGGAAATCTCAGATTTGAAAAAATTGCCAGTTTTTTGGGCTTTTCAGACTGTGGGGTACATGACTATGTTTTTGTTTTACATATCTAAGCTCTGTGTCAAAAGTTAAGTTTTCTGGCTGAATTGAGCCCTACTGCCAATTCTGAGAGAAATTGGTCTCTCCTCAAGGAAACCTCGTACTTGAAATTTGAATTTGTTTTTGCCCTTTTTGAGACCGTGGGGAACATGAATATGTGTTTGTTTTACATATCTAAGCTCTGAGTCAAAAGTTAAGTTTTCTGGCTGAATTGAGCCCTACTGCCAATTATGAGAGGCACTTTGGTCTATCTCCTCAGGGAAACCTCAGGTTTGAAAAAATTGACTGTTTTTTGGGCTTTTCAGACTGTGGGGTACATGAATATGTGTTTGCTTTATATATCTAAGCTCTTTTTGAAAAGTTAAGCTTTCTGGGTGAATTGAGCCGTTCTGCCAATTCTGAGAAACACGTGTCTCTCCTCAAGGAAACCTCGTACTTGAAATTTGAATTTGTTTTTGCCCTTTTTCAGACTGTGGGGTACATGAATATGTGTTTGTTTTACATATCTAAGCTCTTTTTGAAAAGTTAAGTTTTCTGGCTGAATTGAGCCCTACTGCCAATTCTGAGAGAAATTGGTCTCTCCTCAAGGAAACCTCGTACTTGAAATTTGAATTTGTTTTTGCCCTTTTTCAGACTGTGGGGTACATGAATATGTGTTTCTTCTGCAAATCTGAGCTCTGGGTCAAAAGTTAAGTTTTCTGGCTGAATTGAGCCCTACTGCCAATTATGAGAGGCACTTTGGTCTATCTCCTCAGGGAAAGCTCAGATTTGAAAAAATTGACAGTTTTTTGGGCTTTTCAGACCGTGGGGTACATGAATATGTTTTTGTTTTACATATCTAAGCTCTGTGTCAAAAGTTAAGTTTTCTGGCTGAATTGAGCCCTACTGCCAATTCTGAGAGACACTTTGGTCTAATTCCACAAGGAAACCTCGTACTTGAAATTTGAATGTGTTTTTGCCCTTTTTCAGACCGTGCGGAAGATGAATATGTGTTTCTTCTGCAAATCTGAGCTCTGGGTCAAAAGTTTAGTTTTCTGGCTGAATTGAGCCCTACTGCCAATTCTGAGAGTCACTTTGGTCTATCTCCTCAGGGAAAGCTCAGATTTGAAAAAATTGACAGTTTTTTGGGCTTTTCAGACCGTGGTGTACATGAATATGTTTTTGTTTTACATATCTAAGCTCTGTGTCAAAAGTTAAGTTTCTGGCTGAATTGAGCCCTACTGCCAATTCTGAGAGACACTTTGGTCTAATTCCACAAGGAAACCTCGTACTTGAAATTTGAATGTGTTTTTGCCCTTTTTCAGACCGTGGGGAAGATGAATATGTGTTTCTTCTGCAAATCTGAGCTCTGGGTCAAAAGTTTAGTTTTCTGGCTGAATTGAGCCCTACTGCCCATTCTGAGAGACACTTTGGTCTAATTCCACAAGGAAACCTCGTACTTGAAATTTGAATGTGTTTTTGCCCTTTTTCAGACCGTGGGGAAGATGAATATGTGTTTCTTCTGCAAATCTGAGCTCTGGGTCAAAAGTTTAGTTTTCTGGCTGAATTGAGCCCTACTGCCAATTCTGAGAGTCACTTTGGTCTATCTCCTCAGGGAAAGCTCAGATTTAAAAAAATTGACTGTTTTTTGGGTTTTTCAGACTATGGGGTATATGACTATGTGTTTCTTTTACATATCTAAGCTCTGAGTCAAAAGTTAAGTTTTCTGGCTGAATTGAGCCCTACTGCCAATTCTGAGAGGCACTTTGGTCTCTCCTCAAGGAAACCTCGTACTTGAAATTTGAATTTGTTTTTGCCCTTTTTCAGACTGTGGGGTACATGAATATGTGTTTCTTCTGCAAATCTGAGCTCTGGGTCAAAAGTTAAGTTTTCTGGCTGAATTGAGCCCTACTGCCAATTATGAGAGGCACTTTGGTCTATCTCCTCAGGGAAAGCTCAGATTTGAAAAAATTGACAGTTTTTTGGGCTTTTCAGACTGTGGGGTACATGAATATGTTTTTGTTTTACATATATAAGCTCTGTGTCAAAAGTTAAGTTTTCTGGCTGAATTGAGCCCTACTGCCAATTCTGAGAGTCACTTTGGTCTATCTCCTCAGGGAAAGCTGAGATTTGAAAAAATTGACTGCTCTTTGCCCTTTTTCAGACCGTGGGGAACATGAATATGTGTTTGTTTTATATATCTAAGCTCTGAGTCAAAAGTTAAGTTTTCTGGCTGAATTGAGCCCTACTGCCAATTCTGAGAGACACTTTGGTCTATCTCCTCAGGGAAAGCTCAGATTTGAAAAAATTGACAGTTTTTTGGGCTTTTCAGACTGTGGGGTACATGAATATGTTTTTGTTTTACATATCTAAGCTGTGTGTCAAAAGTTAAGTTTTCTGGCTGAATTGAGCCCTACTGCCAATTCTGACAGAAATTGGTCTCTCCTCAAGGAAACCTCGTACTTGAAATTTGAATGTGTTTTTGACCTTTTTCAGACCGTGGGGAAGATGAATATGTGTTTCTTCTGCAAATCTGAGCTCTGGGTCAAAAGTTTAGTTTTCTGGCTGAATTGAGCCCTACTGCCAATTCTGAGAGTCACTTTGGTCTATCTCCTCAGGGAAAGCTCAGATTTGAAAAAATTGACTGTTTTTTGGGCTTTTCAGACTGTGGGGTACATGACTATGTGTTTGTTTTACATATCTAAGCTCTTTTTGAAAAGTCAAGTTTTCTGGCTGAATTGAGCCCTACTGCCAATTCTGAGAGAAATTGGTCTCTCCTCAAAGAAACCTCGTACTTGAAATTTGAATTTGTTTTTGCCCTTTTTCAGACTGTGGGGTACATGAATATGTGTTTCTTCTGCAAATCTGAGCTCTGGGTCAAAAGTTAAGTTTTCTGGCTGAATTGAGCCCTACTGCCAATTATGAGAGGCACTTTGGTCTATCTCCTCAGGGAAAGCTCAGATTTGAAAAAATTGACAGTTTTTTGGGCTTTTCAGACCGTGGGGTACATGAATATGTTTTTGTTTTACATATCTAAGCTCTGTGTCAAAAGTTAAGTTTTCTGGCTGAATTGAGCCCTACTGCCAATTCTGAGAGACACTTTGGTCTAATTCCACAAGGAAACCTCGTACTTGAAATTTGAATGTGTTTTTGCCCTTTTTCAGACCGTGGGGAAGATGAATATGTGTTTCTTCTGCAAATCTGAGCTCTGGGTCAAAAGTTTAGTTTTCTGGCTGAATTGAGCCCTACTGCCAATTCTGAGAGTCACTTTGGTCTATCTCCTCAGGGAAAGCTCAGATTTGAAAAAATTGACAGTTTTTTGGGCTTTTCAGACCGTGGGGTACATGAATATGTTTTTGTTTTACATAACTAAGCTCTGTGTCAAAAGTTAAGTTTTCTGGCTGAATTGAGCCCTACTGCCAATTCTGAGAGACACTTTGGTCTAATTCCACAAGGAAACCTCGTACTTGAAATTTGAATGTGTTTTTGCCCTTTTTCAGACCGTGGGGAAGATGAATATGTGTTTCTTCTGCAAATATGAGCTCTGGGTCAAAAGTTTAGTTTTCTGGCTGAATTGAGCCCTACTGCCAATTCTGAGAGTCACTTTGGTCTATCTCCTCAGGGAAAGCTCAGATTTAAAAAAATTGACTGTTTTTTGGGCTTTTCAGACTATGGGGTACATGACTATGTGTTTCTTTTACATATCTAAGCTCTGAGTCAAAAGTTAAGTTTTCTGGCTGAATTGAGCCCTACTGCCAATTATGAGAGGCACTTTGGTCTATCTCCGCAGGGAAACCTCAGGTTTGAAAAAATTGACTGTTTTTTGGGCTTTTCAGACTGTGGGGTACATGAATATGTGTTTGCTTTATATATCTAAGCTCTTTTTGAAAAGTTAAGCTTTCTGGGTGAATTGAGCCGTTCTGCCAATTCTGAGAAACACGGGTCTCTCCTCAAGGAAACCTCGTACTTGAAATTTGAATTTGTTTTTGCCCTTTTTCAGACTGTGGGGTACATGAATATGTGTTTCTTCTGCAAATCTGAGCTCTGGGTCAAAAGTTAAGTTTTCTGACTGAATTGAGCCCTACTGCCAATTAGGAGAGGCACTTTGGTCTATCTCCTCAGGGAAAGCTCAGATTTGAAAAAATTGACAGTTTTTTGGGCTTTTCAGACTGTGGGGTACATGAATATGTTTTTGTTTTACATATATAAGCTCTGTGTCAAAAGTTAAGTTTTCTGGCTGAATTGAGCCCTACTGCCAATTCTGAGAGTCACTTTGGTCTATCTCCTCAGGGAAAGCTGAGATTTGAAAAAATTGACTGCTCTTTGCCCTTTTTCAGACCGTGGGGAACATGAATATGTGTTTGTTTTATATATCTAAGCTCTGAGTCAAAAGTTAAGTTTTCTGGCTGAATTGAGCCCTACTGCCAATTCTGAGAGACACTTTGGTCTATCTCCTCAGGGAAAGCTCAGATTTGAAAAAATTGACAGTTTTTTGGGCTTTTCAGACTGTGGGGTACATGAATATGTTTTTGTTTTACATATCTAAGCTGTGTGTCAAAAGTTAAGTTTTCTGGCTGAATTGAGCCCTACTGCCAATTCTGACAGAAATTGGTCTCTCCTCAAGGAAACCTCGTACTTGAAATTTGAATGTGTTTTTGCCCTTTTTCAGACCGTGGGGAAGATGAATATGTGTTTCTTCTGCAAATCTGAGCTCTGGGTCAAAAGTTTAGTTTTCTGGCTGAATTGAGCCCTACTGCCAATTCTGAGAGTCACTTTGGTCTATCTCCTCAGGGAAAGCTCAGATTTGAAAAAATTGACTGTTTTTTGGGCTTTTCAGACTGTGGGGTACATGACTATGTGTTTGTTTTACATATCTAAGCTCTTTTTGAAAAGTTAAGTTTTCTGGCTGAATTGAGCCCTACTGCCAATTCTGAGAGAAATTGGTCTCTCCTCAAAGAAACCTCGTACTTGAAATTTGAATTTGTTTTTGCCCTTTTTCAGACTGTGGGGTACATGAATATGTGTTTCTTCTGCAAATCTGAGCTCTGGGTCAAAAGTTAAGTTTTCTGGCTGAATTGAGCCCTACTGCCAATTATGAGAGGCACTTTGGTCTATCTCCTCAGGGAAAGCTCAGATTTGAAAAAATTGACAGTTTTTTGGGCTTTTCAGACCGTGGGGTACATGAATATGTTTTTGTTTTACATATCTAAGCTCTGTGTCAAAAGTTAAGTTTTCTGGCTGAATTGAGCCCTACTGCCAATTCTGAGAGACACTTTGGTCTAATTCCACAAGGAAACCTCGTACTTGAAATTTGAATGTGTTTTTGCCCTTTTTCAGACCGTGGGGAAGATGAATATGTGTTTCTTCTGCAAATCTGAGCTCTGGGTCAAAAGTTTAGTTTTCTGGCTGAATTGAGCCCTACTGCCAATTCTGAGAGTCACTTTGGTCTATCTCCTCAGGGAAAGCTCAGATTTGAAAAAATTGACAGTTTTTTGGGCTTTTCAGACCGTGGGGTACATGAATATGTGTTTGCTTTATATATCTAAGCTCTTTTTGAAAAGTTAAGCTTTCTGGGTGAATTGAGCCGTTCTGCCAATTCTGAGAAACACGGGTCTCTCCTCAAGGAAACCTCGTACTTGAAATTTGAATTTGTTTTTGCCCTTTTTCAGACTGTGGGGTACATGAATATGTGTTTCTTCTGAAAATCTGAGCTCTGGGTCAAAAGTTAAGTTTTCTGACTGAATTGAGCCCTACTGCCAATTATGAGAGGCACTTTGGTCTATCTCCTCAGGGAAAGCTCAGATTTGAAAAAATTGACAGTTTTTTGGGCTTTTCAGACTGTGGGGTACATGAATATGTTTTTGTTTTACATATATAAGCTCTGTGTCAATAGTTAAGTTTTCTGGCTGAATTGAGCCCTACTGCCAATTCTGAGAGTCACTTTGGTCTATCTCCTCAGGGAAAGCTGAGATTTGAAAAAATTGACTGCTCTTTGCCCTTTTTCAGACCGTGGGGAACATGAATATGTGTTTGTTTTATATATCTAAGCTCTGAGTCAAAAGTTAAGTTTTCTGGCTGAATTGAGCCCTACTGCCAATTCTGAGAGACACTTTGGTCTATCTCCTCAGGGAAAGCTCAGATTTGAAAAAATTGACAGTTTTTTGGGCTTTTCAGACTGTGGGGTACATGAATATGTTTTTGTTTTACATATCTAAGCTCTGTGTCAAAAGTTAAGTTTTCTGGCTGAATTGAGCCCTACTGCCAATTCTGACAGAAATTGGTCTCTCCTCAAGGAAACCTCGTACTTGAAATTTGAATGTGTTTTTGCCCTTTTTCAGACCGTGGGGAAGATGAATATGTGTTTCTTCTGCAAATCTGAGCTCTGGGTCAAAAGTTTAGTTTTCTGGCTGAATTGAGCCCTACTGCCAATTCTGAGAGTCACTTTGGTCTATCTCCTCAGGGAAAGCTCAGATTTGAAAAAATTGACTGTTTTTTGGGCTTTTCAGACTGTGGGGTACATGACTATGTGTTTGTTTTACATATCTAAGCTCTTTTTGAAAAGTTAAGTTTTCTGGCTGAATTGAGCCCTACTGCCAATTCTGAGAGAAATTGGTCTCTCCTCAAGGAAACCTCGTACTTGAAATTTGAATTTGTTTTTGCCCTTTTTCAGACTGTGGGGTACATGAATATGTGTTTCTTCTGCAAATCTGAGCTCTGGGTCAAAAGTTTAGTTTTCTGGCTGAATTGAGCCCTACTGCCAATTATGAGAGGCACTTTGGTCTATCTCCTCAGGGAAAGCTCAGATTTGAAAAAATTGACAGTTTTTTGGGCTTTTCAGACCGTGGGGTACATGAATATGTTTTTGTTTTACATATCTAAGCTCTGTGTCAAAAGTTAAGTTTTCTGGCTGAATTGAGCCCTACTGCCAATTCTGAGAGACACTTTGGTCTAATTCCACAAGGAAACCTCGTACTTGAAATTTGAATGTGTTTTTGCCCTTTTTCAGACCGTGGGGAAGATGAATATGTGTTTCTTCTGCAAATCTGAGCTCTGGGTCAAAAGTTTAGTTTTCTGGCTGAATTGAGCCCTACTGCCAATTCTGAGAGTCACTTTGGTCTATCTCCTCAGGGAAAGCTCAGATTTGAAAAAATTGACAGTTTTTTGGGCTTTTCAGACCGTGGGGTACATGAATATGTTTTTGTTTTACATAACTAAGCTCTGTGTCAAAAGTTAAGTTTTCTGGCTGAATTGAGCCCTACTGCCAATTCTGAGAGACACTTTGGTCTAATTCCACAAGGAAACCTCGTACTTGAAATTTGAATGTGTTTTTGCCCTTTTTCAGACCGTGGGGAAGATGAATATGTGTTTCTTCTGCAAATCTGAGCTCTGGGTCAAAAGTTTAGTTTTCTGGCTGAATTGAGCCCTACTGCCAATTCTGAGAGTCACTTTGGTCTATCTCCTCAGGGAAAGCTCAGATTTATAAAAATTGACTGTTTTTTGAGCTTTTCAGACTATGGGGTACATGACTATGTGTTTCTTTTACATATCTAAGCTCTGAGTCAAAAGTTAAGTTTTCTGGCTGAATTGAGCCCTACTGCCAATTATGAGAGGCACTTTGGTCTATCTCCTCAGGGAAACCTCAGGTTTGAAAAAATTGACTGTTTTTTGGGCTTTTCAGACTGTGGGGTACATGAATATGTGTTTGCTTTATATATCTAAGCTCTTTTTGAAAAGTTAAGCTTTCTGGGTGAATTGAGCCGTTCTGCCAATTCTGAGAAACACGGGTCTCTCCTCAAGGAAACCTCGTACTTGAAATTTGAATTTGTTTTTGCCCTTTTTCAGACTGTGGGGTACATGAATATGTGTTTCTTCTGCAAATCTGAGCTCTGGGTCAAAAGTTAAGTTTTCTGACTGAATTGAGCCCTACTGCCAATTATGAGAGGCACTTTGGTCTATCTCCTCAGGGAAAGCTCAAATTTGAAAAAATTGACAGTTTTTTGGGCTTTTCAGACTGTGGGGTACATGAATATGTTTTTGTTTTACATATATAAGCTCTGTGTCAAAAGTTAAGTTTTCTGGCTGAATTGAGCCCTACTGCCAATTCTGAGAGTCACTTTGGTCTATCTCCTCAGGGAAAGCTGAGATTTGAAAAAATTGACTGCTCTTTGCCCTTTTTCAGACCGTGGGGAACATGAATATGTGTTTGTTTTATATATCTACGCTCTGAGTCAAAAGTTAAGTTTTCTGGCTGAATTGAGCCCTACTGCCAATTCTGAGAGACACTTTGGTCTATCTCCTCAGGGAAAGCTCAGATTTGAAAAAATTGACAGTTTTTTGGGCTTTTCAGACTGTGGGGAACATGAATATGTTTTTGTTTTACATATCTAAGCTGTGTGTCAAAAGTTAAGTTTTCTGGCTGAATTGAGCCCTACTGCCAATTCTGACAGAAATTGGTCTCTCCTCAAGGAAACCTCGTACTTGAAATTTGAATGTGTTTTTGCCCTTTTTCAGACCGTGGGGAAGATGAATATGTGTTTCTTCTGCAAATCTGAGCTCTGGGTCAAAAGTTTAGTTTTCTGGCTGAATTGAGCCCTACTGCCAATTCTGAGAGTCACTTTGGTCTATCTCCTCAGGGAAAGCTCAGATTTGAAAAAATTGACTGTTTTTTGGGCTTTTCAGACTGTGGGGTACATGACTGTGTTTGTTTTACATATCTAAGCTCTTTTTGAAAAGTTAAGTTTTCTGGCTGAATTGAGCCCTACTGCCAATTCTGAGAGAAATTGGTCTCTCCTCAAGGAAACCTCGTACTTGAAATTTGAATTTGTTTTTGCCCTGTTTCAGACTGTGGGGTACATGAATATGTGTTTCTTCTGCAAATCTGAGCTCTGGGTCAAGAGTTAAGTTTTCTGGCTGAATTGAGCCCTACTGCCAATTATGAGAGGCACTTTGGTCTATCTCCTCAGGGAAAGCTCAGATTTGAAAAAATTGACAGTTTTTTGGGCTTTTCAGACCGTGGGGTACATGAATATGTTTTTGTTTTACATATCTAAGCTCTGTGTCAAAAGTTAAGTTTTCTGGCTGAATTGAGCCCTACTGCCAATTCTGAGAGACACTTTGGTCTAATTCCACAAGGAAACCTCGTACTTGAAATTTGAATGTGTTTTTGCCCTTTTTCAGACCGTGGGGAAGATGAATATGTGTTTCTTCTGCAAATCTGAGCTCTGGGTCAAAAGTTTAGTTTTCTGGCTGAATTGAGCCCTACTGCCAATTCTGAGAGTCACTTTGGTCTATCTCCTCAGGGAAAGCTCAGATTTAAAAAAATTGACTGTTTTTTGGGCTTTTCAGACTATGGGGTACATGACTATGTGTTTCTTTTACATATCTAAGCTCTGAGTCAAAAGTTAAGTTTTCTGGCTGAATTGAGCCCTACTGCCAATTATGAGAGGCACTTTGGTCTATCTCCTCAGGGAAACCTCAGGTTTGAAAAAATTGACTGTTTTTTGGGCTTTTCAGACTGTGGGGTACATGAATATGTGTTTGCTTTATATATCTAAGCTCTTTTTGAAAAGTTAAGTTTTCTGGCTGAATTGAGCCCTCCTGCCAATTCTGAGAGAAATTGGTCTCTCCTCAAGGAAACCTCGTACTTGAAATTTGAATTTGTTTTTGCCCTTTTTCAGACCGTGGGGAAGATGAATATGTGTTTCTTCTGCAAATCTGAGCTCTGGGTCAAAAGTTTAGTTTTCTGGCTGAATTGAGCCCTACTGCCAATTCTGAGAGTCACTTTGGTCTATCTCCTCAGGGAAAGCTCAGATTTGAAAAAATTGACAGTTTTTTGGGCTTTTCAGACCGTGGGGTACATGAATATGTTTTTGTTTTACATAACTAAGCTCTGTGTCAAAAGTTAAGTTTTCTGGCTGAATTGAGCCCTACTGCCAATTCTGAGAGACACTTTGGTCTAATTCCACAAGGAAACCTCGTACTTGAAATTTGAATGTGTTTTTGCCCTTTTTCAGACCGTGGGGAAGATGAATATGTGTTTCTTCTGCAAATCTGAGCTCTGGGTCAAAAGTTTAGTTTTCTGGCTGAATTGAGCCCTACTGCCAATTCTGAGAGTCACTTTGGTCTATCTCCTCAGGGAAAGCTCAGATTTAAAAAAATTGACTGTTTTTTGGGCTTTTCAGACTATGGGGTACATGACTATGTGTTTCTTTTACATATCTAAGCTCTGAGTCAAAAGTTAAGTTTTCTGGCTGAATTGAGCCCTACTGCCAATTATGAGAGGCACTTTGGTCTATCTCCTCAGGGAAACCTCAGGTTTGAAAAAATTGACTGTTTTTTGGGCTTTTCAGACTGTGGGGTACATGAATATGTGTTTGCTTTATATATCTAAGCTCTTTTTGAAAAGTTAAGCTTTCTGGGTGAATTGAGCCCTACTGCCAATTCTGAGAGAAATTGGTCTCTCCTCAAGGAAACCTCGTACTTGAAATTTGAATTTGTTTTTGCCCTTTTTCAGACTGTGGGGTACATGAATATGTGTTTCTTCTGCAAATCTGAGCTCTGGGTCAAAAGTTAAGTTTTCTGGCTGAATTGAGCCCTACTGCCAATTATGAGAAACACTTTGGTCTATCTCCTCAGGGAAAGCTCAGATTTGAAAAAATTGACAGTTTTTTGGGCTTTTCAGACCGTGGGGTACATGAATATGTTTTTGTTTTACATATCTAAGCTCTGTGTCAAAAGTTAAGTTTTCTGGCTGAATTGAGCCCTACTGCCAATTCTGAGAGTCACTTTGGTCTATCTCCTCAGGGAAAGCTGAGATTTGAAAAAATTGACTGCTCTTTGCCCTTTTTCAGACCGTGGGGAACATGAATATGTGTTTGTTTTATATATCTAAGCTCTGAGTCAAAAGTTAAGTTTTCTGGCTGAATTGAGCCCTACTGCCAATTCTGAGAGACACTTTGGTCTATCTCCTCAGGGAAAGCTCAGATTTGAAAAAATTGACAGTTTTTTGGGCTTTTCAGACTGTGGGGAACATGAATATGTTTTTGTTTTACATATCTAAGCTCTGTGTCAAAAGTTAAGTTTTCTGGCTGAATTGAGCCCTACTGCCAATTCTGACAGAAATTGGTCTCTCCTCAAGGAAACCTCATACTTGAAATTTGAATGTGTTTTTGCCCTTTTTCAGACCGTGGGGAAGATGAATATGTGTTTCTTCTGCAAATCTGAGCTCTGGGTCAAAAGTTTAGTTTTCTGGCTGAATTGAGCCCTACTGCCAATTCTGAGAGTCACTTTGGTCTATCTCCTCCGGGAAAGCTCAGATTTGAAAAAATTGACTGTTTTTTGGGATTTTCAGACTGTGGGGTACATGACTATGTGTTTGTTTTACATATCTAAGCTCTTTTTGAAAAGTTAAGTTTTCTGGCTGAATTGAGCCCTACTGCCAATTCTGAGAGAAATTGGTCTCTCCTCAAGGAAACCTCGTACTTGAAATTTGAATTTGTTTTTGCCCTTTTTCAGACTGTGGGGTACATGAATATGTGTTTCTTCTGCAAATCTGAGCTCTGGGTCAAAAGTTAAGTTTTCTGGCTGAATTGAGCCCTACTGCCAATTATGAGAGGCACTTTGGTCTATCTCCTCAGGGAAAGCTCAGATTTGAAAAAATTGACAGTTTTTTGGGCTTTTCAGACCGTGGGGTACATGAATATGTTTTTGTTTTACATATCTAAGCTCTGTGTCAAAAGTTAAGTTTTCTGGCTGAATTGAGCCCTACTGCCAATTCTGAGAGACACTTTGGTCTAATTCCACAAGGAAACCTCGTACTTGAAATTTGAATGTGTTTTTGCCCTTTTTCAGACCGTGGGGAAGATGAATATGTGTTTCTTCTGCAAATGTGAGCTCTGGGTCAAAAGTTTAGTTTTCTGGCTGAATTGAGCCCTACTGCCAATTATGAGAGGCACTTTGGTCTATCTCCTCAGGGAAAGCTCAGATTTGAAAAAATTGACAGTTTTTTGGGCTTTTCAGACTGTGGGGTACATGAATATGTTTTTGTTTTACATATATAAGCTCTGTGTCAAAAGTTAAGTTTTCTGGCTGAATTGAGCCCTACTGCCAATTCTGAGAGTCACTTTGGTCTATCTCCTCAGGGAAAGCTGAGATTTGAAAAAATTGACTGCTCTTTGCCCTTTTTCAGACCGTGGGGAACATGAATATGTGTTTGTTTTATATATCTAAGCTCTGAGTCAAAAGTTAAGTTTTCTGGCTGAATTGAGCCCTACTGCCAATTCTGAGAGACACTTTGGTCTATCTCCTCAGGGAAAGCTCAGATTTGAAAAAATTGACAGTTTTTTGGGCTTTTCAGACTGTGGGGTACATGAATATGTTTTTGTTTTACATATCTAAGCTCTGTGTCAAAAGTTAAGTTTTCTGGCTGAATTGAGCCCTACTGCCAATTCTGACAGAAATTGGTCTCTCCTCAAGGCAACCTCGTACTTGAAATTTGAATGTGTTTTTGCCCTTTTTCAGACCGTGGGTAAGATGAATATGTGTTTCTTCTGCAAATCTGAGCTCTGGGTCAAAAGTTTAGTTTTCTGGCTGAATTGAGCCCTACTGCCAATTCTGAGAGTCACTTTGGTCTATCTCCTCAGGGAAAGCTCAGATTTGAAAAAATTGACTGTTTTTTGGGCTTTTCAGACTGTGGGGTACATGACTATGTGTTTGTTTTACATATCTAAGCTCTTTTTGAAAAGTTAAGTTTTCTGGCTGAATTGAGCCCTACTGCCAATTCTGAGAGAAATTGGTCTCTCCTCAAGGAAACCTCGTACTTGAAATTTGAATTTGTTTTTGCCCTTTTTCAGACTGTGGGGTACATGAATATGTGTTTCTTCTGCAAATCTGAGCTCTGGGTCAAAAGTTAAGTTTTCTGGCTGAATTGAGCCCTACTGCCAATTATGAGAGGCACTTTGGTCTATCTCCTCAGGGAAAGCTCAGATTTGAAAAAATTGACAGTTTTTTGGGCTTTTCAGACCGTGGGGTACATGAATATGTTTTTGTTTTACATATCTAAGCTCTGTGTCAAAAGTTAAGTTTTCTGGCTGAATTGAGCCCTACTGCCAATTCTGAGAGACACTTTGGTCTAATTCCACAAGGAAACCTCGTACTTGAAATTTGAATGTGTGTTTGCCCTTTTTCAGACCGTGGGGAAGATGAATATGTGTTTCTTCTGCAAATCTGAGCTCTGGGTCAAAAGTTTAGTTTTCTGGCTGAATTGAGCCCTACTGCCAATTCTGAGAGTCACTTTGGTCTATCTCCTCAGGGAAAGCTCAGATTTGAAAAAATTGACAGTTTTTTGGGCTTTTCAGACCGTGGGGTACATGAATATGTTTTTGTTTTACATATCTAAGCTCTGTGTCAAAAGTTAAGTTTTCTGGCTGAATTGAGCCCTACTGCCAATTCTGAGAGACACTTTGGTCTAATTCCACAAGGAAACCTCGTACTTGAAATTTGAATGTGTTTTTGCCCTTTTTCAGACCGTGGGGAAGATGAATATGTGTTTCTTCTGCAAATCTGAGCTCTGGGTCAAAAGTTTAGTTTTCTGGCTGAATTGAGCCCTACTGCCAATTCTGAGAGTCACTTTGGTCTATCTCCTCAGGGAAAGCTCAGATTTAAAAAAATTGACTGTTTTTTGGGCTTTTCAGACTATGGGGTACATGACTATGTGTTTCTTTTACATATCTAAGCTCTGAGTCAAAAGTTAAGTTTTCTGGCTGAATTGAGCCCTACTGCCAATTATGAGAGGCACTTTGGTCTATCTCCGCAGGGAAAGCTCAGATTTGAAAAAATTGACAGTTTTTTGGGCTTTTCAGACTGTGGGGTACATGACTATGTGTTTGTTTTACATATCTAAGCTCTTTTTGAAAAGTTAAGCTTTCTGGGTGAATTGAGCCGTTCTGCCAATTCTGAGAAACACGGGTCTCTCCTCAAGGAAACCTTGTACTTGAAATTTGAATTTGTTTTTGCCCTTTTTCAGACTGTGGGGTACATGAATATGTGTTTCTTCTGCAAATCTGAGCTCTGGGTCAAAAGTTAAGTTTTCTGACTGAATTGAGCCCTACTGCCAATTATGAGAGGCACTTTGGTCTATCTCCTCAGGGAAAGCTCAGATTTGAAAAAATTGACAGTTTTTTGGGCTTTTCAGACTGTGGGGAACATGAATATGTTTTTGTTTTACATATCTAAGCTCTGTGTCAAAAGTTAAGTTTTCTGGCTGAATTGAGCCCTACTGCCAATTCTGAGAGTCACTTTGGTCTATCTCCTCAGGGAAAGCTGAGATTTGAAAAAATTGACTGCTCTTTGCCCTTTTTCAGACCGTGGGGAACATGAATATGTGTTTGTTTTATATATCTAAGCTCTGAGTCAAAAGTTAAGTTTTCTGGCTGAATTGAGCCCTACTGCCAATTCTGAGAGACACTTTGGTCTATCTCCTCAGGGAAAGCTCAGATTTGAAAAAATTGACAGTTTTTTGGGCTTTTCAGACTGTGGGGAACATGAATATGTTTTTGTTTTACATATCTAAGCTCTGTGTCAAAAGTTAAGTTTTCTGGCTGAATTGAGCCCTACTGCCAATTCTGACAGAAATTGGTCTCTCCTCAAGGCAACCTCGTACTTGAAATTTGAATGTGTTTTTGCCCTTTTTCAGACCGTGGGTAAGATGAATATGTGTTTCTTCTGCAAATCTGAGCTCTGGGTCAAAAGTTTAGTTTTCTGGCTGAATTGAGCCCTACTGCCAATTCTGAGAGTCACTTTGGTCTATCTCCTCAGGGAAAGCTCAGATTTGAAAAAATTGACTGTTTTTTGGGCTTTTCAGACTGTGGGGTACATGACTATGTGTTTGTTTTACATATCTAAGCTCTTTTTGAAAAGTTAAGTTTTCTGGCTGAATTGAGCCCTACTGCCAATTCTGAGAGAAATTGGTCTCTCCTCAAGGAAACCTCGTACTTGAAATTTGAATTTGTTTTTGCCCTTTTTCAGACTGTGGGGTACATGAATATGTGTTTCTTCTGCAAATCTGAGCTCTGGGTCAAAAGTTAAGTTTTCTGGCTGAATTGAGCCCTACTGCCAATTATGAGAGGCACTTTGGTCTATCTCCTCAGGGAAAGCTCAGATTTGAAAAAATTGACAGTTTTTTGGGCTTTTCAGACCGTGGGGTACATGAATATGTTTTTGTTTTACATATCTAAGCTCTGTGTCAAAAGTTAAGTTTTCTGGCTGAATTGAGCCCTACTGCCAATTCTGAGAGACACTTTGGTCTAATTCCACAAGGAAACCTCGTACTTGAAATTTGAATGTGTTTTTGCCCTTTTTCAGACCGTGGGGAAGATGAATATGTGTTTCTTCTGCAAATCTGAGCTCTGGGTCAAAAGATTAGTTTTCTGGCTGAATTGAGCCCTACTGCCAATTCTGAGAGTCACTTTGGTCTATCTCCTCAGGGAAAGCTCAGATTTGAAAAAATTGACAGTTTTTTGGGCTTTTCAGACTGTGGGGTACATGACTATGTGTTTGTTTTACATATCTAAGCTCTTTTTGAAAAGTTAAGCTTTCTGGGTGAATTGAGCCGTTC
The DNA here is from genome assembly GCF_059756535.1 of Pantherophis guttatus. Classification (NCBI taxonomy): domain Eukaryota; kingdom Metazoa; phylum Chordata; class Lepidosauria; order Squamata; family Colubridae; genus Pantherophis; species Pantherophis guttatus. The sequence goes on along the minus strand of NC_142079.1, from coordinate 17,678,851 downwards.
TGCCAATTCTGAGAAACACGGGTCTCTCCTCAAGGAAACCTTGTACTTGAAATTTGAATTTGTTTTTGCCCTTTTTCAGACTGTGGGGTACATGAATATGTGTTTCTTCTGCAAATCTGAGCTCTGGGTTAAAAGTTAAGTTTTCTGACTGAATTGAGCCCTACTGCCAATTATGAGAGGCACTTTGGTCTATCTCCTCAGGGAAAGCTCAGATTTGAAAAAATTGACAGTTTTTTGGGCTTTTCAGACTGTGGGGTGCATGAATATGTTTTTGTTTTACATATATAAGCTCTGTGTCAAAAGTTAAGTTTTCTGGCTGAATTGAGCCCTACTGCCAATTCTGAGAGTCACTTTGGTCTATCTCCTCAGGGAAAGCTGAGATTTGAAAAAATTGACTGCTCTTTGCCCTTTTTCAGACCGTGGGGAACATGAATATGTGTTTGTTTTATATATCTAAGCTCTGAGTCAAAAGTTAAGTTTTCTGGCTGAATTGAGCCCTACTGCCAATTCTGAGAGACACTTTGGTCTATCTCCTCAGGGAAAGCTCAGATTTGAAAAAATTGACAGTTTTTTGGGCTTTTCAGACTGTGGGGAACATGAATATGTTTTTGTTTTACATATCTAAGCTCTGTGTCAAAAGTTAAGTTTTCTGGCTGAATTGAGCCCTACTGCCAATTCTGACAGAAATTGGTCTCTCCTCAAGGAAACCTCGTACTTGAAATTTGAATGTGTTTTTGCCCTTTTTCAGACCGTGGGGAAGATGAATATGTGTTTCTTCTGCAAATCTGAGCTCTGGGTCAAAAGTTTAGTTTTCTGGCTGAATTGAGCCCTACTGCCAATTCTGAGAGTCACTTTGGTCTATCTCCTCAGGGAAAGCTCAGATTTAAAAAAATTGACTGTTTTTTGGGCTTTTCAGACTATGGGGTACATGACTATGTGTTTCTTTTACATATCTAAGCTCTGAGTCAAAAGTTAAGTTTTCTGGCTGAATTGAGCCCTACTGCCAATTATGAGAGGCACTTTGGTCTATCTCCGCAGGGAAAGCTCAGATTTGAAAAAATTGACAGTTTTTTGGGCTTTTCAGACTGTGGGGTACATGAATATGTGTTTGCTTTATATATCTAAGCTCTTTTTGAAAAGTTAAGTTTTCTGGCTGAATTGAGCCCTACTGCCAATTCTGAGAGAAATTGGTCTCTCCTCAAGGAAACCTCGTACTTGAAATTTGAATTTGTTTTTGCCCTTTTTCAGACCGTGGGGAAGATGAATATGTGTTTCTTCTGCAAATCTGAGCTCTGGGTCAAAAGTTTAGTTTTCTGGCTGAATTGAGCCCTACTGCCAATTCTGAGAGTCACTTTGGTCTATCTCCTCAGGGAACGCTCAGATTTGAAAAAATTGACAGTTTTTTGGGCTTTTCAGACCGTGGGGTACATGAATATGTTTTTGTTTTACATAACTAAGCTCTGTGTCAAAAGTTAAGTTTTCTGGCTGAATTGAGCCCTACTGCCAATTCTGAGAGACACTTTGGTCTAATTCCACAAGGAAACCTCGTACTTGAAATTTGAATGTGTTTTTGCCCTTTTTCAGACCGTGGGGAAGATGAATATGTGTTTCTTCTGCAAATCTGAGCTCTGGGTCAAAAGTTTAGTTTTCTGGCTGAATTGAGCCCTACTGCCAATTCTGAGAGTCACTTTGGTCTATCTCCTCAGGGAAAGCTCAGATTTAAAAAAATTGACTGTTTTTTGGGCTTTTCAGACTATGGGGTACATGACTATGTGTTTCTTTTACATATCTAAGCTCTGAGTCAAAAGTTAAGTTTTCTGGCTGAATTGAGCCCTACTGCCAATTATGAGAGGCACTTTGGTCTATCTCCTCAGGGAAACCTCAGGTTTGAAAAAATTGACTGTTTTTTGGGCTTTTCAGACTGTGGGGTACATGAATATGTGTTTGCTTTATATATCTAAGCTCTTTTTGAAAAGTTAAGCTTTCTGGGTGAATTGAGCCGTTCTGCCAATTCTGAGAAACACGGGTCTCTCCTCAAGGAAACCTCGTACTTGAAATTTGAATTTGTTTTTGCCCTTTTTCAGACTGTGGGGTACATGAATATGTGTTTCTTCTGCAAATCTGAGCTCTGGGTCAAAAGTTAAGTTTTCTGACTGAATTGAGCCCTACTGCCAATTATGAGAGGCACTTTGGTCTATCTCCTCAGGGAAAGCTCAGATTTGAAAAAATTGACAGTTTTTTTGGGCTTTTCAGACTGTGGGGTACATGAATATGTTTTTGTTTTACATATATAAGCTCTGTGTCAAAAGTTAAGTTTTCTGGCTGAATTGAGCCCTACTGCCAATTCTGAGAGTCACTTTGGTCTATCTCCTCAGGGAAAGCTGAGATTTGAAAAAATTGACTGCTCTTTGCCCTTTTTCAGACCGTGGGGAACATGAATATGTGTTTGTTTTATATATCTAAGCTCTGAGTCAAAAGTTAAGTTTTCTGGCTGAATTGAGCCCTACTGCCAATTCTGAGAGACACTTTGGTCTATCTCCTCAGGGAAAGCTCAGATTTGAAAAAATTGACAGTTTTTTGGGCTTTTCAGACTGTGGGGAA